>NC_089144.1:9861606-10183529 GCF_009819655.1 Sylvia atricapilla
AAAAAAAAAAGGGTTTGAATGTATTCCTGTCTCCTGCCTTCAACTGTTGCTGCATCTGGAGACTTGTATTTTTCTTTTCTTCACACTGCACTGTATTCTTGGCTTGTTTAAAAATGGGCTTAAGACAAGAAATCCGTGTCCAGCCAGCTGCACGGAGCCAACTCAGCGCTCACTCTGTGCCTTTGAGCATCTCTGCACAGAGCTCCTCTGGGTGTCCCAGGCTGCACAGTGTCCAGAGTGGCCTGGACACTGTATCCTCTTGCTCAGGATAGAAGAGAAAGCACTGAAACATTTTGTGTGTGGACGCTGCCTTATATCCATGTTTTCTGGGATGGGTGTGCTCCTCCCAAAAATCTGGTGGATTTTGTGTACGTGCCCATGATGCCAGCTCCTGGGAGCCTGCAGAAAGGTGGCTGTTGTTCTGACCCAGCCAGGAGTTCTGGTGTAAATGCAGCTTTAATCCTAATGAGGGCTAGGAGAGGTTGCTGCTGCATTTGGCTGAGGAGGGCAGGGAGCAGATATTTAGCTGGGCTGCTGGCTTGATGAGAAGGATAAATTTTTCCAAATGGCCATAAGTGCTGCGTGCAGGGGTTTTTTTTCAGTCCCAGAAAGGCACTGCATTGTTGGACTAAAGCCAAACCCAAAGGAAACAACCTGCCTGGAAAGATACTGTGTGTAGGAGTAGGTTTGTTTATAAACTGTTTTTATTTTGTGTTCTGTCTTGTACAGTAAATTTTAATTTTCTCTATGCAAAAAAGGGTTACATGTTTCTGCTCAGAACTGACTTTTGAGATCTAAAACCCTTTCTGGTATTTCAGGGTTGCTTGCAAGCAAAAGACCTGGGCAGAAATCTGTCCAGAAGCTTTGATTAATTTGAGTTCTTATTATAAACATACATGCAGTGAATCAAATAACCTCGGATTGCATCAGCTTTTGGGTGTCTCATGCTTCACATTCTTTCAGGGCACTCACAGAGTTACAGCTGCCTTATACTCAGCAAGAATAGCTTTGGCTGAGAGTCTGATTTGAAAATTTTTGCACTGAAAACATGTTTTACTGATAAGTTGCCTCAAAACAACAGGTGTCCACACAGAAGGGAGAAAACAGATTTCAGGTTCTCTTCATTCAGAACCGGGATTGCTGAGGTGCATAACATCCAATTTTCTGGAGTGAGGCTCAGCTGCTCATACATTAGGAATTACTGCTGTAGCTCTGTTGAATTCTGCGTCTTACCCCGTGTGCAATGTCAGTGTCACGTTTGGCTGTCCTGTGCATTTCAGGTTTTTTCAGCTGTGAGACTAGGTGTGTGCTACTGTGGCACCTGTAGGCAGAGCTGTGATAGGCTTGAAAAATGCCTGAATATCATTAATGTGATTTCATGTAAATCAGTGCTTACAGGAACACGGGAACATTGCAAGCCCTAGGAAATGTGCACAGCACTGCAAGGTTGTTATCAAGTGCAGTGCCACAGTTCCTTGGGAGTCTCATTTGAAACATTTCCAGTCTACAGCCTGATTATTTTCCAGTTCACTCCTGTATACTCCCGAATCGGCTTGTTTTATTTGGTTTTGTATTTTCAAGGTGCCCATAATTCAATATTCACATATTTAATACCACATTTCACTTTTTAATTCAGTACTTGTCAGGCTGGAAAAAAAAAATGTTTTCCTGGAGGCAAGCAAGCCAGCAATCCCTGATGGTTTTCAACACTTCTGTTTCTGGGGAGTGCAGGCTCTTCTCCAGAGGCTCTTTTAACTTGCTTGGTATTCAGAGTTGTTACAGCACTTAGGCACACTTTGGGACTGTGGCTTGTAGTTCAGGCCTTCCTAAAACCCTATGGAAGTGCTGGACAATGCAGCAAAGAATGAACTATTTTTATTTTGAGTTAATATTATTCTCTATATGCTTTCCTGTATTTCTTATCTAGGCATGATTTATGATTGGGATTTTTGGCATGTTCAGTACTGTATTCAGACAGTTTTGATAGGGTACAGTTAGTGCTGCCACCAATTCTTCAAGTCTTTCTCAAAAAATTACTGCAAAATATTTAGGTTTGATTGAATTTTCCTAGAAAAATGTTTTTATGGTAAAAGTTTACAATGCTAAACTCTAGTGTAGAAGAGCTGTTCCTATCTGCTGGCTAGCCTATGGTCTGAATCTAGTTTCCTGATTCAATATGTGGCATTAAAAAAAAAGCAAGAATATCAGGCTTTTGGATTTTTAAAAATGTAGACAGATTTGATCAAACATGATGATACAAGTGTAAAAGTATTTTTTATATTTTTTCCTAAAAAATTTCCTTTCTAGATTCTGTAGAGAAGAGAGAGCAGCAGGATGCTGTAATCACAGCTGTAGTCATAAAGACAGAAACTATTAAAGCTAAAATACATTTAATGTTTAGTGCTAATTATCTTCCTGGAAAGAGGGAATTATTTGCTGATATATGTTATTTTAGAGGTGTTACAGCTGAAGGATTTACTTAAATATCAACATCAATTTTGGAATTGCTGCACTGGGGAGAAATCAAATTGTACATTCCTTCAAGGCCAGTTTCCTTCATATAATAGTTCAGCTCTTCTGCTCCCTTGTTTGTTAAAGCATTCTGTCCTGGTGAATGGCTAGAAAAAAGCATTTTGAGGTAACATTTAAGAACTTGGAATTCATCTTGGCCAGGAGGAAATGTAATTGCTAAAAATTTAATGTTAAGATTTTCCAGCTGAAAAAACAGCTGTTTAAGTGATGAGAGATCTTGAAAATACCACAAAAGGCACTAAACAATAACTTCACTATGGGTTTTTTTAAAGCACTCTTCAATATATATGCATTATCTGTATCTAGACTATGGGTTAACTTCACCCTTGGGTTGCTGAACATAATCCAATTAGAGAAGCCAGGCATGTGATGTATTTTTTTCAATATGGCCAGCCAGTGAATAGTTCAACTGATAATTGACCACCTAGCCATGGGCTATGGCAGAATCACATGGGAAGAAAAGATAATATTGCCTTTTGGGGCTTAGAGAGCATGAACCATTGAGAAGAAGCATATGTTGGGCAGGAGCCTGCCACTGTGTCCTGCGAAGCATAGCAAACTAACATGAATAAATCATGGAAAAGCAATGGGTCTTAAACAAAGCTAGAAGAAACAAGTCGTTAGGCCTTCTTCTGTTCTATCTGCTGCTTGCTTTTTGGCAAGCACATTCATCTCCTAGTGCTTCCCTTGGATTCTCTGTTAATGATTATATCACATCGAGCCTCTTTGTTTGCAAATTACTGCTTGAACACCTGATTTATCACTGAATTTAACCTAGATGTTTGAATTTTCAAATCTGCAGTTTGGAAGGGAAATTTGGAAAAGAAACAGAAAATACTACTTACCCTTTTATATGTAAAGTCCACAGGACACGGATGAGTGAAAGGCTGTGCACACAGGATACAAATACTGGCTGCCAACAGCCAAAAGCATCCCCTGATGTAAGAACTCCCTGACAGGCTTTGAAACTACAGCTGTGTATCACAGCAAAGGCTGCTGCAGTATAAACTCACTGTGTGAATCAACAGTTGATGCCGTTTCAGGTGATGACAGGTAACACAACCAAGAAGTGATGCACGCTCCATTCTCTGCCCAATTCCAGCACCTTAAAAACAGCAGCTGTTCCAGCCCAATGGTTCCTCCCTAGCACTTGCTCCTGGGCTGGCACAATGCTCAGCAGAGACACTAAACCCCTCTCAGTGGCCTCAGAAATGATTGTGACAGCAGAAGGGTGCCGTAGCATCCCATTGTGTCACTGGGCTCAGATAAACACCTAAAATTCAGGCAAAGAAAACAGTCTTGGTTATTATGTGAATTATACTTTTTTATTGACGAGAGATTGGGTTATAGCACAAAGACTAGTATTGTAAATTTTGAAAAAAGAGTTTCTGTGGTTTATGTACATTTTTACCACATTAGTTACTTTCTCTCATTCCCACTCTTCATGAGTCAATGTGAGATAGTATAGTATGCTGCAAAGCTTAAAAACAATATTTTTCTTTGGCAGCTATTACTTCACGAATCCACCATCTGCTGCCATTAAATCCATCTAGTTCTAGCAATACTAATAATTTCCTACAGTGAATAAAGGTTGAAGATGAAGTAATAGAATTTTCCAAAGTAATTTTTCTTCTTTAGTACTTAAGACTAAAAATTTTAATTTATGGAAACTACAAAATACATTCAAGAGAATTCATTAAAATTTGTTTTAATAAGGAATTGGTTAAGCTGTAGAAAGTTTCACTTAAGGTCTCATTACTTCATATTATGTTCCAGGAGCGAAACAATCTTTTAAAACTTATTAAGCAAAATTATATTTTGCTATGCTGTTATTTCTTCCCCCTCATGAGTACTGTTTGATCCACGCATCTCTGTTTCCGCAAGTCAGACTGGCAGTTTGTTGCCTGTTATCAAAGTCTCTGAAGGACCTAAAGGAATTATCTTCTCCCCAGTCCCTCACAGCTACAAGCCCACAGCTCCCACCAGAGCTGGGACACCAGCTCCTGCAGGATATCAGTTGCTTCCAGCTGCCCCCAGCTAATACTGATGCCTGAAACAAAGCTCTGGAGAAATAAGAGTCCTGCTCCCATTTGTTTTTCAGGATCTGTAAGGTTCTTGTATCATGATGCAGCAAAGCATTCTTAGCTCCACTTTTTGGCTGCTTGCTCCCGATCCTGTGTGGCAGACCAGCCTCTTGGCTCCCACCTGTGCTCCTGGGGGACAAACATGCTGAACTTGCTGTAAGCTTCATTGCAGCTTGGAGTTGGAGCACCTCCCTGCAGCAGCTCCCTGCAGAGCCTGCCTTTGCTGGGTGCATCCCATCCCTTGTGCCAGCAGATTCAGCACAGCAGCTGGTGGCTCCTGAGCCACAGGGACATTGACCTCCCACCTGCACCCAGGAGAGGTGGCCTCATCCTCAGGGTGTAGAGAGCAGCCATTTCAAAGCCTAAAGATTTGGGGACCAAAAAGGGCAGCAGGCAAGAGGAAGCCAAGCTGTTACTCAGGTCTGGAACCTTATTTCTGTATTTCCACCTCCTGGATTTTATTCACTTTCTTCTCCTGTGAGTGAAATGTGCATAAAATGCAGATTCCAAGTGGCCTGGAGGTGCCAGATGTGGGCACATTCTCTGAGGTCCCTGATCTCAGTGCCTGTGCACTGCCCATGGGAAAGCTCTGTGGGGTGTTCCCCATTGCATTCCAGAGCTCCCCACCTCTCCTGGTCTGCAAGGGATCCTTGGGTTGGGCCCTGTGGCTTTCCCAGCTTTGCCAGAGTGTCATGTAGGGGCTTACAAACCCTACCCACCTGACCTATTTAGTCCCAAGAGTGGCTGTTTTTCTCCACTGCCTTTGAAGAGAACCTGTAGATGTTGAAAAGGAGATGAAATGATTCCTATTCTGCCACCTGCTTTTAAAGAGGGATGCCTGAAATATATGGCTTTGATTTGCATTATTCACTAATTTAAGTTCTTCTGGGTTTAGATGAACTATGGCATCATAGTTCACTGTACCATGTTTCTGGTTTATGCTGGAATCCCAGCATAGTTATGGGCTTTTGGTGAAGCTGGTGGCCCATCTCTGTCTGAGGAAATACTGCAGCTGGAAATAATAATATAATAGTATTAAAGACTTCACTGTGAATAGCGTCATATCACAAACACCTTGAAACTCGTTCAGCAATAGTACTTACAAGGGGAACTCATTGCATGGTGGTTTTGATCTTGTTACTTATTTTAGCTGTCATCCTTTGAACCTTAGTTTAATTGTGCATTATGGGTAAATCAAAGTCTGAATAGTCTTTCAAGTTGGGGATTTTAAAAAACAGAATAAAGCTTGATCCCTCATTTGACTGACACTTTTGGAATGCAAAAAAATAAAGACTTAACCCATGTCTGAGTAAAATTACCTGTGGGGTTTTTTAAGTGGTGGTGTTTGTATTGATGTTCACATTAACTGAAATTTTGCTGTGTAATGTTTATGTCCAGCCAAGGATCCAGAAGGGAAATTGTTCTTCCTCACTTCTGTGTCCTCATTATTAATGAAGAGCCTGTGACAGAGTTTAGATGTAAAAGCCCAAGTGGAGCCTGGCTCTTCTTCAAAAAAGCAGAACTCGCATGCTTCAACAACAGAAAGTGTTTTAAACTTGTTTGTTTTTAGAGATGGCTGCTCTAATTGAGAAACCCAACAGTATGAAAATAAATATGAAAATAATGTTTGTACTCTTTTGACCATGATTCCATATGACCCTCTGGCAACAGGTCACAGTTGCCTTCTATCTAACCTGTATAGGTTTTGTACCCCAAAATTTGGGGCCTGCTGTTCAGGAAGGAATCATTTTAACCTTGTCCTTCACCAAAGGAAAGAGTGCCCAGCTGAAATATGTCTGCAGTTTTACTGCTTTAGTGGTGGTTTGTGGAGACCTGCCTAGATTTGCTTTCTTCCTAGGCTGCGGTCAGATTTTTTGGGTATTGACATTAAGTGCTTCATTAGGAAACTCATCACAACAAAATACGACTGCTGCAAGAAGCAAAGCTTTAGTCTCAGAAAGCTTATGAGGCCCCTTCTGTTGTTATGCACAGACTGTCTCTATCATTTGTCATGAAATGCTTATTGTGTTGCCAAGAATAAGGCAGAAGTCTTGGCTTGGGCAACATAGTATGAAAGGAAAAGACAGCTTCTTGTCTTAATTCAGCCACCAGAGAGAAGTCACTGACTTAGCCTGCAAGTTTGGATTATTGCTTAAAGACAGGCCACTTCAATACCAGATGTTACGTTCTGGGAGAACGTAATTCCAATTGAACTGTTTGCTTTTGTAGATGGAGTTGGCAGTAGCACCGCTGTGCCGGCGAGTCTCTGACCTAGGGAAATCTTACAGACAGCTGAGGTCATTCAGGTGAGTTGCAGTCACAGTATGACTAAACTGTATTTCAAAACTGATTTATTACCTCGTGTTAGTTCTGATTGAACTGAGAGCGCTTTTGGCAACGCCCACCTGCAAATTAGAAATAGATTAAAGTTCTTTTTAAATTTTATGCAGAGTATAACTATGATTTAACAATCTTTGTCATGCAAATGTTGGCCAAATTGTACTTTTTGTGTTGCTTTCAATACATCTTCTGTATGACAGCGAGTTCTATAGTTACCTTAAATGTTTTCACTGAAATACAAAATTTACAGTCCTGTGTTGTTTAATTACAACAGGCAACTGCTGTAAATTTTTGCAAACTGGACCTGTGTTGTAAACCCAAGATGCAGAGTAGTGGTAAAAAACTCGATGATTTTATCCTAATGCAGTATTGCCACCACGTAGAGGCACTTTTCTAATGCATAAGATAAGCTTTTTCTTCATTTCATGAGTATATTGTTACATTTTTCCAGACCACTGCTGTTCCAGACCAGTGAGCATATTGCCAGTAGCCCAGCTCTGGGAGAGGTTATTCCATTCAGCATTATTCTTCAGTTCTTATTTACAAGAGCACCACCAGAGCTAAAATCACCCTTCCAGGTAATAAAATCAATGTCTTTTATTTTCAGATGTCCTAAGGTGAAATGAGCATTGTGTTTGCCCTAGCTGTTTTAGTTAAAAATTATTCAAGTGCATATTTTATGTAATTTTTAGGGTTTGTTTTTATTGTGGCAAAGGTATTATGGTAATTGGTTTACTAAATTAATTGATTGATTGATTCATTCATTAATAGTAATGATATGAAAACCTGATATTATTCTTTACTATTCTGTCAGCTCATAGTAGAAGCTGCAGATCTTTCCCCAGACTGCAAATTGCCTGGATCCTTCTCTTGTAAGATGCAGGAAATCTAGATAAAAACCGTGTCAGAAATGGGCCAACAGCTGATGTAGGAGATGATCTCTTGAGCTCCCAAATAACATACTGGGCTATTCCTGTTAATTATCTTTGACTTCTTAACTCATTCTGCATCACTGCAGTATTGAGAGCCTCGTGTGGCTTTCATTTATGTCATCTTTGATTCTGAAATTGGTGTGTCTGTTTCCTTTTTTGCATTCTGTGTAACTGGTGTTTGTGTTTCTCTGTACCAGAGGGCTGAGTGGTCCATTGCCCGTTACTCCCAGTGGCTCGATGATCATCCATCTGAAAAAGACAGGCTTGCTCTCATACGGTAAAATTCGTGCTTCTTTCTATTCTACTTTTGTGATAATGGAGCAGTAACTTATCTGCACACTAGGACTCTTGAAAAGTTAAAAAAAAAATGTGCCTCAGGAGATGTATCATAAATATTATTACCTTCTCTCCACTCGGGGATGAGTTGCAAAGTAACAGAAATATAAACTGAACTCTCCCCTCCTCTCTCCTGTACTCAAACTCTCCCGTGCCTTTGGAAGGAACACATAATCCTCTTGTAAAGGAAGTAAACTATGCACAATGATAGTGGACATTAATAAGGAGATTTTGCAAACTGTTTCTCTCTCTTAACTGCTGGGAAGTCAAGGCTGCAGCTGTCCTGTCATCTGTATGGGGAAGAGAAGCTCTGAAAGCTTAACCACTATAAATGTAGGTAGAAATCTAAAGATGGAAGACCCTTGTTACACACCTGGAATGTTATTCTTCAGGAAATCAGCCCATGATCTTTAGAAAGTAATAATTACATCAGATTTTTGAAATCTTGCCAGGATAAATTACTTCATACCTAAATATTATTTTGCATCTTAAGATATTAGGAGAAGTTATGAAGAGTCTTGTTTTTCAAATCAAGCAAAGTTTAAAGTATGTTAGAGCAGATTTGTATGAACACGTCAAAACCAACCTGGGGATTCTCAAGATTCAAGACTCAGATTATTATTTGGCTCTTAAAGCCCTAAATTTTCCAACCATAATCTCAGTGAACTTGGTGTCCCCCACAGCAGTGACCTGGGGAAGTCACACATAGCAGCACTGGGCTCCATCTGGCCTGGGAGCCAGCTCTGCCTTGAACTGCCATGTGTGGATGTTGCCAGCTTTTGCTGGAGTGATAAAAGCTGACTTTTACATTCTAGCCAACGGGGATTGTGCCTCAGAAAGTCAACTGTTTTCTGTCCACACTTCCAAAGCAGCCAAGAGAAGTCTGCTATAAATATTTACACTTCCTGAAGCTGATAGCACCACACAGTCCCATGCAGTGATCAGGCCAGTTGAGGAGGTACTAGTTGATCACCAGTAGATGTTACTAGGATTTATTTCTGAAACATTAAAATACAAACTGTGTCTCTTCATACGTGTATTTTTTGAAAATCATACTTGTGATTAGTCTAGTTTGTCCACGAAACTGGCTTTTCTTGTATCTCAAGCCATGACACTGAATTGCAGGGGCATGGGTAATAGGTACAGGGCTGGCAGAGCTGTATATGTAATCAGCTATGAATATTTTGATTGTAATTTCTGTCCTGATAGTACTAGCAACACTGGCAGTGTTGAATCTCAGATAAAGGAGGGAAAGCCAAGAATGCAAATCATTTGACAACTGGTGGGATTTTGTTCTCTTCAATTCGTTTTCCCGAGTTTGAAAATGCCATCCTTAAACTAAAACACATTTTTGTCTTTGTCTGCAATTAAATTTCATCCAGACTGATTCAGTTAATGTGCTTGCTGGTGGTCATGTTAAGACACTGATAAATTGTTCCCACCACAGAGGTATTAAGGAACAAACCTTGGGATGAGGCTTTTAGGCTGAGACAGTGTCATCCATTAGACCAAGTAGTGAAGCTGGAATACTTAAGTTTTCTTTTCAGTTGTTTCATTGAATCCTTTATTCATTTTGCATGGCTGCCTATCCATATGTAAGGCAAGCAAACATCAGTCACTAGTATGACCACGAATCACTCACATTTTCTTTAATACTCTATTGGAAGATTTCTGAGCCTGCTCTTTTTGTTTCTCATATGAACCTAAGTTGAACTGCAGGCATCTTGCTCTTCTATCACACTCTTCAAGCTTTTTCCACCTGTAGTTGTTTCAGCTGTGTGAGTTGAACTCTGGATGTTTGGAGCCTTCAGATCCCTGCACTGGCTTACCTTAAGATGCCATCTTTTTGTTTGCTGCAACCTTGCAAATGGTAATTTTCTGCAACTTCCCTTTGTAACAACTGTGCAATTACTCTAGGGACTGCTGCCTAGATATTAATTTCCTTGTGTTACCAGGATCTTTCTAGCTTCATATTAAAGCTAATTGGAGTGCTTCTTCCGCTCTGTAGGTCTTAAATGCTTCTCTTGCAATGCGGTGTGAATGGTACGAATTAGTCTCATTCTGAGCATTTTTGTGCGTTCCTTTCTGCTTGTATTCATCATGAAGAGTGGTATTTACCTGGCCAGAGGTATATTTGCCAGACTCCCTTTGTAGTCAACAGAAAGAAACAGGCACTGCTGCGGCTGATTCATCTCATCCTGAAGCAGGTACCTAAAATAGGTCAGTTGCATTGTGTCCTGAAAGCTCCCATTTCCTCTGATCAGTGAATGGAGTGTGGGCTGGGACACAGGAGCTCTCTCAGGCAGCCAGCTGCCCTGCAGACATTTAAACTTAGGTGAGATGACCCTGCTGCAGGTGTCCTCTCTGAGCAGGGACTGTGTTGAAAGGAGCACTTCTTTAAGTGGCGTGGGCAATTCTTTTCTTTTTCTTTTAAAATTAAACTTGAAAACTCAACTTGTCTTCCATAAAAGAAACCCTATTAGACATGACAGGATTTGAGCCAGCCTGAGGGACAGTTCATCCATTCAAGGGCCAAATTCTTACCTTTACCAGGTGTGTGTGGTAACTCCCCTTATTCAAGCTCACCCTTGCTGAAGCAGGGTTGAAAGGCAGGCGTGGTGAAGGATTCATTTCCATAGCAAGCTGCTGTCCTGAGCCGGGGAGTTGCTGTGACCGCTCACCTGCCCGGGGCAGGGACAAATGGCAGCTGGGGGAGCACCCTGAACATCCCATTGTTAGCGAGGAATACACATAATCAGGGGAATTGGTTATGTGGGTGCTTTATTGATGAGAGCTCTGGGAGCCGGGGCACAAACCCAAATCCAACTCCGACGAGGGTCCAAGAAGGCCCCAATATTATACCCCTCTGTTGCATAACTCTATGTTAATCATTAAACCTGCATCGTTCTATTGTATACATCCAAGCATGAATTTTTGTAAATATCTTCCTTTACAATTCTAGTTTGAAATAATAATCATGTTCAGCTACTAACAATTATTACAATTCGATGATCTATCTTATGATGATTAGGTGCAGTTTCACCCGACCTACTTCATTTCCAAGTACGAGCCGTCCCAATCTTCTCCTTCTCCCCCATCCCGATTACCCAGGCAGAGTTATACTTGATTTGGTTGGAACAATGGAAGCAACACCTGGTTGCAGTGAAGCTGAGACTCTATTCCCAGCTTCTGTGGTAACAGAAATTACTAACCCTATCCTAACACCATCTGTGCTTTGGGCTCAGCCTGGCTGGGATGGAGCCGCAGCTCTGCCGGGAGCAGCGGGACCAGCACGGCTCTGCCCCGGGGAAGGAGCACAGCCAGAGGGGAGGCTGAGCACCGCCGGCCATTCACAACCCTGTGAGCCCTTTGATCTCTTCTTCAGGCAGCCTGGAATTACCGGAGAGGTCTCCTGCTCCTCCCTTTGTCCTACAGGTGATGCTGTCGGAGGTTTTGCTGTTTGGGTTTACAGTAAATTTTATAGCACTGTGTTAAATAGACCTGGTGTCACAGCAGATGTGCCCTTACACAGCGGGTTTTCCATTTTCTGCTTTGCCCTAAAGTTTGCAGAGCAAACAGACTTTTGAAATAGTAAAGAAAAGTCTGGCCCCAGCGTGTCCCAGCTGCCCTGCTGATGGATGGGGACAGGAGTGCACAGTCCCAGTGCTGAGCAGAAAGATGATCCCTGCCTCCTCTGAAGCTTACAATGTAAATCCAACTCCCTTTGACCAAAGGCAGAGCCCAGGAGGGAAGCACTAGGATTCACAATTCCATATAAAATTAATTAATTAGAGTAATTGTAAGCGATACACATTAAGATCCCTTAAGAACCACAATCCAAATCATACTTTTTTTTTTTCTTCCTTTTAACTCTAGATAGAAATCTTCATGGGTTGAAATAACATTTTAAAGAAGAACTATCAGGGTCTTATATAATCAACTTGTCCTGATTTCCAAGAAAGCTCATAGTTTTGCTCATGCAAGTGAAGTAATTTAATAAGTGCTTTAAAATCCTTTTCCTTATGTGGGAGGGCATCTTAAACTTAGGATTTTTTTCTTTTTTTTTTTTCCTTACTTCTTATGGCATTTTTAATGAAGCATTAATATATGCAGAACATCCCACCAACCCTCCTTCCATAGCTCTCTTTTACAAACAATATTTGTAATGTATACCATAGCTTGTCTTTTAAAATAGAAACAGATTGCTGAACAGGTTTTATGTCCTTTATTAGACTAGAAGATGCTGAATTTAGGGCATTATTTAGTCTAATCCCTTCAAGAGTATGTTTTGTATAGTGCATAAACAGGGTTTCTTCCATCTTAAACAATAACAATATAACTATATTACATCTTCTTATATGACAACAGCTGTGATCTCCTCTGTGCTGAAGACTTGATACTGCTTTCACCCATAGAGCTGTTTATTTTTCCAAAACCACTTTGGCACTGGTGTTCTTACAGTGTCCTCAACAGGAGTGAGCCTGCCTTTTTAAAGACAAGATTTTAATGGTAAACTGGTGCATCTGAATTGAGTCCTATACTGCAAGCATTACAAAAGCTCATTTGAGCTAGGACCGCTGAAGTTCACCAAAATGTCATGGAAAATTCTGCATTTCAAGTGTTAACACAGCCATCTCTTTGAAACAATGCAAGCAAAGCCACAATAAAAGAACAAGCGCAGCAGAAGGAACCTGCAAAATTCCTTTTAGCTGCCTTTGCTGGAGTTGGTTTTGCGAGTTAAATCAGATTTTTTTGGGGCAGGAGAAAAGGAAAAAAGATAAAAGCTGCTAGAAAGTGTGACAGAAGGACAGTAATAGTGCTGTATGGCACTTGGCATAGCCCAAATCTCATTCCATCTTGTTTGATCTGATGGGAATAACAGTCTGGCAAGGGATTATCAAGGGCTCACATTGAGTGGTTTTGGGTGCTCTTTTAGGGTAAAGCTTCTCTCTTTCATCTATCTGGTTATCTGTAATTTTTTTCAAGGGCATTTTCAAAACAAGTAAATAAGTCAGTTAAGGGATAGCAGTGTTACCATCTGGATAATGATGCCAACCCACAACTTCACCAAGAGGTGTTAGAGCTTTCTAAGTTAAGCAGGTCAATATGTTTTTTTTCTATTTTCAGCTTTTGATGACTTCAAAATTACTATTTGAGCCCAACAAACTTCAAGGAGTATATAGAAGGGAAAAGACTACTGAGTGGATACTACTGAGTGGAAGGGGAGAGATTTAGCAAGATGAATGGCAGTTGCAGTAAGAAAACTCAGAGGAGTTTCTCAACTGGCATTTTAATATAAGGGACAATTCTTTGTAGCAGCTAACATCTAACATGTCTAACAATTACTGCTGACCAGAGCACTTGAGTGCTGACCTGAGTGGAAATGTGAGACATTTTTGACTCTTCTGAAGCATCTCCACTCATCAGGATGGTATCCTTGATGTCATCCTTGAGCCTTCCCTGCCTGCATCTCTCACCTGCTGCTCAGTCTGCTCATAATATACTGGCCCCTCATTGCTAAAGAGGCCAGTTTATATAAAAAACCACAATTTTCTCCTGTCCCATTCCCCCAGTCTCACTTTTTCTCTCTAAATCTTGGGATTTAAAATAAACCTCTTGATGTGCGTAATCTCTTGTCAGTTCATGATGCTGAAGGCCTTTGCTGGGAGTGAAGTGAGCTGCACCCAAAGCACTTTGTGGCTGCAGCAAGCAGTGTTTTAGCTGCCTCTTTCCCTGTAGACTCTGTGCTGCTCCCCAAGGACCATTGGGAAGAAGCAGGCTGAAGGTTTTCTGGGAGCTGACGAGGTACAAAAAGTCAGCTTTACTTTAGCTAGATAACATGAATATTCTTTCCCTGTCTTTCTGGCTGTAACAAGGGATTGCTTCTCTGTTGTGGTTTGTGGTGGTTCAAAAAATTCAAAGCGATTCCTTACAGTGTATTTTTACCTGGTGGGGGCCCTCAGCAGCAGCTCACGAGTAAGTTGTTATCAAAATTGAAGAGCTCTCAAGTGCACCAGGGCAAACATGAGGAACTGTTTCTGTGCTAAATAACTTTTTTTTTCTGAAGCATCTCAACTCACCAGTAATCCAGTCCATCCTTCTTTTGTGTCCCCCCCTCTAGTCCATCCTTCTTTTGTCTCCCCCTAGACAAAATGTCCTGGGCTTCAGCCGAGAGGGATTGTGAAGTCTGGATGCTGCACAGGGACATCAGGAGCTGTGGTGGGAATCACCTCCTGCTCTAATGTTTCATTTCCATCCCGTGCTCAGAAGTGAAGCTGCCTCAGGTTCTTTGGTTGCACACTTCCCTCTCTCCCTGTCAAGCCCCATTAGCAGGGACTGCACATGGGGACAGCCAGCTCCTGCTGGTGCGCTGTGGCAGTGCCGCTGATGGATCAGTGCTGGTGTTGCCAGGGATGGGAAGAGCTGGCAGGAGCAGGAGCAGCTCCTGGGGCCAGACTGCCATTGCTGTCATTGGCTTCTCAGAACCCAAAGCTCAGACTCATCTCTCCAGCAAACTGAGCTCAGGCTCTTGGCCTCAGGAGCATCTTCCACTCGCTGATGAATGAACTTTGCTGGACACAGATGGGTTCGAGTCATTGAGGAAGGGCCAATGACGACAAGCAGCAGCTTTACTCACAGGCAGCCAAGTGTACTGTGACCCTCCATCTTCTACCATCTCCTCTGGTTTGTCGGGTTTGGTGGGCTCATCTGAGGCTTCCCAGGGCTGCAGCACCACAGAGAGATCTTGGCTGATCTCTCTTACCATCTTAAGCCAGGAGAAACCTGTGTGTGTGAAACATGGGTTGAATATCACTCTTCAGTACTTTTGCTTTTCTTAAGCTTTGCCTGATTCACAGCCTACTGCTGCCAGCTGCCAGCAGGCACTTACCAGGGAGCAGCACTGCCTTTGAATCCGTGAACTCTTCGTGCAGGAACGCAGGGTTCCACCAAAGGCTTGTTTGTTGGAAGGAGCAGCAAACATAAATAGAGCTCTGTCTCCACAGCCCACCGTCCTGCAGCAGTGGGTGTGTATTCATAGGCACAACTTCGCGGTTGCTCTGTGTTACCATCTCCCTTGACCCTGGTGCCTCCCACCCCTTCACCAGATGTGCTCAACAGCCATCTGCCCTCTCCCAGGGGACTGGGAATGTTCCTGCCATGTTAGTAAAAGCCAGCGGGCTCCCTCACTGGCAGAGCAGCTGTGCTGCTGCCTCCTGCGCTCCCAGAACGGAATGCATGAGACAAACCCCAGAACCACTCCCTGCTCAGTGACCGCATTCGCGGCAGGACCCTGCTGCCCTGTGGGCTGTGCACAGTGCTGGAAGGGCTGTGGGGACAGTCTCTATTAGAAATGGAACAGCCGCATACCAGCAGCTGTATTAGTCTCCACTTAAAATGGGGTCTGTTGTTTGTGCATTTTCTTAATGTCACAGTTTTGCTGTAAATAGCACAAATATAATTGAAATTTAGAAGGAAACTCCAAGATGATTGTATCAGTTCCATGAAGAAATGGAAGCAGAAAAGAAGAAAATTAAATCCAAAGCTGTATTTAAGTGTGGCAACACTAGCTTGGCCTACTTAATGAATTAGTAAGTTGGAATCTCAACAGATGAGCACTTAAAGTGTTCGTTTTATAAATTGACTGTCACTCAACAATACTGCGTATTAGAATGTTGGCTGAAAGGTTACCCTGTGTTGTAAAGCCACAGTTGCCCCTTTTAGCTTTGCAATGTTTTATTTGTGCAGTTCACACGAGTACATGTGACATCCTGTGACAATGTATAATAGAGCCAGGCCGTGCCTTGGCCAAGCCCTGTCTGGGATTAAGGTGGCGTTTCCAAGGATGGACAGTGGGAGCTCCAAAGGCTGTGCCAGGAATCACCTCAGGGCATGGCGGGTGTTCACCAGTGCCCCACTTTTCATGCTGAAGTTGCACTCTGAGTGTCTGCAGCAGCTGGAGATTATTCTCTCCCTTTCTAAAGGTTACCAGTGCAGCTCTGAGCCCGAGTCTGTGCGTCAGAGCTGTCATTTCAAGCCATCTGCAACATGCTGCTGCTTATTTAAATGCTAGCTTGTTTGCTCCTCAAACATGCAGGAAAGGAGATACAGATCATGGAACAATTATACAGAGCTTTTTGCAAGGTCTTCCTTGCTCACTTCCTTCCACAGACAAGTAGGACCATCTGAGGAAAATTCTGCAGGAGGGAAGAAGGCAATTAATTTCTGTTGCAGAGCCTGAATTTACAGTAATTAATTGCTTTACTCTTTTTTTTTTTTTTTTTTAGTGGTGCACTGGAAGCTTATGTGCAATCAGTGAGAACACGAGAGGGAAAAGAGTTTGCACCAGTCTATCCCATAATGTTCCAGCTGCTGCAGAAAGCCATGTCAGCCCTTCAGTGAGCACACCTGGACGATGCTCTCACACCAGGGAATGGACGGTAACACAGCTGGGGGCTTTGGTGCCACATATGTACTCACTGTTCACGTAAATTATCCCCAAGTACATCATTTACAATGAAACGTTTACCTGCTTCATGTCTGAAACTTCTGTCTTCTTGCTTTATGTTCACATTACAGGAACTTACTTATACAGAAATATTACAAGGAAATTGTACAACTTTTATGTGCTGTATGTCTACATCTAATTGAAACATTCTTAAGCATTCCTTTTGAATTTAGAAAAGTTTAAAATTAGAACTCAAATATTACAGTGTAATTGCTGAATATCTCAAATAAGGAAGCAGCTCTTTTCCTACAAGTAGAGTTTTAAACAGTTGAATACATTTTAGCCGTATTCAGAAAATTGTACTTTTGAAACGTTTGAATCATCAGTTTCCATTTAAAAATCACTAATTTTAACACAAGGAAAAATATTTATAACTAACCTAAATGCTTCTCTATTGCACTGCTACTTGCTTAGAAATAATTTATATTGATTTCAACTCTTTTTGCTTAAACTGTAATAAAGAACATTAACTATCCAATCCTGAAAATAGTATTTGAAATTCTTCACTAGCTTCCTAATGGCAAAGCATTAAAATGTACTTTGGATGGGTTCATGTAAAGACTTGCATGCAGAACGTGCTCATTGCTGCAGGGCTGACTTTGTGATTAGTCTTCTTCATTTTATAAAACACACAACACCAAATTTTAATGAATTTATTTGAAATAATATACAAGAATATAGTGTGCAAAAATCTTAGGGGCAACATCTTGTAGACGTGTCATAAACTGAAATTTACAGTTGTGATTCTTAAAAAAAAAAAAAAAAAAACCCAAAAAACAACGCACAGCTGTTTAGTACAGGAAAAGCCATGATTGTAAATGTTCACAGCAGAAGCAATTGTAATCCTAACGCAGCTGCTCTAATTTTAGACAGTTGGAGGAGAAAAAAAAGTAAAGTGCAAGTGTTGCACATGTAGTTAAGTGCAAAGTTTGCCCCCACCATAAAGATGTCTTATGGCAAAATATAATATTGTAGAATATGTGGCAAAGACAAAACACAGAGTTATAACTATGATGGTGATGATATCAACAGCACCACTCTTCTTGAGATAACGCTATTTATTCGTTTCATCCTGTCCCGGGCCATTGTTTCCACCACAAAATGACAGCTCTCACTAGTGCCAGCTGATGCAAAAATATCTTCCTTGTGGATACAAGGTTTCTAAGTGGCATCCCAAGCAGCAGCTCCCTTGCTACATCACACCACACCCTCCATTCCCACACGTTCTGGTAACTTGCTGGCAGCAGGGCAGGCTGGGAAGCTGGAAGCTGATAATACACTTTGCCATTTCAGAAAATCCCAGGCCCCAGAATCGCAATTAATAATACAGTTGTGCAATACATATTAATTAGCAATAAGAATCAATGTATATAAACAGCTGTTACATATTTTAAAATTCCCCTTTTTGTACATTTTCTTTTAAAAATAAACATTTATACATATCTCCTTCACCTCTTTCTAAAGTACTTTAGCACCACAGGATATCCATTTTCAAGCCTATATTACCTGATACATAATGAAGTTTGGAAGAAAAATAAGGCAATTTGGTTTAAAATGCTGATAGTTTTTAGCTTACTTAATGTTCTATTGTAAAAAGCAAATCTGCACTCAGATCATTTCCATGATGGTGCCAGTATTTTATGGTCACACACAGTCACAACAAATAGTAAGACCTTGATCTTGCATCTTCTTGCCATCAAGCAACAGCCATTTTGTAAATACAGAGTTAACAGGAAAATTCTGGCTTAATGCTGTTGTGAGCCCTGAGAAAAGAGAAGAGAAAACCAGGTTAGCAATTAGCAAGCAAAGGGGACACAGCGCCTGTTTTCAAAGCCACAGGTATTTCTAATCATCGGTCAGTTACTCAGAAGAAAAGAGAAAGGCCACACCACACAGTTGTGATCTCTGATCATCAAAAGACCGTCACAACTTCTCTGTCACTGCCTGGAGCCCCCTGTCATTACTGAGTAAGGTTACCAGACTGCTAACAGTTCAGTTCACTGAACCAGAACAGTTATAAAGGGTATTTCTGCTGTAACACTGAGGTGATGGGTTCCACACATCCTGTTCTCTTGGCCTGAAGACTGTAGGGACAAGGAAAATCCTACTACAAGGCAGGGCAAGAAAGCCTTACTGAGGCAAACCCATCACTACTCAGCTACACACAAACACGCCTCTGAGTTGCTTGAGGCTCACAGGTGAGCCTGTGATCTCACCATCCAAAGCTCAGAACTGCAGTAGTGTAAGAGCAGAATAAATAAATAATATTATTTTAACTAAACCCACAAGGAAATGTAACAGAAGCTGTCACTGTTGATTAAAATAGAATGCAGTGAACAGAAAAACAGCTTGTTCTTAGCAGCTGGGATTTGGTGGAACCTTCTGCAACAAGGGACTGGAAACTGCACAAAGTATGTGCAGCAAAAAGAAGCAACTCAGCGTTGGAGATTTTCGTATTCAGTCTTAAGGCAACACTTGCATATGCTCTTGAGAAAGAAGCCTCATTTACACATCAAAGGAAAGGGGGTGACTTGAGGCTGAAGTCTTACACCACATGGATGGATGGTTTCACCAACCATGTAGATGAAGTCCACACCACCCTTCAAGCTCCTACCCAGCCATAAAATGGAAGAACATGGCAAGCACTCTGTGCACCTCAGTGGATCTTTCCTTCCACTCTTCTAGCTGAACAAGCAGAAACTTTTTTTTTCTGATGTTTGCTTTACATGGTATTTCAGCTTTAAAGCCCTTCTCTTTCTTAATATATCCACCACCTACTAATACATTGCTGCAGACTCTTAGATGGATGCCTTTCTATGAAGTGGAAAACAATTTCTTTTCCTACAGAAGTAGTGTTATCTACTGTATTTATTTTAGAGCTGAGCAGAGTAATAAACTAAAGGGATTGACAGGGAAAAATTATTTTGCCCCTTCAATATCTTCATATATGCTGATATAAATTATCAGTAAGAAAACTAGAAAAAGGTAGAGAAAAAGCTTTTACAGAAAATAAAAAAGTCTAGGTACAACCTTATGAACTCACTTCAAAGCAAAAGACCACGTGCCTTTCCTTTGCATTTCACAAGCACACTAACCTTCAGTACAACAGAATCCACAGAACTCTCAAAATATTCACACAGACCCTCTCCTGATCTGTCTCCTGCCAAGCTGCCAAAAGCAGGTTAAACAACACAGGGAGTAAATGAAGGTTTCGGTGATTAAGAAAGCAGCTTATTCTGAACAAACCACCCTGTAGCCACCCATCTGAACACATGTAACACCATAATGAAAAAGACTGCTGCACAGACATACAGAATTTGTTCGTTTTCTTTTCCAACAGTCAGGATTTAAACGTTTCTGCTCCTCTGCCAAGGCCTTGGCTTCTAGTGTGTACATCCTTCTTTCCTCATTTTTCATTTTCTTCCACCTGTCGCCAAGTATCACACTTATGGCTCTGCAAGATAAATGTTTACAGTACAGTCAGGACAGTGCTAAGAAATACCAGGAATTTTTTTTTGTTTTTTATCTGAGCACTTTTAAAAAAAAAAAAAAAGTGAGTTAAATGTGGAATTAACACACAAGAAGAAATCATCTGTATCTTAAAATTTTTAATTATCATATTTGTGATGATCTTCTCATAGTTCTTTTAATAGTTAAACAGCTGAGACTTCTGTGTTAGCTGAGCATGGGTCAATGCACATTTTAACATTTCAAAGGGTGTACATACAGCAGCTGGCATAAACCAGCAAAATAGAGATGTTACAAAAACCATCACCAAATGGTAACTCACATTTGTTTTGCTCTACTTTCATACTAGAAAATCATATGACAGATTTGCTGAAAATATGTTCTCTAATAATTAGAGCAGTGAACTGAATATGACCTCAGCCAAATATTTGATTAACTGCAAGTCCCCAAGTCTAGTTAATCAATATCTGTAGCTTCCTCTACCTTTAATCCATCCTGGGTGGAACATACTGATAAGTTTCCATTCGTGTGCAAATGGAACCATTTCTTTGAACACATCTATCACCATTCCAGAAGCTGAATTAACTCCTTTCCTTATAAACTCTAGGTCTTTTGACAGCATTTCTCTGTACTATCTTGCCATATTGCTTAACCCCATTCCCAAAAGTTGGATCAATATCCCATTAAAACTTTAACTCCGTCTTTTAGCTGAACGAAAATCTCTAAACAACAGCTCTTTTATCAGTGACTATTAAAGCTACCAAGAGGTTTGTAGACTTTGGCTTCAGATTACAGCAGTGAGAGTTCTGTGACTGGCTCTAAGAAAAAGGTGGACACAACTAAGTCCTTTTTTTTCCTCCTATTAATAAAGTTCTTTGCTGGCAGAGAAGATATTCAAAGCAAATCAAGACAATTCGAGTGTCATCAGCTATTTCCATACCATGGCACACAGAACAATTCTGAAGGTTGTTCTGCACCACAGCAAAGAAATGGTTGTGACTCCTGCAAGGCAGTGTGGTGCTGTGCAGGTTTCCCTGAGCTGCAGGGCACTCAGGGACCACATCCCAAAGTGCCCAGACAGCCCTTGGCCTGCACTGCCACACGCTCTGGGGACTCCTGAGAGCAAACTCTCAGGGGACACCACATCCCATCACCACCAAACCCATTGGCCTGTCTCTCTGGCAATGGAATTTCTGGTTTGCTAGCCAAACTGAGAACCAGTATCTTTGGTCTGTCATCAGAAGCAAACATACCCAGTTTTACTTAGCAGACTTTTCATCTTTTGACGGTATCCAGAGGCATATCACCAAAAACCTCTCTGCTCTGGGTCACCAGCTTGTACTGGATCACTCACACCCTCAGGAAAGAACACGGTGACCCAGAGAGAGCAGTCTGCTGTAAAAGCCATTGCCTTCCCAAATAAAAATACACCATGAGATCTTTTAAACAAAAATATGATTTCCTTCATCTCTGGAAGGTCCACTGCTCAAAGAATTTCTGAACACACAACCAAGTTCAACTACAGTTACAGTGTTACAGTGAAGAGTATCTAGAAAATAAACAAGTGCAGCTCTAACATCAGTTTTTCAAACATGATCTTGCAGCCCATTAAGTATCGTGTGACTCCTGGCTTGTGCTTTCAGTGTTTACAAGTTTGCTGTCTTGCTGACATGCCTTGGGCTGCTTTGTCTCAGAATAGACCATTTAACTCAGAAAACCTCAAGTTCTGTACTTTCGTACTCCCTTTAGGAAATAACAGCAGCAAACATGAGAACTCTACTGTACAGAAGTGGCTACTATGTTGTAAGATCTACACAGTAATCTGAAAATAACACAAGCTTACATTTAAAAAGCATGAGAGTTGCCTCCCAGCAGCTAAATTAATGAATGCCTCAGCAAGACTCGAGTGACAGTAGCTGAATGCCTGTATGAATTATCAGTAATGCTGTTTCTGCCATCCTGTATTTTATGGATGCCATGGAACTGCACCCAAATGCGCTGCCTTCCAGGCAGGACAGTGAGTAGTGCATTTTGAACCACACTTGTAACTTGGTCATCTCTCTCCTTCAAGGTAAACCTGCTCACCGTCCTGAAATACTCACTCACTTTATTTTCACATGCAGGCAGCCACAGCTCCAGTTTACTGCATCCATTTGAAATCAGCATTTTCAACTAAATATATAACCATCATAAACTTTTCCTGGCTGACATTCCTGGCTCCATTTCTCATTGATAGTTACAATGAGTGTGAAGGCAGCAGATCTGCTTCGCTGAACTTACTATAAACATTACACAACATCATTGTCAGGACACACAAGACTGGCTGGGATTTGTCTGGCAGGATTTTATATTCCAGCACCAGTTACAGCCTCCTTATTAGAACATTATAAAATAGTAAAACCCCTTTCAAAGCCCTGCCAACTTTAATTTTTACCAGATTTAGTTCTAGAATTTTTATGTCACAGTGCAATTTTTACAGTGACGATTTTTATAAAATTACATACAGTAAAAAAACTGTTTGCAAGATCGATCCATGTCCGTGTGTTGTGGTTTCTACTTACATATGCACAATTAGCACCAAATATTGCTTAAAACATATGTAATGGAAATCTTAATTAAAAAATGCTTAGAAGCAAACGTGCTAGAGATAAAGAACAAACTAACCAAGACTCGTCCCCCAAACACAGTAATGGAATTCTACATTCCTTATGCAGGAAACTCTTCCTGCAAGTTTTAACAGATTGTTGAATGCCTTTAGGGCAAGCAAAATTTGGCAGTGTGCTGTCTGGATCACGATCTTTGAGATACCCTAACTTATCAGTACTCCACTCTTCAATAAAATATACAAACTGGAAATAAATGCTTGTAACTTCATGACCAATTTGCAATAGTATGTCAAGACTTAATTAGAAGAACCAGAAATTTCCTTTTTTTCCATTACAGCACATGAGCAGAGCACCTCATCACTGTCGACAATGACAGTTCTGTATTTGTGTTTCTGCCAGTGCACACATACACATGTATCAGTTGCTTTATCTCAATATTTTCTCAGAAGGTAAGTTTGCCAGAAATGGCTTGTATTGAGTTTACTGAGTACTGTAAATATTCACAGTCCACCCTTTCTGTTAACATCTTCCAAAACTTATTCTTAGAATAATACACACATTTTATTTCAAATGCAAAAATTAGGCTATTTAAATCTAGAAGTGAGACACAGATACTCTTCTAACTCATCAGTAACAGCAAAATTACAGTTTGTATCATTACCTGTTGTCTTTCCCTGGATACATCTGAGTGTATTCAACTCTGTATTTTTTGGCAAAAAGCATGAAGGCATTCATTGGTCTTTTGCACTTGTTTGGAGAAGTGGCACTCACAGTACTTGCAGTCCCTGAGCTGTGGCTTTTGCCAGCTTTGCTGTACAAAGGGCTGGAGGAAAGATGTGACGATGCAGCAGAGGCACAGTTTTTACTACTGCATTCCGATCTCTCAGCATCTTGATTGTTTGATCCCCCACAGGACAGCGAAGCGCGGCGCTGGCGAGCCATGCTGCTGAGCACATACACTGCAGAGGAGTCCATCGGGGTGAAATCGTAACTGCGGGGAAAAGACAGATCATAAAGCCACCATGTAAAATCCCTAAAGATCTCTTCACTCATCAATTTTACCACATTTCTAGGATTTTTCCCGCTTTTCTGTGACATAATGATTTGTACTTGATGTGGATGTCAGTGTGAAGGACAAAAAACTACAAGACTGGCAGGTAAGTCAGTATTTTCTTCCATGTGACGAAGACTGCAACTTTACATGTTCTGCTAAGGACTTTCCTCAGCTGTGTATCAGTTAACTGTACAATGTCTTCAAATTTCATTCTCTTTTTAAACACACTTTTTTCTTTCTGCTTCTGTCCTTACCATAAATCAAACCTCATCAGTGAATGACAAGTAGAGAAAGGGAAAAAATGCAATGAGTTCGCTTGCAAATAAATACTAATGGCAAATGCGAAACCCCTATATTAAAATCATTATATTATATTCACTACTGTACAAATAACTTCTCTAGGCAGTTGAACACATACTATTTTACCTTCCAGTGAGGTTACAACGCTGCTCAGAGCCCCGTGAGGTCGCACTATTTGATGCTGTGCTGACAAACGCCTGCCCCCTAGTGACAAAAGCGCGACATTCCTCCTCGTGGTATCTGAACACCTTAGGTGACTTGTTTCCATAAAATCCAGACCTCCAAATCCGACAAACTCTTGTAATTTTTAGCTGACAACAACTGCAATTTACTTGTAGTCACTAAAGAAATAGTTTGACTCCATAGACTCTCTGTTACCATCTCCAGGTGGGAAAAACACTCTTGGAAAGGGGCTACTCAATCAAATCTAAACCCACTAAGTTACCACCACAAGATAAACAAACAACATACATATGCTAAGGCTCCTCTTACCTACTGCTCAATGTGGCTACAGTTGCATGATTTATGGCCAAAATAAGGGGTTTGAAGAGCTTTTTTTGTGAACACCAAGTGGAACTAACTACTAGTGACGAAATCCTGCATGTGGCAGTCCAGCCCCGCTCTACAAAGGCAGCTCCTCTTGAGGGACAGAACCACACAGAAGAGAGGAGCCCAGCGAGTGGCCTCCACCATCCCTCAGGAAAGTACAAAGCAGCAAAGAAGGAACAATGCTGACCATCTTGCAGGCTCTCATGAGATAAGGAGAAAGTACTTCTCTGTTCTGCAACAGGCCAGCCCCCTTCCTAGTCCTAATCTCCTGCCCATAACACAGAAACAGAATTTTGTTTTTAATTCTTCTGTCCTGTTATCACAGGTGCAGCTGTTGCATGCTCCTTTCTCAGTCACTCCTTTCTGCCCAGAAAGACAAGGAATTTGAAGTACAAGGCAGATATTCAGCTGGACTGCAAATTAGTAAAGAGCCAGAAATTCAAATTTTTCAGTGAGATGTAGCTACTGTGATTCTAACAGCTCTCTCCATATACAGTTCAGAACAGGAGTTAAGAAAAACACCCAGACAGCAAATGAGTGAAGCTAAGCAATCTGAACTTGCTCTATGCCAGATTGAAATCCTGCAAGAGCTCCCAGGGCTTGAACTGCAAAGAGTGTCTTAAATTCCGTTTTTTCTGTTGTAAAAAAACAAAGTGCAACTAGATTAAAAACAGATGCTAAAAAGGCACTAACATAGTAGGAAAAGATAGATTTTACTAAACCATCTCAAAATAGTATGGAAAAATCTTTACTATTTCTTTAGACTCTTAGAGTAGTTTATGTTGAACAGGAGCTCTGAAGGTTATCTGGTTGAAGTTCTAGCTCAGGGAAACCCCAAGGTGAATCAAACTCTGAAGTTAGGTAAGTTTGAGCTAATATAAAAGAATGCCAAAAAACAGAACACACAAAAATAATAAGAACTAATTATGAACATACTGTATTCTAAAGCCATTGCACATGCATTTACCACTAAGAAACTACTCAGATAATTGAGACATATTGTAGCATATGAAGTACGAGATAACAGCTGGCAGATATATATTGCCAGAAAATTGTACTAGGTTTCTTCCAACATAATCCACTTTACCTGGAGAATTTATAAATATATATATATATATTTAATGCTTTATCTAATCTGCCTTAAATGATCATAAAAATATGCTAAAAAGTTACTTCACTCCAAGGCACTACTTTGCAGTTTAGCAGAGCACATAATTACACAGCTTTCCTAGTACTGAGTATTCATTTTTCCCTATCATTTATCTTTTATTACCAAAACTATTCTCTCTTTTCTCTGTATAATGCTTCAAATTCTTCCAGACTTAAAGTGCCTACTCATTAAATACAAGAACCACTGAGGCCACTTTATCCAAAAATTACCTTTTAAATGTATCAAAAACACCTGAATCATCAAAGTTAATGGCATCAGGGTGTCCAGGAGGTAGACACAGATCTCCAAGATGCATTTCACAGCATGGAATGCCATGCTGTACCACAGTCAAGCTTGGATAAAAAGATGACCAACCTGAAGTGGTAAAGAGTTAAATTAGACAAACGGCCAGACAATCTCTCCAGTTCTTCATTGGAGCAATCCTATATCTTGTAATCACATCATTTTATAAAAATGTTCTGATATAGTTTCTTTCACCCAAAAGAAGAATCAGGAACTCTTACTTAGGGAATTCTTACTGTAGTTTATCTTTATCTCAAATAAAATCTCATTCTAGCAAAAAAGGAATCAAAACCTGGAGACTTTTACCATCAGAAGTTCCATTTTTAGCAAGTGAGAAAAGTCTCCCTTATTTGCAGTTTTCTTCTCTCCCCCCACCCCAGTTCTTCTGCTTTCCTGAGCTCCATTGATAAACTCAATGAAATCTTTCCTTAAGAGATAGGCTGTCTTCCTGGAGCTTTATAGCTTTACATGGGGGTTTTTTTGTTTGTTCATATTCCAGATTTCTTTACAAAGACAGTAAATTGTTTCTACACTACAACTTTATCCCTTTCTTGAACAGTATGGGATGCCAACAAAATCTGCAGTCACTTTCTGAGAGTATTTTAATATGCAACTAAATGTACTTGAGGTATTTCATACCTTTATTTTTAACATAAAATGGATGATCAAGTCTGCATTCTACAGTAAGCAAGCCATCCTCCACTGTGCCAGGATCAAAAGTCAGCTTCAGCACTGACTCACCACAGGAAATGCTTTCTTCATGAGAAATCAGCTTCAAACCATTGGAACCATAGTCCTGTTAACACACATACAGTTCAAAACAATTCCCCCAAGAAAAGCATATACCTGTGTATACTTAAGGTGTGTATACTCATCATCATACATTGTATTAAAAAATAACAATATTCTAATTTGCATTTCTATCTTGCTGGAAATTAATAAAGATGACATAACATTCAAAACACACCTAAATTAATTCAGTTCAAATGCTTTTCCGTGAGATACACAACAGCACAGTGATCAGCTCTAAACAACATTAGTGTCAACCTGTTTTCCTGAGACAGTAATTAAAGACACAGAGGTAACATAAGAAACTAAGTATTTGCTGCAGGTATTGCAGTGAATTTATTAGCACTAATGGCTACCTTGTAAGGACTGGCTGGGAGATTTTCCTCTTTTCCGCAGCTTTCAGATCTTGCAAACTCTTCAACATCCTGCCATTCTTTATTGCGTCCTTTATGAAAGCACAAACGAGAGCCTAACAGATTTTTTTAAGGAAAAAATGTCAGTGTTAGGTTAAAAAGTCTGTGTTACAAGAAAAAAAAAAAAAAAAAGAACAAGATAAAACAAATAGTTATTTGATGACACATGTTATTTTACCTTTTAGAAAACAATGCCAGACAGTTGAGGGCCAGGAATGGCACCATCCTAAATCATCATCATCTGAAAGTGATGACATGCAGAAAATGCCAGATTCTGATTCACTATTTGCCTATTAAAAAAAAAAAAAATGGTGTTGGTATTTTACTGCTGAGTATTTTAGGGCTGGTCTTAAATGTCTTAAGACAGTCTCTAATTTGCACTTGTGGCATCAGTTTCCCTTAAATACTATCAGGAATGTAACATAAAGACAAAGATTAAAGGAATGCAGTAAAGGTGAATGGATCATTTTCATCTCCTTTTCTGAGATGCATCCTGACATTTCTGGGTTTCATTCTCTGAGATTCATTTCATCCCTAAGGATTATCTTATGCTCATGTGTAAGCATTTTACACCTCCATCATTCCTTGGTCATCTACAGAGTAATTTAAATTACTCTATGGCTCAAGGCAGTTGTAGATAAATCACTGGAAAAAATGACTGTTGTTAACAGACAAATTTCAGATGCAAATTAATATATGGGAAGAGGAAACACAGGACTGACAGGTTTTGTGCATCTTGAAGGAGGGGGATCCATATTTTCTTTTGAGGCATCAAACAAGATAGCTTTTTAAAGTTCACTTTACAGAAGTAATCACAACAGAAGCAGAAAATCATCTCATCACAAAAAATATGCAGTAGCACTACAAGCCTACCCCTGTGTGGTGAAAAAGAAAAAAAAGTAACAGAAAATCTAGCTTAAATAGCAAGAGTATGAACACTAAACAGATTTTTTTAAAAAAACTAGTTTCCCTTGTCAAAAAACCTAACCCATTACTCACACATGTTTATTTTAAAATGTTTCAGAACAACTGACCCTTTCATGTCTGACTGGTGCTTCATCCACATCATTCTTGGAGAAGTTAGGATCACTGTTTGAAGATCCTGGTGGAGGACGTGCATAGGAATGTAAACTTTTGCTTGTTGCTATTATGCGAACAGGAGATGATCTACAACAGAAACATGTATTTTAAAATATCTCAGATTAAGACAACATGAGACTTTGCTGCCGTAACTCTAAAATGCTTTTATTGCAAATATTTCCGTTTGCATGAGCTGAACACCAAACAAACCTCCCACACACCAGTATTCCAACAGGATGATTAAAGGGCACAGGCTCAGGCAAAGAGAACACTTAGCATAACTCCTGCATAGGTTCTATACAGCACCCAGATGACAGTATTACTTCCACTGTGGCACCTCCTTAGCACAGTGCTGAAGTCCTTCTAAATATCTTGATGGAAATACCCTGCTCTTAAGAGAATATAAAGACATCTGCTGTGTCCAAATTATTAAATCTCAACTGCATTACTATTAACAGTATTGTGTTGGGTTTTCTGACTATAAACCTAAGAAAAGCTGTACAATAAAAATTGAAGCACAGAAGTTTCCAAGATCCCATGCTTGCTGCTCACAACCTTACAGAATTTAGAGAGCACAAACCTCAGACAATTACCACTAAAATACACATTGCATTAGATTTCCAACTAGCTGTTAAAAAAACCTAAAAATCTGAAGCACTAGAAAGCTTTAAGAATTTCATGTAAGAAATTCCTCTTAGTTTTTATCTGCTGCTTCACATGAGGTAAATGTCTATAATTTCTGAGCCTGCTGTGGATAGGCAATGTCTTTATATCATCCTTTATCTCATTCACAGCTGGAAATTAAGCAGCTTTTGCACCAGGCTCTGAGATGAGTTCTGTGCATGCTTTCACAGAACAAATAAAAAGACAAAAAAAAAAAAAAATAGGGCGCCAGTTCAAAACCAGGGTGTAAAGAGTGAAGGAAATATTTTGGAGACAGGATTATAAATCTCTATAGTTCAAAACTGAAATAAGTGTCAGTACCTGTTATAAAAAGCACACTGCATCAATGGACTCTGAGGACTTGTGGCTATATTTGCTAACTCTGTCAACCAGTTCACCCCATTCTCAGAAGAATAAGCATTTTCTGGATTGCTGTTTGAGGTATGTTGGCTCCATGAAGGCCTTGAACATTCCTGATGTGAAACATCAGCACCAAGCTGAAAAAGTGCAGGTGGAGTAGAATCTGTCTGCACAGCCTGTAATTCAGGAAGATCATCTACAAACAAATGCACAAATTACTATAATTATACTCAATTCCTTGGTGTCTGCTCAATTTGACACCAAATCTTGCAAATTTGGTGGAAAAAACCCCAAAACACAATAAAGTAATTTTATTTTCTCATATCACAACTGCCAACATTTCACAAATCCTATTCATAAAAACGGGCACAGAAATAGTAACATCTCTAGTCGATTATATATTTACACAAGAAATTTAAGAAAAAAATTAGGTAACTAGATAAAAATGTAGTTCTGATTTTAAAGTTTCTACTACATTCACCAGTTTACACAGAACTGTACTGCAGCATTATTCAAAAACCACATGCTTCACTAAAACACTAAAACATTCCCCAAAAGACAACTCAATTAATCTGTCCTTGAAGGTATGACACTAAAAAAATTCAAAATCAAAATATATTCAAGGTAAAAGGCTTCCACCAGGGAACCAGAGTTAAATAACTCAGATTAAATAAATTCTGAAAACTGGGTATATAGTCTGGTAGGGTGAATTCTTATCAATAATATACACCTTTCCTATCCCATACAGAGGAACAGTAAAGACCCCAGCTTTTTCAGACAAGTCTGTGCTATGTGCTGTCATGTAACAAAGTATCATTATTCTTAATCACTTCATACTTTCCGTTAAATGTGTTAATATTTCATATTAATAAATTAATATTTCACATACATATTAATATCGATACTTTCTAAGGTATATGCTGTTTTTCTCCAATATATGTAAGAACTGAAGTAATGTTCCTCTATCCCAGAATCTTTATTTGCAGCAGATCTAAAGCAACATGATTTCCCTTTAGGAGGAGCTCTTGAGCTTTCTGTTTGTTTTTCTTGTGCCAAAAAAACCCTGCTCCTCTGAGAATCAGAAGCACAAATTTGTGGCTCTGAGTTCGAGAACAAATGTGAGTCAACAGGCCAGTGTGTCAGAACTGGAAATGGGTTAAAGGGAGAAGTGACTGCAAAGTAAGGCCTTCAGATGTCACAATTCCCTGCCCTACTCGAGTTAAAAATCAGCAATTTCATTCAGTCAGCTTCCAATAATTTCAGTATAGGAAATCTAAAACAAATTTCAGAATTCAGTTTCCTCTGAAAAAATCATGTTATTTACCAAGTTCCATGTGCTCATCACTAGATGCATATCCAGGAGAAGAGGGCAGGTTTTCATTACACTTCAGCAACTCCAGTGATTCGTTCATCCCTGAAGTTCTCTTGTCCACTACCAGAAGGAGTTTCTGAACTGCATTAGGCATTTGATTTGTCTTCACTTCCCACACCATGTTAGGATGCTCCAAAGTATCTGACTTTAGAAAGACAGAGGTTAGAAATTTGTATACATGTAAACTGCTTTAAGTTGCATCTGATATACTACTTCATTAGCAGGACCCTAAATCCTCATTTGTCTGTAGAGTATCACAGCATATTTTAGGGGTGTCTAGACATGATCTTGTACAATCTTTACAGAAAGCAGAGCTAACTCTGAAGTCAAGAGGCTGCCTGGGGCCCTGGCCACTTGAGTTTCTAGTATCTTGAAGGATGGAGACTCCCTGGCACTTCCCCTGTTCCAGTAACCACTCTTGCTGTAAAGAAGCTGTTCCTTATGCAGGTTTGAACTTCCCACAGCCTGTGCCCACTGCCTTCAAGAGTCTGGATTTACCTCCTCAACCACCACTCAAGCCAAGATAAACAACATTCACTTGGTACCCTAAGCCAGTCAGCCCATCACAAAAGGCAGTCAGATGGGTCAGACAAGATTTGGTTTTGGCTACTCTGTCCTGGCTATTCCCAGACAATTTCTTGCCTTACAAAAAGGGTGGACATGGCTGTCAAGAGAATTTGCCCTATAAAATACACAAAGGCTAAGGCTAACCAGCCTGTAGTTTTCCCACCTCCTCCTCCTTGAAGCCTGGTGTGACATTTTCTTTCATCCAGTTATTGGGAGCCATCCTGCCACAAAATCTCTGCTTTTTGGAGACCATCCTCACAATACATCCCTGCCCATGGCAGGGGGCTTGGAACTAGATGACTTTTAAGGTCCCTTCAAACCCAAAAGATCCTGTGACCCACAAGTGACAGTGGCCTGGAGGGGTCCCATCTGGTCCCACTGCCTCATGCACAGACGCCTCACAGAACTGGCCTACCCCTCAGTTGCTCTGCTTCTGCCACACACAAAGTGTCTTGCTCTCTCAGAGGCAAGTTGCTACAACCAGGGGCTTGAGGAATCTGGGAACAGGCCTGGAAAATGAAGATCAAAGCAAAAATGCTGCCCTAAACGTTGTGAGACCAGGTCTCTTCTGTCATTTAGCATCAGACTCACATTTTCCCCAGTTGCTCTTTTAGCACTGGTGTTTCTGCAAAAGCCTTTTTCACTCTCCTTCCCATCTCTGGCCTCCAGGAAGAGCCTCAAACACACTGGACATCTAACATCCTTCACTGTGTTGCAAATGGAAAAAATAAAGAAGCTTCTACTGAAAGATTTCACTTCAGTTTAATTTCCCCAAATTCTAGGAATGTAAGGTTCATACCACACCCATTCTTTTAAATAATCTTCAGCAGAGAACTGTGAGCTTATTCTACACAACCACTGTCTCTAAAAGCTGGTAAAGAACATTATCCAATCTTCAGTAATTTAGTTACCTACTTTATTTTTTCAGATGAGGATGAATTAAAGCTACCATAACATGATTACCTTGTACTTTAATGAAGTGTCCTTGAAAAAAAATAATCACGAGTGTCTCATGAAAGAGCAGAAAACACAGCTTAATAAGAAAGAAAACCTGTAAAGTCTACCATATGCATGTCCACTAAGTAAGCTACATTAGAGAAATACCAACAATAGCTGAAAAAAAAAATAGTATTTTCATATCATAGAATGACTGGGTTGGAAGGGACCTCTGCAGGTCATCTAGTCCAGCCCCCTCCACTGCTCAAGTAGATTTACCTACAGCAAGTTGTACAGATCATGTCCAGGAGGGTTTTGACTGGAAAATTTCTACCCTTCCGATCTCCTAATCTTTGAAATATATGCAAAACTTCTATAAACTTGCATGCCAAACATAAAAAAGATGCTTGATTCTACTCAAATGACACTACTACAAAGCTACATCAGTTTATTCCAATTTTAAGGAGGAGAAGGAAGATCACAGAAATAAGAACATACAACTCAAACTATCAGTGACATTATTTTCACCTCCAAAAACATCTTTCATACAATTTATACCCCTGTCACCTGTGAGGGACAGCAAAATTACACACCACAAGAGCAGATAGATCATTTATTTCTGAACAGAAAAAACAGACCTCAGTACTACAGGTCAGGACCTTGAAGATTATCTCCAACTAATCAACTCTGAAAAGCCACTCCTTGTTTTTCTGGCTTATCTACGTCTTTCGTTTCCCTCCTTCTGCCCTGTTTTTTGGGTTTGTTTTTTTTTTTTTTTTTACCCTATATTTTTTCCTCTCTTCCTTTCCCGTCTTCCTGCCAAAATGAAGAAAGAAACTTATTTCTAGAATGTTACCTTCTCCTTCCTTCCTGCCAGGTGCCAAGACTTGAAAGTACGTGTCCTGGTATCACAACACTGAAGGTCAGAGATAAGGTACAGATACAAAATGCCAGTCTGACAAAAAAGATCCTTGTTCGAAAAATGAATTATTCCTCCAAGTCACAAGAATTTCTCTAAACCAGAGCCATCTGTGTACAAAAGTCAAAAAATCCTCTAACAAATGAATGACAAAGAAATTTAGAGAGAATTACAAAGAAAAACTAACAAAGTAACCAACTTTACTTTTCAATTTTTTATTCTGCTTGACTAAAGTCTGCTGTGGACATCACACCCTTCTCCTCAGCCTTTCAATGGTTTGAACATGAAGTGGATTGGTCATTAATTACATTGTAAAGATTTTTTTAAAATTCAAGTTTATGTTGAAAATGTGTCAGAACCATGCTTCACAGGACTGTAATTACTACGGTTGTCCTTGGAAGCTAAGTGAAATTATTATTTTGTGCTTTAAAGTAAGTTGTCATGCTGAAACAAATGACACTACTAACAAAGCCTTTATTAATTGATCCAAGTCTATTTCTAGAGGGGAAAAAAAAATAAAATTGGGAGAAAAGTAAATAAACTGTGGCTGAGAAGGGGTTCAGCAGGAACTGGGCAGCATCCACCCAAACCGCACAGCGCAGGAATGCCTGGGTGGAAATGCTTCCCGTGGTTTTTCTCCTTCTGCTATTTGCCTTTCTTCCTCCAACCTACTGACGAAGTTTCAGGCCAGGTCTACGCCTGTGCAATAGGCTGGACGGAGTTTAATTCGGAGAACAGCTTCTCCAAGCAAAACACAACATACTGGCAAGACTGGATCTACACCAGGGACTTTTCCTGGCGCAGCTGCTTTGATCAGGAATCCTCGCTGCTCATCCCGGGCCGTGCCAGAGCGCGCAGCCGAGGCAAAGCGTGATTCACCATGTTTTCGAAGCCCGGGCGGCCTGTTGTCTGAGGCAGGGCGGGCCGCGCTGCCCGGGCCGTGTGGGGCCGGTGTTCGGGGGCGGCCCGGGGCGGCGGATCCCCGGGATGATCCCGGCAGATCCCCGGGATGAGCCCCGGGATGAGCCCCCTCACGGACGCCCCTCACCGGCACCCTCGGCCCCCCCGCCCGTCACGTGACCTTGTTTACACCCGCGCCCGCACGGCGCACGCGCGCTCGGCCCCATTCATTCGAACTGCGTAACAGCGGCCCGGGGGGGCCCCGCGCCCCGGCCGCCGCTCCCCCCGCGGGGCTCGCCCGCACCCACCGACACCCCAAACGCTCCCCGGCCCGCACCGCCGCCGCTCCCGCCGCGGGCACAGCGCCCCCGCTCCGACAGAGCGGGCCGGGCAGCCGCTCCCCGGGGAAAACAAGGCGGGGGGGGGAGACACCCCCCCCTACGCCGCTTGTTTTTGTGGTTTGAAGGGGAGCAGAGAAGGCCGGCACACCCCGTGAGTTTCAACCCAGCGGTGCGAGGCGGTGGCGGCTCCGCGGGGCCGGTCAGGGAAGGCGCACAGTAAACAATGTCCGAGGTTGCCGTCGCCGTCAAAAGAGCGAACTCGGCGACCTCCTCGGCTCGGCCTGCGGCCACTCCCGCTCCCCTCCAACCTCCCGGACCCCTCCCGTCCCCATCCGGAGCGTCGCAGCCCTCAAAAGCGGCAGCTCGAAACTTTGTAGCACTTACCGAACCCGTCGCCATTACCGAGTTCCCCCTCGGCTGCCCCCCCGCCCCGTCCTTTCGGTGCGTCCCGCCCCCTAAAGGCGCTGCGCGGGCGCTGAGTGGCTAGCGACGACGTTGCTCAATTCGAAGTCCCTTCTTATTGGCTGGCTAGCCTGCCTGTCAGGACTCCTCCCGGAGGGCGGGCATGTTTTGACTCTCCTGCACAGCGGATTGCACCGCGCTTCACATCAATCACCCCCATGCGGCGTTCCCATTGGCCGCTGCCTCCGCCGGCGGCTGCAGAAGCATTCTGGGAGCTGTAGTCGCCACCGCCGCCCGCGGCTGCCCACGGGCCGGCGATAAGACGACAGCCCCCAGGATGCCCCGCGCGGGCCCGGCGATAGTAAACAAGCGGCGCGGGACACGTGTACCCGGCCCGGCCGCTGCCCCCCGCGCCCCTGCCCCGCTCGGCCCGGCCGCGCTTTGGGACCGGGCCCGCGCTGGGCCCGAGTCACGGCGGCGGGCTGAGAGGCAGCTAAAGGTCAGGGAGTGAGTCAGCAGCTGCACTCGGCCTCTGCTCCGGCCTCGTCCCTCCCTCCCTTTCATTGAAAAGACACTGGTGGGAGCTTAGGCCCAAAATACAAGCTGGGGTGGGGAGGAGAAAATAAATTAAATCCATGCAGGTTTAACAGTCCAGTAGTGTTTCCCAGACAGTCCCATGCATTTATTTACCAAAATAACATTGTGGTTTGGTTAAACATTACTATTAAAACATTTTCCCACTTACCCAGTAACTCCTGGCGATCAGAGAGGTGAGACACCTCCGGAGAGCACGTGTTTGTCACAAAATAGATGAATTACTACGCATGATGTGATACAAAGCAAGTACAAGCACAGTTCAGAAATAGACAGTATTTTAGAAACTGATGGACAGTTATAATACTTTGCAACTGTTGGGATTTTTCCAGCAAATGCACTTCTTTCTTGTCCTGCTGTCAACATCATGCCAGAAATAAGAATGTGTCTTAAATCCTGTTCCAGAATTGGTATCTGTGACAGTTCTGCCTTTCAGGCATATTAACATGGCTGTACATGAAAATAAGAAAAAAAAAAAAAAAAAAGGCTAAACAGAAATGGCTCCCTGTTTGGTTAGTGGCCACTAGAGGGAATGCTGGATTGTTGTTCCCACAAGCCTACGAGGCCTACAAAGGTAACACAATTAAAAAGTAAAAAAGGAAATGATACCATAATTGTACTTGGCATCACAACACACTTACTCTGCAGATGTCGTTGGCACATCAGTCTGAGATTTTCCTTTTCCACAAAGTAAAAGTTTGCCTGTTAGTAAAGTCATTGCCATCTGTAGGCACTGTTCGAAGACAAACTACTCTGAAAAATACCCAGTACGTTCTGCAGTGTGAACTGGAAACTATTACTCTCTGTAAGTGAGCTTAGCTTTAAAAGAAAGTAGAAAAGCCAATCCTATGGAATTTAACTCAAAATCTTCTCTGCTTAATGACCAAACAAACATGTGTTTAATAGCATCTACAGATAATTTTCCCAATCTGAAAATATTATTTAAATAAATACCTTGAGAAAAATAATCTTAAAAGTAATACTGAGATTCAAATATTAAGTGACTAGACAGCTTATTATAATATCAGCTGTCTACCCCACATCCCACAAGCTCACATTTTCCCTATATTTACAATTCAGCCTTTTTCTAAATAACTGATACATCTTTATATGAGAAAGCTTTCATGGCTTCCCCTCTCTAAAATATATTCTTTTAATAAATAGAAAACTGATAAACCAGGAACCATCTTTTTTACACCACTCCACAATAAAATTAATTTTAAGGCTGTGTTTCTTCCCCTCCTCTTTTGATCTCTGTTACATATCTAAACAGCCTTTAGGCTCTTTGGAGAGACATCTAAGCTTCTTGGGCTTTTAACGAGTTTCAGTGCAGACCCTGCGCTGCCAGATTGAGGTGGGGCAGAAAACCTGGGCAAGCAGATGTCTCCACTCTGCAAACTGCCTTCTGTGCCTGAGGTACAGCCCTTGCAAGGTAAAACTCACAATGTGCTCTTCTAAAGGCTCCCTCTGCCACAGTATGGAAGATGGAAATGGCAGAGGCCAGGTCAAGCAGCTACAGAAAATATAAAATCTTGTCTCAAGTCCCATCTTTCTTCAAAAGTCTGTTGGCCTAAAGGATATGAATCTTTTAATGGAGCACATTTCCACCCTGATATGCACTTTCTGGACTCAAAACTAAATATCTTCACAGCTATTTACTGTGAAGATTCACTGTTCTCTACAAAAGCTTCATGCATGAGTATTCAATATGAAGGCCAGTCCTCTGAGATCCACTGGCCCAGATTCCAGACACACGTCTAGACAAGTAAATACCATTGCTGAATTAGAGCCTTGGTATCACACTTGGATCTGTGACATACCCAAAAAGCACAAAAATATGAATCCTACCTAGGACTGAGATTAAAATCTTGTGAAGATGAATGTCTAAATTGTTTTGAATTTTTAAAAAGAGACATGTAACCGCTTTCTTATTTTCAAATCTACTTCTCCTTTGCATACAGTAAGTTTACATTTACTCAGTGAGGATGTAAGGGAAAATAAGTAAAGGGACAGGTAGTCCATGCAGTAGATGACAGCAAACACACACAAAACTAGCACAGGTTATTCACTAGCCCCATTGGCCCAAGGCAAGTATGTATCATCTAAATTTCAGAATTAAGATTATGTCAATGCCATTCTCCTTGCTCTGAATGCCTGGTCTCTAATTAAATCATTACTCCCCCTCCACACACCCGACCTCGCCTTACTCCATGCCCAAATGAATGGGTGCTCAGAGAGTGAATCAATACTATGTAACACAGGCACTCTTGGTAGCTTTGCTGATTCAGTTGCTTCTGCTGTTGTAAGAGGTAGAAAATAAGGTGGGGGATTGGGAAGTGTTGGTCTTGAGTTACTGTCACATTAGAGGTGGCACAAAGAAGCACAAAACAAACAGGAAAGACTACAATTAGAAAATACTGACTAATTTGCATCTTAGCTATTTGCCTCCTTAAATTTCCAGGCACAAAGTTAAGAAGCTACAAAACAGATTTTTAAAAGTAGTAATATTTGAGTCGAAGTTGTATCAGTAAAATATATGTTGGGTTTGTGCCTATCTCCACTTTTAATCCCTCCTGTTCTAAGTCAATCCTGCCCTTATAACACGGCTGTTACTGCTGACTCTCTGAAATACAGCATATAATTATTTTAATCCTGCTACAGGAGCTTTCACATCAGCATGTAGACATCCACCCTCAGTAATTAACTAAACAGTCCCCCCAGACATCAGAAGAACCCTGCTCACCACAGCTTCTACCCCTACCCAACATGGCAGCCTTGGTTCTGCAGCCATCCTGCTCCTCAATCACGTTTTCTCCTCACACAATGTGTATCTCCTAAAGCTGTTTGTGCTCCTTCCCTCTTCCAGTGGCCATTTGTGGCTAGCTGCAGTGGTGACTGGCTCTGTCCTCATTCCTAACAGCACCCCACGCTCACAATTCCTGTCCTCAGTCTCCTCACGGAAGATGCTCTTGGGAAGGAAGAGAAAAGGAAAAGAAAACTTGTTGCTCCCAGGAAAGAAGTTTTCTCTTGAGAGCTAGAAGAGAAATTTCAGTTGCCTCTTGCAGTGACTCAAATTGAGGAAAAATAGAATTAAAAAACAGGGCAGGGATTTTTTTTCCCCCCCTTCCAAGACAGGTCAGGAATCAATGAGAAATTTATTTCCTGTCATTATGGCACAGATTCCAGTTTCAGCCAAACATTTTTAACCTGTAAAGATAGAGCAAGACTAAAACTGACAATAGTATTATGAAAAAAAAATTAAAACCTTCCCATATCATAAAAGAAACTCGAAGAGTGATAAATAAAAACCTCCATCCCAGCTCAAAGCTTGCAGTAAAACAAGTCAAGAAGAGATTACAGAAAAACTGTAGGTTTCCTCTGTGCTGGTTAGGAAATTAAAATGCCAGTGAGTGTTTCTGGGCACTGGAATACAATAATCTGTACTGTAGATGATTCATTTTAGAATAGCCCTTGAACAGTTTTTACACAGGCCAATAGCTAATAATTTTCAGATACGGTTTGGGAAACATCACAGGCCAAGGACTATTCTCAGCTGACCGCCAGTATATGGCCACCCCATATGGAAAGCTAAAAAAACCCTTCCTGGACAACTTTTAAATGAGCCCAGAGAAATACTAGAAAACAGTATGAATGTTGGTCATTCAGTGCCTCTGGACTAGCAAATAGTCTCAGACACATAAAATTTCCCATGATAGATACAGCCATACAGATGCAGCCAAAACCCAATGGTACAGTCTAGCTAAGGTTGTTTAAGATAGGCACATCATGTGACTCCACAAGGACAAAGCAACAAAGAGAAAAGGAATATAGAACTTCTTGGTAAGTTGGATGGATTTTTCTAGATAAGATATTTATCAGAACTGAGTTTCCAGCATCTTCAGAGATATGAGGGAGCAGGTCCCAAAGGCTCACTCGGTTGCCAGGAAATTAATCATCCACAGAAACCTGCACAGAGCATTTTTCTCTCCCAAAACTTCATAGCTGCTCAGCTGAAATAATTCAATACCTTCAAAGAAGACATGACAAAGTACTCACATCAGGAATTATGCTATTTTTAGGCCATCTTAATTTACTTAACCTCGGTAAGAAAAGGTTGAGTCAGCAGATAACATTACAATGACCTAGTAGAACCTAGTGGTCTTGATTGGACAGCTTTATTTATGTAATAGTTTGGTCTTTTCCCTGTTCCACCATATACTCATTGGCCTCTACCAGTTCTCTGGAAGAAAGACAACCCTACCCATTGTATTCACACAGCCATGGCAATGCCAGAACTGCACTCCAGGTCATTTTGATTTACCAGCAGAAAAGGGGAAGGGGTGGGACAAAGGAGATGAGGAAGAGAGAGTGGCTGCCCAGCCAACCAGGCCACTGTGTCCTAGCACAGAGCCAGCCTGTCACTCCACTTACTGTATATCCCCTTACTGCCACTGGCTCTGCACCTGGCTGCCAGGAGGAAAATCATTTAGAGGGAGAGAAATGGTGTGAAGGAAAAGACAGTGTTAAAATCTAATTTTCTTTGGGCTTTTCATACCCTACCAAGATTATTCAGCTTCCTTTCAGTTCGTGAAGTGGGAGTGTCCAGCTTGATAAGCATCTTTCTGAGCCAAAAAGTAGGTTAAGAAGTTTGAAAACAGCCTTGGTATATATCTAAAGGAAGTACATCTCTCAGAACAATTTGAAAATAATCCTGAATTTTCTAAGACAGTCAGCAGTACATATCTGCACAGACTCAGCATACAAAGAAGCAATTCCTCTCTGGAGTAATAGTTGAGAACTACAGACACAGGAAAGTGTCTTAGAAACTTAATTAAAAAAAACCCCAAACCCACACCTATAATCATCACATGTATGATTGGATAAAAAGACCTTTGAACTACCATAAAAACTTTAGCAAGAACATATAAGAATGTCTGTGCTGTGGCAAATTGACTTCCAGCAAAGCACTTTGTTCAGCAAATGCTATCAGAAGCAGTAAGCATCTGAAAGAAAGACGACTAAGAATTGTCAGGTCTGTGGAGGATGACCAGAAGATACTGATTTTGCACATTTGGGAATGCTTGATATTGAACAAACAACAACATTTGTCACAGCAAGTGTGCCATGGACTACAAAATGGCACAATCATGACATAACTGTCACAGAGTCACCTCACAGAAAGCTTAAAGCAACAAACATTTCAAGCAAAACCAAACCACCAAAACAACAACAACAACAACAAAAAAAACCCCAACAAAACTAAACTCATCATTCCAGAAAGGGGCAGAATAGTCTTCTTTCTATTCAGTAATAGAAAAGACAGCATGAGGGAAGAAGATGGAGTGATAGTGGTTTAGGCTGTAAATGGTTTCACAATACTCTTCAGAGGTTTGCCTCCGGACTTCCACAGTTGGTCACTTCTGCACCTTAAACAGCAAATCCAGAAGGGGATGATTTCAGAAATGTTTATCTCAGACAAATTTGAATTAAATCTCACTAAGCACAATGTCATTCCACTTCTAAAAAGTGATGGCATCAGCAGTAGGATCAAGGAAATCTTGCTCTCCTCAGGGTTTGTGTCTTGTGATCAAATTCAGGAACTGCGATCAGATTGTTTTCCCTGTAATTAAGGCATTTATAAAAACCATTTGCTGTCATGTGGATTCTCTTCTGGTTAGTAAAACATATGAACCCAGGAATGCCTCTCACAGAGGATTTTCTCTCTTCATTAAGTGGGGCATATTTTCAACAGACGCAATAAAAACCTTTAATAACAGAAGCATCAGGTAATTTAAGCATGGACACAATCTAATAAGGTAAGCCTGACACAGTGTTGTTTAAAATTATTAGAATTGTCAGCTTTTTATTGAAAGGTCTGTAAAAAAAAATCAGTAACTTGATATGATTTCATTCTTAGGATTAACACTCACCACATTTATGACATGAAGCCTGGCACATTTGAAGTGTACATGTGAAGAGATCCAGGAGAAATCCCAAGTGCTAACAGATGAAGGATATAATGATTTGGATGAAAATTAAAAAGTGGTAACATGTTACTGTTGGTTAAGCCCCCTTGAATTTACCAACAAAGAAAATTCCACAAATCATCCAGTGCCCAAGAACAACACAATAAAACTGCTGCAACGTGACGCTGTATTTTGGGAATCAGAAACCCCAGAGTCTCTGATTATCCTATATTTGTTACTCCACAGCCTTTTCTCAGCTATAAACTACAAGCAAATCATCAAATAAAGTAATTATGACAATTACTGCATCAATGTGTTGTCTGCTCTGAATAAACAGAGCATCCACATAATGTCATTTATGAAAATCAGCATAAAAGTGTTAAGAATTATAATTTTTTTAAAATAAATGAACATAAATAGGTCACTTGTAACTTTATGGTAATAGAATTAAAAAAAAACCAACAATATCAATAAACGTAGAATTTTATATATAAAAGTGTTGTTTATTGTAAGGAAACTTTAAATATAACCAACAATATTGAAAATATCATGACTGGCATTTATGGCCTTGATTGTAGTTTACTGCCATACAAGTAATTTCTAGCATTTTTCTTAATCACATCAAGCCAGTGCAAAATATAGGTAGCTTTTAGAGATTAAGCATACAGAATGACAAGAGTGTAGATTTTGGTTACCTGATATTTCCTTCTAGTATAACAGGCTTCTCTTTTTCCCATAAATCAAAAGTACAAAGGCAAGTTATCACATGTGCAATGATTCATACCAGGTTTCTAGGTAAAAAAAAATTACATTTGTAAATTTTGTTGAGACTGTATTTAGTTAGGAATTTGATTTATAATTTATACCATACTATATGATATAAATTATATATTGTTATCATATTATATAATCATAATTTCATATACAGGTATGATTATCTTAATTGTCAGAACATATCACTAACTGTAGCATAATGATTACATCAACATACACAAATATATGGCATTAGAAAAGTCATTATCTAGGAAGGAAAGATGTTATAATTCAGGTGTTTGAATCAGGGCACAAGCAGCCTTCCTACAACTCTTGCAGTGTCATTTTGGCAAAGCTGCCCATCACCAGTATGCACACTGGCTGTCCATGAACATCAACAGACAGGTCAGTAAGCAGGACTGAAACTGGACTGTGCCTGAAATTTCCAGTCACAGACCCTTGTGAGCAATGAGCCCTGTGCTCATAATTAAGATGATATTCTCTCTTCTCAGTCTCAGAAGGCATCCCATGCTAATATGGCTGAACACATTATTTCATGATGACCTATAGGGTTTTGAAAGCAAGACATGTTAGCTTTAACAATGACAGATGTGTGCAAAGCTTTGGAAGTACCGATCTTTCAAATTAAAAATATTTTTGCACTTCCTCTCAAGGATTTTCAAGGACAAGCTTAGTTTAGCATGGCTTTTGATATCAATCACTTCAGTAATTGACTCTGATCTTTGATAGCTAAGATTAGACTGCAGGAAGAGAGATATACAGAGATCATTTCACTTGAAACATATTTAACAATAAAAAAGGTGAGATCTGAAAAAAAGTTAACTAGAGAACAAGCATAAATAGAGAAGACAAAATGCATAAATATAAAACAAGGGAAAAGGAAAACAATATAGGTTATGTATGATTAGGTAGAACATGACAATGACCCATGCCTTTGCTTTGAAAGCATTAAGGTTAATTTGTCAGCTGTCCTCACTCATGAACAGAATTCATGTAACTAATAAAAAATGCAGTTTATTGCAAAAATATACAAGTCCTCTAAATTGCATAAGATATTACAATGTCGTGCTGTAACATGACATATTAAACAAAGAGGACTTTAAAACGAATTACGAAATGTTAAAAACCAGATTTGGGTCATGAGCGTTACACAAAACGCATTGTCATGCTTAATCTTGTGATTCACTACATCTGTGATAAATGCAACATAAAATCATGACAACTGTAATAGTCAAAAAGTAATATCTACTGTATATCTTCTGTATTAATACATATAAACACTTTGTGTGCACTAATACTTTCAACATATCACATTCAAACTAACAGTCTTTCCAGAAAAGATTTAACCTTTTTAAAGAACAGAAGCTGGTTTAACAAGTTCATCACATGTGGGGTTTTTTTATTAATCTATTCTTTAAGGAAATGCTGTTGTTAGAGGACTTGATTTTCAAAGGTGCTGTGCTACTGCAGGCTGTTCTTATATCAGATGGAACTATCAATTCTGAGCACTTTTAAAAATCAAGTCCTTAATTTATTGAATTGCTATTTTCTTTACTAGTATTTCCACTGTCATAATTTAAAAAAACCCAACAAAACAAAAACGAAAGAACCACCCAACCAAAAGCAAACCAAACCAAAAAACCCCCATTCCCATTCTTAAAATCACAGAAAATGCTTGGCATCTATAGGAAGAGAGACAATTTTCTCAGTGGACTAACCACTACTGTGCTATATTCTCATAACAGATCTTGCTGCTCCAATGTTTAGTTCATGCACTGGTGTCGGCAATGTCCATGTTTGTTCCAAACAGAGCAACAAGCTGCTCTTCATAGTTTGCAATGTTTCTTTTCAGAATTTCCATACAAGGTCCCAAAAGCCTTTCAAATGCCTGCACATCCATAACTAAGATAAAAAGGGAGAGAAAGAGAAAGAGTATTATGTGCTCATCAGTAACAGACAATAATCGTGGTATTTATGATATTCCAGTGTAAGATTTTAAATGACAGCAGATCCTACTGAGGCATACACATTGTTCATACAGGAGGGAAATGCTTACCTTAGCAAAACCAAGATCAACCAACACACTGCTCTCTTGAAACTTCATAAATGAACTTTCTCTGTTCCTTATTTTGAAAATATTTTTGTAGTAAGATATGCTACCCAAGCGCTTGTGAAGAAGTCTGAAGGGGCCTGGATTCCTCCACAAAATAAAATTTTAAGACCCCTGAGATTTCAAAAAGCCACAACCTTAAGTGATGTTGTTGGCTGTATTTGGGCTCTAACAGCCTATTTCCTTGCTCTTTTTGCTTGCTTCCACCCAAAGTGAAAATGGTATTTGTATTGAGTTTTGAAAAAAAAAAAAAAAAAAAAAAAAAAAAAAGTTTATTCTATTCCATCTTTTGAAACACAGTTGAGGAGATTTTCTTTATCTGTTGTAACTCCTGAAGGGAGGGGGGTGACTGCCTTCTCTGATAACAGCCAGCTGTTAAAACTGGGTGGGGCAGTGTTTCTTATCTCTGTTCATTCTTCCACTACCCCCATGTGGATATCTTCCCTTAATGGGCCATTAAAGCTCACCAATGACATGACACATTACATCATCCCATTGTGACATACTCTACCCAGGGAGGAGGAGCCAAACCATTTCCACCTAGATAAAAAGGAGCCACAAGTGTCACCAAACATCCAGTGTTCCCATGGGACTCCCAAATGAAGACTGGACTCATCTCCAGACCTTTTTCTCTACAGGACCATTTCTGCTTCCAACAAGACCACATCTGCCACTCCAGGAGGGTTTACTTTTGGACTGTTTCCAACACCCTGACCAACAGGGTGTCAGGTTGTATTTCTGACTCTGTTAGGGTTTTCTAGGATTTCTTGTTTGTTTGCTTATTCTTTTGTACTACAACATTTGTCTTTTTAATATCTCTAGTAAAGAACTGCTATACCTATTCCCAAAATCTTTGCCTGACAGCCTTTTAATTGCAAATTTCAAATAATTTGGAAAAGAGGAGGGGCTTACATTCCAAGGGAAACTCCAGTCTTCCCTGGCAGATACCTGTCTTTCTAAATCAAGACAATATTGAATACTTATTTTCCCAGCAAACGGGCAAAAAGCTGAAGACAGTAATTCACATGCAATGTCAATGCACAGCCAGCCAGAATATTTTCTTTATCTGATCATGCAATGTGATCCTCTATAGCTCCAGCCAATAGGCCAGGGAGGAAACTTCATATACTTCTGACATGTTATCCAGTAATCTCTTGTCTCCTGAGAAATGTTCAAGATCTCTGCTGTTTGGGAAGTGCCAGAGATCTCTGTTATTCAGCCATAATGGGTTTCTTCCTCACCACTGCCTCTTTTTCTTTCCCATATGTCATATCTTTGGTCTCTATGGCCTGATCATCACTGTGTGTTTCAAGTTAGGAATTTTAAAAAATAGAGAAACTTTTTGGTTATTGGCTTGGTCATCAAATTGTTATGCAGGAATTCTAAATTTATCTTTGCAGTTTACAGTTTTCCCATAATTAGGACCTAAACATCAGACAATGGATGCAAAGGGTTGTCTATGAACACAACTCCTACAGTCTTCACTCTCCCTGTGCCTGAGACTCCAGTGTGATGGGATGACTAAATTAACAGCTAATGAAGACAAAAGAATTTGTTAAAAGCTTAAGTCATGGGGATAAAAAGACACAGGACTTTTAACAGAATTATTTCTTACATGAGTCAGTGTACTGAGAAAAGAAACACCTCACCTTTCTGCAGAGTATTAGACATTTATCTGATAGCTATAAGCAGTTTGCAGCAATACTCTGTACTGTCCCTAATCAATTTTTACTTACAAACAATCAGAGAAATGTTGGAGAAATTGTGTGTAATAGTATTTATCAATTATAAGTAATTTTTGCAGATAAGTAAGGCAAATAGTAATGCACAATAATAGGTGATTACTGAAACAGCCTTAAATCTTATATTCCGGAGAAAGACAGAGTCACAGTAAAAACAACCAAATAAATTATATAAAATTCTGTATTAGGGATAAAATAGTATTGACTAATACCTAAACATTTGACAGTGCCAAGAGCAAATGCAGAAGCAGCTCGGGGTTTGTTAGTTACAAGAGCAAGTTCTCCAAAATACTGTCCTCTTGAGCATCGAGCTATTTCTACTGCTCCATTCTCTTCTAGGTCTTGTTTACCCTGAAATATCACATAAAAAACAGAAAGAAAGAGTATAAGAGAAGAGATTTGCCTAACTCAGGATTTCATAAGTAAAGTTAGTGACAATGGTTAAAAAAAAAAGAGGTTGTTTTAGGGATATTTACCTTCCTTGTCATTATAATCCTTACTTCTCCAGATTCCACAATAAAGAAAGAATCAGCCAAGTCACCCTGCACAAAAAAAAAAAAAAAAAAAAAAAAAAAAAAAAAAAAAAAGGTAAAATTTCCCCTTTAGTTTCCTGGTAACATCAAAATATTTGCAACCAGTGCCTAGAAGCTCCTTTTTTTTTTTTTTTTTTTTGATACCTGTTGCAAAAGAAATCACTTTTAATTTGAAAACCATACTGTAGACACATCACAATCAAAACATCTCTACAGATCTGACAGCAAGGCCATTTCATGAAAAGACATGGCTGACTGTGCCTTACACAAAAAGCACAGCAAATCAATGTTTTGGAAGATTTTTAGGATCCTTACTACCATTTATCCACTTGTGTGTTCCTCCTAAATTATTTCCCTTAGCGAGTTTCCAGTATAAAACACCTCCAGAGGCTATGTGATATCCACTAACTATCCTAGGACAAGACAACCACAACTGTGTATCCTGAAGAGTTTACCTCTGTGTCTTCTTGAAAAGTTGACCATATTTTAACAAGACCAAGGTAAGTCTTCGATGCTCTTCCTTGGAAAGACATTTATGAAGTTTGAATTTCTAAGTATACTAAAATATCGACTCTTTAATTTATACCAACAAAGAGGGTTGCTCCTGAAAGTATCATAAGTGAAAAGTGAGCTTTGGAAACTAAATAACCTCTTACATTTAAGATTCATTGAGTTTGTTTATGTGAGAAAGAAAATCAGGGTTGAAAACTAGGCATTGTTGATACATAACAGGATTACTGTTACCTAGTATGAAAGAAAAACTAGAACTAGGAAGAAACTGTACCTGAGCAATGATTTGTTCTCCATCTTTGTACACTTTGGTACCAATCACATCAACCACTTTTAAACGCTCAGATACCTTTATTTTAAAAAAGAAAATGTAAGAAATATTTGGTTAACATCATGATAGCATCTATATAGAAAACCCTTTCATATTTCTTTCTGTGAATCTTTGCACAGAATAGTGTATCTTTATTTTCCTGTTTTGATTCCCATTAAAAAAAGAACTGCTGAATAGTGCTCCAGAGAGTATGTTACAGTTTTAACAGCTATTCTAATAAGCTTCCATTTTTGTTAGAAGCCTTCAAAAATTATGTTTAGAAAAGCATGCATGTAAAAATATGTGTAAAAATATAGCTGATAAATGAAAATATTTTTAAATTCCCCAAGTCATTGTTTAACTTTGTTGCCTAGTATCTAGTAAAACTAAGCTTTGGGAAATGGAAAATAAAGTTAATTGATGTTTTATAATACAAAATGAACAATAAAAACTTATTCTAAATTTTAAATAAATTAAATGCAGTCTTTCTCCGAAACAAAAGTATGCAAACTTCTATTGTGGAGACACTTTAAATGCCAAATTTAAAGTCTTCAAGAGCAGAACCTTATCAGGTACCTCAAATACAGCCATTAAAATAATGCAATAGAAATCTTACTTCTAAAGATTTAAGGAATGGCAATGACTCAATAAAACTTTCATACATTCTTCTCTTTTTGGCATTATTTTTTACAATGATTCTTCGGAATGTTACCCTATCCTGTAAATATAAAGAGAAAAAGAGAGTTTATTAACTGAAAATATGTGCCAGAAAATACTTAAGAACTGGCTTTATATGATCAAATTACTCAATTTTAGCCACTCAGTGTAGCTGTCAGCTGAGCTAGCTGGTGTCTCCCTACTATCTGTTGAGGAAGATTCCTCTAAAGGTCAATCAGGAGCTCCTAAAGTTAACCTGAAAATCACTATGAGGAACTTCAGGGTAGATACTGACCTCATGTGCAGAGGGTAGAGTTTACAGCAGTGAACACTGAATTGATGATTTAAGATATTTAAGAAATCCTGAATATTTAAGTGTTTAATTTACAAAGTTTATTCACTGCTCTGAGGTCCCATACAAATTGATATGTACTCAAAGAGCCTTTTACAGTTTTGTAAAAAACAAAATACATGAGTCTGGGTCTTAGGTCACAGTCCATTTTCTGCTGTTTCAGCAGAATAAGGCTCACTGCTGCCCTTAAACAGCCAACTGGACATTCCCTAGGATTTGGCCATGAAAGTGAACCAGAGAGATGGAAAATCTACATATATGGTGTTTGTTTTCTTCTCTGAACTTTGTGTGGCTGTGCCCTGGTGACAGGCAGAGGGAAAATGCACTGCAAGCCTTCACTGCCACAGGGGGGACTTACTGGCCAACACAACCCAATTTAATTTAAAGCCATTCTTACAGTGTCCTAAACAATCCCAAAAGTCACATGCATTAAGCTGGTGAATAACCACATGTTTCATTTCAATCCTGGGATCAGTCATTAGATCAATCTTGAAGATGATGGCCATCTCAGCTTACTTTTGGGGTAAAGTCAATTACTCTTGCCTAAGTCCAGGTAGTATAACCCCAGTAAATAACCTCATATTGCAATTTTACTCTGAAAACAAAGGCATTTCCAATCAAGGCAGAGGAAAAAAAATAGTATGCAATTATCAGTGGTTTTCAATGTGGGAAATTGCCATTAAAACAAAATAAATATATTTTTTAAAAAACAATGTTTTATTAAACCTCAGATTTTTATCTATGGATTCTGGAAAAACATAGCATTGTGTTGGGATTTCTTAGGATTTCTAGAATTAAACTTTCTGAAATTATAATTTTATTTTATTTTTAGTGCCGATATAGCATGCCAGTGAAATCGATATAAAATATGTGTATTTTAAAAATAGCTTACAAGAAGTACTGTACTTACCAAACCCCAGATGGAGCCAGGAGAGGTAGCTATAATTGTAGCTGCTCTGGGTGTATTGTACATTAAGGCCAACTCACCAAAACATCCTCGGTTATCATAGGTTCCAACACATCTCCCAACACCATCACATTTTACATAAATATCATATGTACCTCTGTTAATAAAATATATAAATACAATAAGTAGAATCCAACCCAGGCCTTTGCTAAGCAGCCTCTCACTATATTTTTTATACCATGAATTCCAAAGATAAAGCATTTGAAATACACATTTGCTTGCTTAAATGGTATTAAACGCCTTGTAAAGACATCTCAATGACTTCTATAAATAATAAAAGTGGTCTCTCTTTAAAGGGAAGGATAGGATTATTAGTTTTTACATTAACTCAGTGTAAAGATAAAATGGATGTACAGTGATCCATTTATCACCAGAACTTATTAAAAATTAAGATCTAACTTAGAATCTGTTTCTTAATTTTATTTTAGCCACACTAAATACAAATACCAAGTCTTTGCAGAATTGCTATGATAGGATCACTGAAATAATTATACAGGTTATTTAATATTTTAAAAAAATTAAAGTAGTAATTTCTAATGAAACAACAGAGATGCAGGAAACAGAAGGAATGTATCTGAAAAGTAAGATCATTAAATCAATATATGCATTTTTCTAACATATTGTGCATTTCTTCTCTCAATTGTTAATTTAATAACCTTTTTTTTTTGCTTTGAGAATGCGTTAAAACCTGGTATCTTGTAAAACATGAAGTTGTCAAGCCCACTGATGCTGAGCCATCATTTTCTTTGTGCTGAATATTTTTATGGTGTGCACTGATAAATCATATGAATGTAATGCAAAAATCTGTGCAGTTATTTCATTGATAAGGGACACAGAGGTGATACTCTACACCTAAAAACCACAAGGCTGACAAAATATTGTCAAGTCCCTGCAGCCTTTTGGACAAGAGATGACAAACTGTAACTTCAGAAGGCTGAAAAATATCGTCTTTCCAGCACAGAATCTGGACACACTTCTATGATGATCTGATTTAATGTTTCAGTTAGAAGTGACCTAAACCAATCTTTTTTTTTTGCCTACCTGACCACTTTAGGGCTGCCCAAAAGTGAAAGAACTTTATGAAAAGAAATGTCCCAATGCCCCTTAAACATTTGACAGGCTTGGGGCATTGACCTCTAGGGAGTCTTTTTCAGTGCTTATTTGGTAAAGAAATTCTTCCTAATGTCAAATCTGAACCGCTCCTGGCACAGTTTTAAACACTCCCATGAGTCCTGTCACTGAATACCAGGATAAAAGCTGTAGTGTAAGCATGAAATACAAGTTCATAGAATACAGACTTTTCTCACTGTGCTATAATAAGATACAGCTATTCACCTGTCAATGACATAGAAGTTGTCACCATCATCCCCTTGATCAATTACATGTTCCCCTCCTTCAACCATCTTTTCAAACATCGCATCCAACACCTGAGACATCTGTTCCTGTTTAAAAGAACACAAAGACAAGAAATTATCATCTGCTTCTAAAAATTTACCCTTCCAATTAACTAACTGGCCAGCTTCCCAATATGCAGATAAAAAATGTTAATGGTGGAAAATATTCATGCTACAGAAATGCGTGGATCAATAATAGAAAGACAGTTCTACTTAGTATTCAGTGTTAGCTTTTCCTCTTCCAGTGTTCAGAGCACAGCTTCCCACTTGTCACTGCAAATGATAAAATAGATCTTCTTTGCAACATAAATTGCTCATGACCATCCAAAGACAGAATTTTACCTTCACAACTGAGTAATGTTATACTCTTGAAAAAAACCCAAACTGTATCCATTATTCTAAATGATGCATTCACCTGATTTTGTCTTTAGAATTTCCTTACAGAATTCCAAAGTGATGGTTTAAGTATTTTGAAAGTCTAAGTTATACAATGCCTGGGCCAGATATAACCATAAAGGTCTGCAGTGCTTTGGCTGAGTAAGTAAATGCTGATTTTTTTTGGGAAATAGGAATTTACACATGGCTACAAATATACTTTATTGACAGAGAAATGTTAACAGACTAACAAAATGTGATCATTTCAATTATGACTGTCTAATAACAAAAAAACCCACTAATTACCTAATTTGTCTTATTTGATAGAAATTTGACTATTCACATCTAAAAAACCCAAACACAGCTCATTGTGGATTAAGAATCCTAAAAAGATTACTTGAAAAATTTAAATTTTATTTTTGGCTTATCCTGCAATATGTCTAAAATTCTATCCTCTGCTTTCTGAAACTTATTAAGTATTTATCATACTGGAACAAGCAGATTCTAGTGAAAACCATGGTAGAAAAAGCCTGTAGATACGCACATTGCAGTGGTTCAATTCACAGCATTTCCAGCCACCAAAAGATGGATGACATTTGCCTTTCCAAAGAACAGCAGTCTAAGTCAGTCCTTTAGAGTCCTTCTGCAGCCCATGGACAGAGATAACCACACAAGATAGCTCAGAATAATTCTCTAGAGATTTCCCCTTCTTTCCTCTGATGATAGAGAAATCTACCGTAACTCCCAGTTACACAAAATTTTTAGACAGATAAATTAGTTGTAATGAATTCCATCCTTATGCTGCTGAATTTTTCACTTACTGAAAGCTTTTAAAAATACCAGCAGTACCATGTTATCCAAGCCTTTTTGAAAAATGGAAGATAAATACATATTTTCCTTCCCAGAGTTGGCTCTGTGTGGGCACAAAGAACAGCAGAATGGCAGTATCCATCCTTAGTATAGTTGATCATAAAGATGGTAAAGATTAAAAGCATGCAGCCCACCTAGGCCAGCAAAAAATCATTTAACTGTGTCTCTACTTAGTACCTTTGTTAGTATAGGCAGGTATGTATTTGAAAAAAGATGGATCATTTCAGATATCAGTGGATGTGTTATAGCTCATTTCAGATAAAGTATGAGTGGGTGCCATTGGAAGAGACTGAAAATTATGTACAGAAGTTGCCTTTTAAAAAACTTCCATACTTGAATGAATAGGTAATGTTACTTCATTCTTTTCAGTCCTCCCTATAAACAAACAAAAAAAAATTCCTACAGAATCTGCAAAACTGACCTAACATCAGCTTGTCTAAAGCACTTGAAGCAGCACCTTCCCTTCCTCTGGCTTTACATCTGAATTGGCAAAGTGGCTCCCCAACCAACAGCCCTTGTCTGCCTTTTGAAAACAAGTGAGAACATACAGAATGCTGCCCACTTCATGGGAGGCTAGAGGCCATGTTATCATCTAAGTGCAAGCAATGCAAGAAAAATGTATTATATGTGCATAAAACATCAGAACTTAAAATATTTCCAAGATATGTTGGGAAAAAAACGTTAAACCAAACAGATGTTATTTCCTGTAATAGAGGAATAATACATATAATTAAAATCTTCATTCAGTGCGCTTCATCTTGGATTTCTGATGAAAACATTTTCAACTTATAACTATGAATCAAGCTCACCAAACCACAACTTTTCCAGTATGTAAATCTGCAACAGAGTAGAACTCACAAATCCAATTCCCTTTTTTAAATTTTTTAAGTACTTTAAGGTATTTAATATGTCTGAGAGCAGTCTATTAATTGCTGAAGCATTGCACATTTATTTTAGCTTCCTAAATAAACTGCAACTAACTTAAAGACAAGTGGTCTCTTTTCTAAAATTTTCCACTTTAAATTAAGACAAAGCACACTGCAATAACCAAACCAGGAATGTGGTTTTCACTTTTACCATGAGAATTACATAACTTGCATGCCCAGTTTGCTCTATGTGAATCCTCTGGAATCTCTGCCAGACTGAGGCTCAATTTTACTGTCATCCTGTGTCGTTATTTCAAAAAGATAAAGATTTTAGAATTAAAAAGCAGATCTGTTTCATAAGCAGTATTAATTCTGGTATTTTGTAAATTGGTGCAGTCTAAATGCTTTTCTTCCTTAAAAGAGTTCTACCTTCAAAAATACACGTAAAGTGAAAACAGGATGAGGGGGGTTTTTTGTGACTGACTGGCCTGTAGTTCCCTGAGTCTTTTTCATTTCCTTTTTAAAAATGGGGGTTATATTTCCCCTTTTCAAATCACTGGACTGCCATGATTTCTCTAATAAAATGGGTAGTGGCTTAGCCACATCCTAGGACAGTTCCCTCAAGACCCACAGATGTAACTGTCAGGTCCTGTGGACTTATGTTCTGCAGTTTCCTTAGACATTCTTGAACCCAGCTGGGGACAATGGGTGGCTTTTCATTCTCCCCATCCCTACTTTCACCTTCTGCAACTCGAGCAGTGTGGCTGCAGCACTTGCTGGTGAAGACTGAGGCAAAAAAGTTGTAGAGCACCTGAGTCTTCTCCACGTCCTGAGTAACCAGGTCTCCTGTACCCTTCCTGAGAGGACCCACATTTTTCTAGTCTGTTTTTTATCACTGACATACCTAAAGAAGCTTTTTTTTTTTTTTTTTGTTACCCTGGAGTCCTTGGCCAGATTTACTTCTGTCTGTGCTTTAATTCACTTCATAACGTCCAGCATAACACCTCTTATTGCTAGCTCCTCTATCACTTGGAGAAGGATGTTAATGCAAGAATCCCCTGGATTGCCTGCACCCTGCTGTGTTGTCCCTCTGACAGATGTGGGAGTGGTTGAAGTCCCCCATGAGGATGAAGAACTGTGAATGTGAAGCTGCTCCAGTCTGTCTGTAGAGGACCTCATGGCTCAGTTTTCCTGGTTGGGCAGCTGTAGCAGACTGTTATGGCACATGTCTCTGCTCTCCCTTAAATCCTGACATGCACTCCAGCTGGCCACTGATACAGAGGACACCACCTACTTGTCTCCTCTTCCTGTCCTTCTTAAAAATCCTGTATTCTTCCATCTCAGTGGAGTCACAGGAATTGTCCCACCATGCCCCTGTGATGCCAGTAAGGCCTGCATTAGTAAGGTGTGTGCAAGCCTGTTGAATTGCCATTCCATATCAAAAATTAGCAGTTTTGTGCATGTTTACAATTGCTTAAAAAAGTCATGATGAGATTCAGGAGAACGAAGCCCCAGACAGGAATGATAACTGGTTTACCAGAGACACAGTGGGTGATTCCATGCCTCTTGCCAGGTCAAGTGAAAACCTAAAACTAAACACTCACAACTCTCCTCTCATAGACTTTGTATCACAAAGTACTGTCCTCCAGATGAATGTTGCTTTGTTTGAAAATAGTATGTTAACCTCAATTTCTCCAAAGTCAACAAAACAAACATGGCAATCACATCTCAACAAAACTTCTTGACAAAAATTAGGTAATAGATTTAAGTATAATTAAAATCAGACTTTGTTTACTACATATCTCACACAAATTAAAAATCTAGTCACTTGTATGTCCTTGCAAGACAGCTTTTAGTCAAGAGAGCTGGCAGACCATGGCATGTCCTTCCCAGATGCCAAAGTCTCTTTTAGCTGCCAAACTACCAAATGCTTTGCTACTGCTGTGCCAGGTATGTCTCTTCTTAATATCAGTTTATAAATTTACTGTGAGCTATTTTGTTAAAGGAAAAAGAATGAAGTTCTCCTTTCTAACTCAAACACTGGGTTTTCCAAGAAGCATCAGTGTTTAAACTGCTGATACAAATGTTTCTTGTTTGACAGAATATTTCCTGAATCAAGGAAGGCACTGTAGATAAAATGGAAAGTAGGATGTCATCATCACTGACAGTCATGACAATGACAGATGTAGAAAGTGACTTTTGAAAATTTTCCTTCCTCACTTTTAGAAAACATATTCAGGAGATGGAAGGCATAGCTACATTTTTAAAATTAAAATGATGGGGCATCTAACAGCAAACTGAGACAATCATAATCTGTAATTTGACAGGAGCTGGTAAAATCCAGCTATCAAGCTGTGTGCATTAGATCTCTAAAGTAATGGATGGTATGTTTGGATTATATATGGTTGAGAATCCCACAAAAGGATGAGTGTGCTGCTGGACTGCTCCCCAGTAGACAGGAAATCTCAGTTAATTTCCTTTACAGATCCAAGACAGCCTGCACAATGCAGTGGGCAGAAGATTTCCTTGCACTTTAGCAAAACAGTAGTGACAAGACTTGCCTATCTCATACTACTTCTGAAAACATTAAAAGATCATCATGTGAACAAAGTGAATTCACAGTTATTCTGTTGTCCCCGAGTTCATAAAATGAGGCCCTGTTAAAGTGGCATCGTGCTGGCCACCTTGTCCTCACTTTGTGCAATTTGAAATACCATCTAATTAAGATTAAACATTATATTAAGAAGTCAATGAAATGGACAACACCAGAAAAGGAAAGGGGCTGGCTGTGGGGAGGGGGATAAAGGTGGAAAATGTTACCAAAACACACGCGAAGAAACCATGGGAAGAAAATGACTTCTTAAATCAACAACTCTGAGCCTTGTAGAGGAAAATAAATTACAGAATTCATGTCTACACCTCTTCACATTTGTTCTTCAATACACAACCATGCACATACACTCCAGGGGAACTCTAATAAAAATGTTAGCAGCAATATTGATCCAATTCAAAATATTTAGTTCCCTTGTGTTATATTCACTTGTAAACTAATGAAAATGCATTCGTTTCTTCACCATCAAAGACTAATTTGTATTTCAATGTGCAATCAATATTTTCAAGCAATAGTATCTTCCTTGAGAATATATCTTAACCTTCTTCCACAGTTACATGCTAAATTAGTACTCTGCCCCTCAGCTATCATGCACATGCCCATCAGTCAGGCTCAGTAACACATTTCATTCTTTGTAACTACCCCAAGTGCTACATCTACACATCATTTCAATATCTCCAGGGATGGCGACCTGAACACTTTCTTGAGCAGTCTCTTCCAATGCTTGACAACACTTTCAGTGAAGAAACTTTTCCTAATATCCAATCTGAACCTCCTCTGGGTCAATTTGAGGCCATTTCCTTTGGTGCTGTAACCTGGAAGAAGAGACTGATCCCCACCTGGCTACACCCTCCTGTGAGGCAGTTGTAAAGGGTGACAAGGTCCTCCCTGAGCCTCCTTTTCTCCAGGTTGAACCCCCAGCTCCCTGAGCTGCTCCTTGTAGGGCTTGTGCTCCAGACCCTTCCCCAGCTCCATTGCCCTTCTCTGGAAGGACACCCCAATGTCATCACCTTTGTGTCATCTAAGAGGGCAGAGTTCATGTTCAGGCATTCTAGGCTCAGTTATCTATATTATATACACTAGGAAAGCCACATTCTGGGCTCAGTTATCTGTATTATATACACATTTTATAGATGTATAAATGTGTGTATATATATGGGGGGGTGGGGTGTGTATTCCCATTAATTGCTCCAAAATCTGTAGTTGTAATTCTTCACCAAAATCCTTAAGAACCTAAGAGTGGCATGAGAATCTTTTGTTAGTGGTTTCAAGGAATGATTTGACCTCAAGTATAAGATTTCACTATTCATAAAACAGTTACATTATAATCTCTTTCATCTTCATTCAAGTTAATCAATTCTAATTGATTAATCAATATTTGTGCTCTCTTACACTAATACTCCAGGTACATAAGTGGCAATATGCCCAGAAATTGCTCTTGCATATTGGTGAACAAAATGTATAATTTATTACTTTTTAGAAAAGGGTCAAGACCTATTTTATATATTCTGTATAAGCGGGAGCAGGGCAAGGCTCTCCAATATTAAACTTCTCTGAAAGAGAATAGATGATCTAACACTGCTTGTGAATTTTTGCCTAAGAAAGGATTCAGACTTTAAGTGCAAGGGCACGGCTCGGCTTTGATGGTACCAGCCCCTTGAGCCAGCCTCTTACTCTGATAAAAGGTTCATCAGGTTTTTTAACTGCAGCCCTATGGGCTGTAATTTCCAAACTAAATAGCCTGTTGTTAATCACCCCAGCATATTTTCCTCTTAAGGGACAAAACCAAAAAAGCAACTCTGAATTATATTGTAAAAAAGAAGTGTAGAAGATTTCCTTGGCCAGTAGATGAGCTGCTGCTGCTATTCTTCCTCATGATAAAACAGTTGTGAGGCTTAACAGTGAGAAATTTCAGTGATAGCAACTTCTGGCTTATCCTCTGTAAGGGCTGAAGACATTTGGTCATCATCTTGTTTTCTCCTTGCTGGTTTACATGAAGTGATAGTGGAAGGGAAGGAGAGCAGCTTCAGAGCCCGCTGTGGTAGCCTCCAGCACCTGGAGCACGAAGGAGGGTAACATGCTTTGTGCATGTGGTAGAGTAACCAGCCTGGCACATCATGACAATCCTGGCAGCAAAACAGTAATATTATGGCTTCTGGCAATGGGGAAGCAGGCAATTGAGAAGGACAAGAAACAATACCCTAAGAGGAAGAGGTTTTCCTGGGAAGAAGAACAGGAAGAGATGCATTAGAAGAGGAGTGAGTTAATCTAATATAGCATGGGAAGAAGACAACAAACATTTGAATAGACCTGTCTCCTGATTCTTTCCTGATCTCTCCAAAAAGTAACAAAGTACACCTCTGCAAAACCTTCTTCCCTCATCTTCTAGCAAATGCGTGTTTCAATTAATATTTTTCTCTTGAAGTAATTTTTCCAAAACTGTAACAACACCGTGGGTAAAACTGATATTGAGTGACAGCAACTAGATGGCAAATTATTAAGCCCCTAAAAAGGCAAAAATTGCTTAAATGTCAATTCTTTAAAAGTATTTTTTATTTAAGGGAGTTAACTAAAGAGTACATTGTTGAACTCACATTCACTGACCAGTCACATCTTCATCAATCTACAAGATTAAAGTTTCCATAAAATTCAAGTAACTTCACAGACTTTACACTATGAATTGACCTTTAAAACATAAGAATGTTGCTCAGGGGAATGTATTAGAACTGGTGTTTCTTTACATTATTATATTTTTAATCACAGACAATATGTAAAATATTACATTTATAAATATATATGTGCAAACTTACCTATCTGATATTAAAAAACTACAATAGTTAAACAAGGGCTCAAGACACTGTTGTGTGTCACTACAAGTCCTAAGCTGTCTCAAAATCTGAAGGTTATCTTTTTATCTTCTCTCATTTAGCCTTACATTCAAATGGTTCTGCTGGGTTTTAATTTTATGTGATGGCCCTTGTCATTTGAAATGGCCTCTTTAATTAAAACACTGAGCAGAGAACTGTAAGTCACTCCCAACTACTTGCAATTTCTCCTTTGGCATCAGTGATAGCCTTATCTTATCTTTCCATTCAAAATAAAACACAGTGTGTGAGGGTGGGATAAAATGTTAAAAAAAAAGTGGACTTCACTAAGCATCATGTACTGAATTCAATTCTGATCACACTGTAAGACTGTATTATTCTGTATTATTAGTCTGTTATTCTGTATTTGAAAATGGCACTTGACACCCTCTAAAAGGCCATTAAGCCCTTTACATTGACTGTTCCCCTCTGACTGACCTTTCAAATGGTGACTTTCATACACAGAACTACAGCAGAAAGAAGCTGAAGTTCAGTGCAAGGAAAAAAACAACCAAAAACACAACAGTGGGAGCGGGAGATGCTATCAATACAAAGCTTGACTTTTGTTCCAGATACTTGAGCTTTAGCAGCAGAAGATATTATCTCTCTTCAAGATGAATAAAGTTTTTGCTAATACACCACTCTGTAAACTGCAGCATCTCTCATGGAGAGGCAGAGGTGAAGAAGAGAGCTGGGACAGGAATATTTAATTACTGCAACTACAGTGGCAGAGCCCTTGAATCTCTGCTCAGAAGCAGAATAAGAAAGAGGAGTGGGAGAAGTTCCCCAGGTACCACAGATCCTGGCTCCACAGAAGAAAGAAGCCAGACTTAAGAAGGCTACATTTTAACATTTTTGCTCTCTTCAGAGCTCAGTAGTTTTCCAATATCTTTCATGAATAAAATTATTGTAATGAAAAAACTCCTTTACAAAACTTATCTTACTCAACTTTCCAGAATGCTGCCTGTAAAGGATTTCAAGCAGGAGGAAGTGTTCTAAATCCACTGGAAAATCTGAGCAAAAGGGGGTGAACAAGACTTGGGAGACCCCCAGAGCGCATTTCAAGGCTTTGGATTGCAGACCTCTACAAAGGGAGAAATGAGCTGAGAAGTCTTCTGCTAAACACCTGGAACAGATTGTGGGAACTATCAGCAATTACAAGTAACTGATTCAAAAGAAAATCTCAAAAAAATAGTTCAAAGCATCAACATCAAGACAGCGAGCACAGTCCTGACAAGAGCTTGATAAACAGAGGAAAAATAATGGCTCAGTATTCCTTGGAAGAATTCATCTTTGGAAAAAGTCTGTCAGGTGCCCACACTGGAGCAGTTTAATGCTCTATGTCTACACAACATTACAGTACAAATACAGCAAACAGACCCCTATCCTGCAGACCAAGTGGCTGATGACTATTGAGACAGAAGATCTAGCTCTCAATGTAATGCAAGGCAGATCCCATGCAGAGGATTGATACTGTAAACACTATTAATATGACATCAGGTTCTAGGAGCACACAATAATCCATCATGTTGCAGGGCTCATAACAGAGAAGTGCTCAAAGCTTAACCAAGAGCGGTCTGCCAAAATGCCATTGGCAGGCTACTGTAATGATGGTCCAGCCAAGTGGAAGCCAAGACACACCAACAATAAGGAAAAAATATAATAAAGCAATTTCATATCCAAAGCAGATGTCCACATATTACTTTGATTCCCTCAGCTACTCAGAAAAATAATTCAGGAGCAGAAGGGTAAATGTATGCATGGCTTTAGCTAGAACAAATACAGTGCAACAGCTGATTAACTACCTATTAAACAGACAACATGAGGGAGTTAGGAAACCTTCTGTGTCATGATCCCTACTGTCCCAAGAATGCACATGTATTAGCACCCACATTGAGACTTGATGCCCTTCCATAAGAATTACTTCAGGCTTCTGCTAAGCTGGGGCTTGGTAGCTCACTGCTCTTCAGAACTTCTGACGGAGCAGTACCCACGGTCAGGGTTCAGTTTTTGTGCAGACAGAAGCAGGAGCTGGAAACGTGCAGCACAAATTAATGGGCATTCACTGTAATAGCACCTGACATCCAAACAGAGCTGCAGGCTGGTCCTTCCATTAGCTCCCTCTTGAATAAAATGTAAACTTTCTGTTCTCATACTTAAAAATCTACATAATTGTTTCTCTTTTGCTCATGCTCTCTCCCTTGACAGCACAGAATCACATCTCTTGAGGAAAGCATTTGGGATGCTGTGAGTCATCCCAGCCTCAGATGCATGTTTTGATTGATAAACTCAGCTTTACCCTTAAAACAATCTTGTGTGCTTTTTTGGTAGCATTATCACCTTTGTCTGATCCAGATCATTCATTCAGTGCATTTAGGATTTCTTAAAAGCTCATAGTTGTTTTTATACTAAACAGAAGGAAATTACCTGCATGGAAGAAAATTACCTGAAGCTTTTTTATGGTACTTACATTAAGCAAAATAATAATGTAAACACGTCACTGGTACCTTTCTCTTTCCCTCTGTTTCATAATTCACTTGTTCAATTACATCCATAACTAAACTGAAGGCTTTGGGGGTAATTTGCTGTTTTGATGGAGCACTCAGCACCTTTTGATGCTAAAAGGTAACTAATAGAAAACACTTAAACATTCCAGTTAACTGATGTGTTTCTAGACATCAGTGTACAGGAAGATTTAAAATAAGAAAATACAGTAATTAATACTATTAATGCATCCATTTTTATTAATGTACAGATTCATAATAAAGTATTTCAATATTATCATTTACGGTGGTAAGCAAAAGACTCTGTATATGATGTATCAGTTCTAAAAAATGGCATTTCTGGAATTCATGGTCAAGAAAGCATATGTAAGATGTTATCAAGTCAAATCTGTAAATTTCTGTTCCAAAGCTCAAGAGAAATAATTCTTAGCAGTACTGCTAAATGCTACTCATTATTGAGAATTTCTTACCGGGTCTAGGTTCTTAAAAAGAAGGATGTCCTTGCACGCCTCCTGCAGTCTGTTTCGTTGATCATCTGTTTTGGGGTGAATAATCTGAGGGATATAATACAAAAAAGCTCTTAGAGTGATCATCATAGAGTAGCACTAGCTGAAGGACTGAGCTAATTCAACTAAGCATTTTACACAATATTTTGACCATGATTCATAACTCTTTCATTTCAAAACCTTCAGGACTTGAATAAACACTCAAGATAAAATGGTACCACCATACCATTAACAAATGAAACATTGCTATATTCAAGTTCACAAGATATTTACATCTATGGAATCCAGGTAATTTCTGCAAGCCATTCTGGATACCTTTATCTACACTATTGCTACATAAACATTACTAGTCTCTAATCATATTTGGGCCATGCCTGTTTTATATAAAGCACCGCTGTTACATTCAGCCATTCTCCATTACTACTTCCCAAAGAATATTTTGTGAAATAGTATCTGTGTTAAATTTATATCAGAAGTTTCACAGAAATTAAACAGCAGACTTGACACTATCTGAGTGACCCAGAGATCCACTAAATTACCGGTGTCTGGTTCATCTGAGTATCAATCAAGTTTTTTAACTCATATGCTTCGATGCTATGTATAGCTGTAATACTACAGGGTAACCTTTTGGACAGTATTAAAAGCCAGAAAATTAGGTAGAATATAAACAACTAAACTTCTCTTGAAAGTCATGCTATTACATTTTAAAAGCTAAATAAACGCCCTTAAAAGGGTGATACAAATAAAATAAATACAGTTCATTATTTGTCACATTGTACCTTGAAAAATCTCAGCAATTTTAGTTTACCTTTTATCTGCCTTCTGAGAAAGGAAATCACAAGACTGTGAGGATACCAAGTAAGAGATTTTAGAAGCAGGTGCTCTCTGGGTAAATATAATTGCACAAAAATGTTTCCTTAACCATGTACCACAGATTTTGTAATTAAGAATAATACGAGTCCTACAAAGGTGATTATTACAGAGAACTTTAAAATGTTCTTTTAACACAAAATCCCAGGAGATTACTAAAGTATATTATAATAAGGATGTTTTTGGAAAGGAATGGTAAAGCTGGTTACATTTTTCCTCCTAAATGTAATGCCTGAGAATTGAAAAAGTACTTGACTATAAGCATGAAGTACCCTAGATTCTGCGTCGTCCTCTTCCTCGTCAGGATTGTAAGCTTCTGCACACACTGAAACAAAAGAAAAAGGACAGTCTTAATTCGAATTACAGTAGTGTTTCACAAAATTTACAGAACAGAAAATCCATTGTGTGGCACAGCAATAATACACAGCAATGTAACACATTCATACTGCTAAGAGTGTCCAGAGCAAGTCAACTCCAAACTGCAGATGAAACAAAGCTACACTTGTATCATTCCATGTTTTGAAAGACTCCAAATATACTTACCAATCTCTCACATAACTTGTTCTTAGTATCTCACCTTATGGTCAGGAATTTTTTTTCTGATGTCTGAATTAATTTTTTCTCTTATAATTTAAGCTATTTAAGATCAGATCATTCCCTTTGTCTCTGTAGGTTCAAGGTGGTTTAGGGTGTGTTTCTTTGGATGGTTGGTTGGTTGGTTGGTTGGTTGGCTCAAGGTGCTTTGTTGGGGTTTTCCACATACTTGAAATCTTTTTGTTCCTACCTCCCCTTTCCTTTCAAGGCTAAATATTTCTGGTTCTTCATTTTTTTCCTTACAAGTCCTGTTTTTCAGCTATCTATCTCTACTGACATTCCCTGAATTCCCTCTAATTAGCTGTATCTTTACTGAAATGTGATGCTCAAAACTGGTCCCAGTATTTGAAGAGCATTGAGTACATTAGATTATTTACTCCATACATTTTACAAGCTATGTATCTTTTTGATCCATCCATATCTTCTTTACAACAGCTTGACTATGTCTATTCATGTAATATTTATGACATATATCATTTTCAAAACCCACTGCTTAACCATCTGTCCTGTGCCTGTCTATGGCTATTCCAACCCAAGAATAGTACCATACACTTACATCTGTTAAATATGACTTTGTTTTCAAAGCCATGTCAAGATCATTTTCAATTCTAATCCTGTTCTGTGGCCTCCTTCCAATTCATTCTCAACTTTGTGACAACTGCAAATTTAATAAGCATAGTCTCTAAAACATAATCCAGATTATTGCTGAAAAAACATATTAGTGTCTAAAATAAACTCTTGTGGAATACACATGAGTGAAACAGAAGTAGCTGCTTGGGGTTTACCTTATCCAACCAGTTGTGCAACTATATCCCAGGCAACTTATATATAAATACTGCTTCATGTTACCTAGCTTGTTTATAGGGGACTCTTGTAAAACAGCATTCAGAAGTTTCTTAAAATGAAAATGTAGAGCATCTGCTCATTTTCTTTTATCCACAAATTTTAATTTCTTGTTACGGGGTATTAGATAGTTCCAACAAATCCACGCTGATTGGTATTTGTTACTTTCTTTAGGTATTTACAAAATGAATATTTGTCTGTAATTCTTCTAGGAACAAAAATGATCTGTAAATCTGTGGCAGTACTCTTCCATCCACAGCTTCCCCCCTCCTTTTCAGGATATGTTTTTTCTATTTTTCTGGAATTTTTTTCACACTCATTTTTCTTCTTCAGATTCTCAATGGTAACTGCTAACAGGGCTGAGACTAATTTAGAAAAATTCTTTCAGTTTCCAAGTATAGCAAATCTGAAGCACAGCTAACCTGGGAACACCTAACACATTAAGTACTCTCTGATTTGTCCTTTCTCTGTTCTAGGCTGTTTTCCACATACTCAAAATAACACTAGTGAAGACCAATGTGCTTCTGTTAATCAGTAGAGCAACACTTTCCTGGAACATGCTCTTACCAAAAATATACTTCCAGAACCATTTCTGTTACTCCTCATATACTTGTTGTACACAATCTTTTCTTGTACGCATTTTTTTGGTCTTGGCTTCTTTGATGTATTTTGGGTTTTGTTGTTTTTTTGTTTTTCTCTGCATCTTTTGCTATTCTTTTGTATTTTTCTTAATAATCCAAACTAGTTTTAATTTTGTACATGGTTCCTTCTTGTTCTTGACATAAATGAGCTGCTTATATTTTAGACAGATTTATTTTACTATGCTTTTTGTCATTCTCCTGTGCTGTCTCAATTTGCATTTTTTTCTCTTTATATTTTTTCTTTGGGGGACAAACAATTCTTTAACTTATTTTCTCCAGACTCCTTTACAAAGAGGTTATGCCCACTGTCCTCTCATATTCCCCTGAAACCTGTTTTAATTCTCTTTCCCTTCCTGAAATCTGTGAGTCCTGTCATTGCAGGGTAATTCTCACTCAACCTGCCTTTTCCCTCACAATTCTTTAACAGTTTCTCCCTTAGAGTTGGTATGAAGTATAATAGCTCCCCTTTAGATTGCTTTTCCCACTGTCTCAAAATCTGGCCGTAAGTGCATTGCAAAGCACATCAGTAGTCTCTTTCATTGGCTTCCAGCAGGTGACTGTTTATTAAAATCACTCATTTTCACCATCATCTGTACCCTGACAATAAAAATCTCCACCTACCTGACCTGTTTGGTGGTCTGTGTGCAATGCCTGCATAACAATAGAGCCCGTGAGCATCTGTATGGCCAGCTCCCTCTATGGCTGGGTCACAGCACAAATATCTGAACCAAAATATACAACAGGCTTTTCCTCCTCCCACCACATCTTTGCTGTGCCAGTTCAGTCACAGTGTTGCTCATGGACTAGGATTTAAGTTATTTGTATAGTGACATAGGAAGTATGGGGAATAAACAAGAGGACGCCAAATTTTATTTATGTTTATTGTTTATTCCCCATACTTCCTATGTCACTATACAAATAACTTATGAACTAGTAACCAGGCAGACCCATCAACCTCCTCATTACCACATCCAATTAAAAAGATTTAATGGTAAAGTATATCATTGCATATATTAAGCAGAGTCCCAAAGGAAATCTTGGTCCTCACTGTATCAGGCACTCAACTAAAATCTCCATTTTATAAAACTTGGCATCTTCAAAAACCTGAAGAAATTTGACCCAAGTCCCTCTGGAACTGAGTGAAATTCCTATCCAGTTCACTGGAAACTGGATTTGGGCCCAACTAATTACAAATGCCCACAAAAGGAAGTCTGCAATCTCTTGAACTACTATAATATTTTAATTCTACATAAACAAAATGTTTCTAATGGCCGTTTAATGCTACTACAGTTACTACAGTCTTGTCAGAAATAAACTTCTTGGGATTTTATTTAAAGAGTAACAATAATAACATGCCAAGTAAGCACCACATAACCCATCATAATGTAAATCACTATTTTGTTCCAGCTGTGTCCTAATGCATGTATGTGTACGTGGGAGCCAACAATCTGTGTTACAGTACAGTGTGCTGCTGGGTGTATGGAGAGAGTGTCTCAACCTGAGGTACGGGTACAGCCTGTCCTTACCTCTACGTGAAGAGAGTTAAAACAAATCAGGAATTTAATAGCTTTGACACTGTTATGCCATATCTGACATGTCTCAGAGAGCCTAGCTGAACATTTGATAGTCTTCCAGAACACACAAAAGAAACGAAACTGAATTTCTCTCATCCATGCCCATCCTGAATCATCTTATCAGTCCCTTTCATGTAGCAGGATCAGTCCAGAAAAAGAGCATGTTCCTGAGGTATTTATTCTGGGTCAGTTTGTGTCTCTGCACAACATCACTCTTCTCTGCTAGAAATGCATTTCAGTCAGTCTCAGTAGCTACAATCAGCAGGTTTCTTCATTAGATATTTCTAATTTAACGTGGTTATGGACAATATATTTAAAAACTGCAGTTTCTCCTGACTAGTGCCCACAGGCCCAAATTCTAAGAGGATTTATTCTTATCATCCATGATGAGAAACTTCTCTGGTTACAAATCTGTACTTATTTTGCCTTCATCTGGGTCACAAACAACATACCAATGCTGTGAATCTGCTGTTTTAAATATGGAATTTCTTTTCCTTTATTCCTTATTTCAGCAACACATTCATTTCTAAGTGCATACCACTACATGTCTTGATACATTTTATTTTGGTTCCTAAAATACCGTTTCTGACATTACTACGGTTCACTGAATTTTATTACATGAACACTGGGGTTTGGCACATGAGAATCCCACCATCTAAAATTGAGATGCCTTTACACAGACATCCACCATCTGCATAAGCCAGTTACAGTCAATGGAGAGGCACTTTTACAAAGTGATTCTTGTGACCTGTATTACACGCCCAGACTAAAATGAGATTAATTAAAAAGATGGTTTGTTGGTTGAGGCAAATCCTATCCCTTGTAAGATGAGTCCTAGTAGTTACAGTAAGCTGCAAGACTGGTTCCCCCAGTTCTCCATGTAGTATATATTTCCTGGAAAACAAAGGAATTCATCATCTGATGCTGATGACAGGCTGCTCATGCAGTAGCACACCTTCTGTATTCATTTCATGTATTCCAAGAAGACACTCTGTGGTGTGCATCTCTCTTGCCTAAGGCACCATGACCATGACTAACGACTGGCACCACAGACATAAACGATGCTGAATGACTGCACACTGCTGGTGCCTGCAATACTCACAGTGTTCAATATTGTATTTTTTTACCTCTCTAGCTCATTCCACATCCCAACAGTACTCAGTCCATGCTCCTTTACCATGCTCAGATGCCCTGCCATGTTTTGCTACATGCCACTGCTAAATGCAATATCCACATCATTGCTCAAAAAGCAGTCCTACTTCTGTTCTTAGAGACATATTTCATCCCATACATAATTATGGCATTAAAAATTGTGGTACAAACACTGTACATATTTATTCACTGGTTGCTAAGCTCAACTAAGTGAAAATATTTTTTTTGTTTCAGTTTTTCCAGCTGAGGGTTATGTTTCAGATCTAGTTCCACAAGGTGGACACAAACATGACAAAACCAAACACATCAACACCAAGTATTTGTAGGAAGAATGAACTGTCTAAAGACAGTGTATTATGAAAGTACACATGCACTGAAATCTGAGCACTACTCTAGGTGGATTGCTTTGTCAGCAAGACAGATGTAAACTTTGATAATTTCTATCTCATCACTCCAAGTCAATTTTCTAGCTTTCACCTGGTAAATATGTTTTTTATTCAAAATCAGCAGTACAGTCACTTCAGCCATGAATGAATTCTAAAAGGAAAATTAACATACAGTTGGCAATTGTGAGATCACTAAACACGTTAGTCATGGTTTCTCATTCCCCTAATGCTTCAGGAAACGAAGCTATCAATAAAGAAATCAGTGAAAATTCATATATAATCACTGAATAATGTATTTTTCTCAAAACATAGCAGGAAAACCAATCAATATGTGTGTACTCTTTCCAAACTACAGAACCCCCAAGTCATAAATTGTATTAGAAAGAATTTCTCAAGAGAAGAAGAGCTGTGAAAATATTTTTTCATCCCATGCAAATCAAGACTACAGTTTTGCCAGCAAGACTATCAGGCTGGAGCATGAAAACAGACCATCTCCAGCAGCTGTGGCTACACCAGCATATCATACATCCCTATAAACATCCCTATCCATGGCAGCTATGCCCATTCCCTCATACAGCAAAAAAATCACTTCCCCAGTTTAACTGTATGGAAATTGCTAAGGTGATATAGTGATAGTGTGAGATTTTCCCTGTTTTGTCAGGACTTACTTCTCTTGAATGAGAAATACGGTACACAGAGACTCCTTGCAGAGCAGGTAGTAGTTCTAAACTAGTCTAGACAAACACTACTGGACCTCCAAAGTTTCTGACATGGAAATCTATTTTCTGATATCTCACCAGTGCCGATCACTACAGGAAAAATTAGAAAGACAGCTCTGCACCTCGAAACTCCAATTCCATAAGTAGTTTTTATTCAAACAAAAGCAACCCTTTGGGGGTGGTAGCAGTGAGAAACATCTACTCATGGTCTCAGACACTTATAACTATCAAGTATCATATTATTTCTGTCTTCCTGGTTTTGACTGGAAAGATCTTCCACATGGAAGATGAATTGAAGAGCTGTAAGTAAAAATAAGGACTGAAGAGCATCCCAGAGGAAGGTTGCTCAACTCTCATCTATCTGAGTGTGAAATGAAATGAGACAGATAAAATTTCTCTGATTTCCATGCATGATTTAAGGCAATACCAACTGTCTCTGCTGTTGAGACCCACCATTTGTGCCAAACCCTTGAACTATTTCAAGAAGTTTAGATTACTTCGAATATAAACTAATTTGGAACAAAGCATGACTGCTGGGGCTATCGCTTCCCATGGTACTGTCAAAACGAAATCTGTGAAGTGCCTACTCCTGAGGGGGTCACTAAACTGAAACTTTATCTAGGCATAATTAGGTGAATACACAGAATGCCTGATACCTTGCCATTCTGTGTCCTTACTCTTTTAGACATAAAACATTTGTATTAGAGATGCTCTCCAAACTGGAACAGAAGTATGTGTAGTCAGAAAAAGTGGTCTGGCAATCAGAGAGACATGCATATTGTAGAGATTTTCTCATATGCAACAAACCAAAAATAAAGAAATTTGTTCACCAGTCTACACAATTTAGGGGATAATGACTTTTAAACAGTCAACTACCTACCACAAATAACTGAAGTGCTCAGAATGTCAGCGTAAAAATCTGAAGCTGGATAAAATCCAGACAGCTTGTTTCTTCTTAATTATCAAGAAGGTGGTCTTCAGTTCATTAGGCAGGAACTGACTGAATCAGAGTCTTGGGAGCACTGCCAAGACAGTCTGTTTCAGGATCAGCTGCTCGTGAAGGACAGTTATCTACTCTTGCTGTCTGTGCTCACACTGCAGTTCTCCAAACGTTGCCTTCATAGTCACGATCACCTACCAAAATATCAGGGTTGTGCTCAGCTACACAGCTCAATGGCAAAACTTTCATTTTGCCAGAGCTGGAAGACCTTGCTCAGCCTGCACTACGTGCTTGCAAGAAATCAGTCACACAATCAACTTTTCTACAGCATTTTCTCTTGGCCATCTGCTACCAGTGCTATTTCTAATGTGCTGAACTACAAGCTATTTCCTCAAGCATTTCTGAAAAACATGAAGTATCTAATATAACATGTAGCATCTTGAATAAGGTCCATGCCAATAGTGAGTCATAAAACCTCCCAAGGATTCTCTTTAAAAGTCCACATAGGGTTTATTCATATTTAAAAAATTCCCACAATGAAGCTGAAGTTTCACCAAGATTCTGCTGATCACTATGAAAGGCCATTTGAAGAAACATGATAACCCTCTCAAAAGACATTTTTTGATAACTTTATCCCAGTTGAGTTATTGATGTGCAGACACATTTGCACAAGTGCCTTAATATTATCAAGTATGTAAAATTGTGCTGTATTAGACCATAGTACCTTCCTCTGCTTCAAAGCACTCTGGATCACAGCTAGCACACTCATTGCTGGGTCAAAGATGCACACTACTCCCTGAAGTCAGAGGAGTTTGAATCACTAAGCAGGCTTCTTCATATAAACTATGCATCCAAACATCAGCACAAGCAGCTGAAAGAATTCCCTGCCTTAAAATAGGGCACCAGAAAGGAGCTTTAACAGAATTTCCCTAAGGACTTCCACAGTACTTAGTCCTATTTCAGTTTTTCCAATAACTGTGCAATTTATCACGATGGAGTTAAAAAAATCCAAACAACCCCAGTCAGGCTTCTGGCTCATGGCAGGAGACAGTTTTTCTTGGTGTCTCATCTGTCTGCCGAGTGAATCCCAGCACAAACACACGTTACAGTGTCCAGAACACTGCAGATAATTATTAAACAATAAAATCATCACAAAAGTAGGATGTACTTCCACTAGAAGAGTTTGCCAATATATACCATGCACTATAGTACTTACTCCATAAACTTTCCCACTACAGCATAAGGAGGAGCACAACATATAGCAACATACTGTACTCTGATGTTGACTTGTGTAACCTTCTGTTCCCATTCTCATGCAAGTCCAGCAGTTCACAGTGCTACAGCGTGTTATTTGGGATATATATAAAATATGCATAAATATTTGACAAAGTCTGAGGAGACACAGAGCTCTTCCTGTACATTCCAACTTTATATTTGCTAATACTACAGAATGGAAACAGAACTGCACCAAGCTTTTCCTGACATATTTAGTATTTCATATCAAACCATGTGATGCGATCACATACTACATCAATCACAGATTTATGATCATTTTTTCTTGCAGAAAAGTCAGCATTAGGATGATATCAGAGAGACTAAATTATTTTCCTGCTAGAAAAGTCATCTCTTACATACTACGTGAGCAAATATAAATTGCAGCTATTAAAAAAACATATTCTGAACAATGCAACCTAATCTTTGCCCATTTTGTTAGCCCATTTAAAGAGGGTTAAAAAACACAAACTGGGACAGTGGTAGCTCCTCTCAGATAATGTATTTAAGAAGGGAAAAGAACCTGCTATAGACAGCAGCTGGAAGACAGGAGTGAAAATACATTAGAAAATCTGTGTCAAGGATCTGCAAAGAGTTACGAAGACTAATCACACAAAAAGGTGGTGGTTGTTTTATGAAATCACATATTTATGGCTATTATATGTGCTAGTGTTTAAAGACTAAAACAAGATTTTAATAGCTATAGAAAAGATGTAGTCAGGGGAAGAAAATGGTTAGGAGTGACACAGAAAATAATCACTGATGACTGGACACTTAAAGATATTAAAAGATTCAAGAAAGCAGAAAAATACTGTATTGAGGGGAGACAACAGAAGGTGACCTCCAAGACTCCTGTAAAGAGTGGCTGTAGAGAGAGTAGAGACAAAGCCAAAACGATTGACTCTGACAAGCTTGTCTCACTGTCATGCCAGGGGATTTATCTGATTTAATCAAGATAAGGTGAAAACCCCACCAATAGCAGGTATTACAGTATGATACTATGGTATATAGCACAATCTATCATCACAAAATAGAGATGGTACACATAATTCCAAATATAGAACATGCCTATGAACCTTTGGAATGATGTCTAGGTCATAAATTCAAGAGTTCTTCAGAGGCACGTGTCAAAACCTGTAATCCCACTACAGTGAAGATTTGGTCTGAGCAGCTAAGGGAGTGCAAAATTCAATCTCAAACAGGCTTCACAGAAAACCCTGCAGCCATATGGGATTCAAACCAACAAGCTGAGAAAAGGCACCTGAGAAAAAGGTGGAATCATCCTTTTGGAAGGATGGTTGCTATAGCAAAGTTACCTTTGGTTTTCACCCTATGGGACTAAGGGAAGGAAGCTTAAACCCATCTTTCCTATTTTCCAGAAGTGCCCTACATTCTACATTCCAAAGTACTCTGTAATGAGATGCTCTCTGTTCCTCTTGGGCCCAGGCTGCTGGCAAAATGAAATGAGAGAATAAGCTAATGGAATTTGTCTCCTGGAATTTTAACATGCTGATTTTAGGTGTGTTGACTTTGGTTGAATGGGTAGGTCATGCTCACATAATCCTCTATAAGAAATATAATAAACCAAACTTACTAAACAGGTTCCAGATATAACAGGAAGACAGGTAGACAAAAAACATTAGGGAAAATACTTCTGCCAAGTTTTGAAATGGTTGATTTTGAACATCTGCTTTCTCAACAATTCCAAAAAATAAATTCAAGACTTTTTTGCTGACAGGATTCTTTTCAAATAGCCAAAGGAAGTTCAGAAGACAAATCAAAACTGTGAAATAATATATATACTGTTTTATTTTTCCATAGTCAAAATATAAAGTGCTGTAATGAAATAATACTGGTAACTACACACCAAGGTAAAAAAACAAGTCTCACACAGCAATCAGTACGTGCTCACCTGCATCTGCAATGGTGCAGACAACCATAACAAGCCAAAAGACGGGCAACAAATGTTATCATTCCAAGAACAGGGACAATAATCACCCTGAAAACACAGGTTACCACATTATATTTTAATAATAGAAGTTGTCTGTAACTGCATGACTACTTACCACTCAGAAAAAGAAAAAACACATTGAGGTCTCACAAAACTAATCTTTTTGTAAGAGGAAAAAAACACCAAGCCTCCACTCATTCAGCTAATGACCTGTCACTACTTGAAACTAATATTTCTTATTACCTTAGTCAATGGTAAATGCAGACAGTGCACTCTGAGGACTTCAAAAAAGGGACATTTTTTTATTTTCAGCTTTCTAAACACCCTCCACCCCTCTCACACATACACATTTGGCACAATTATGAACTAAATACTGCTGTATTCAAAAGACTAAATGGGTAAACACACAAACACATCTTTTTCCTGCCTATTATGAAACCAGTTTTATTTCTTCTTCTATCTATGGATCTTGCAGAATTCCACAGTGCTGTTTCAATCCTTGTTTTATACTATTGCAAGAGGATGCAGAATGGCTGGATGAGGTGTCATCAGCACACATGGGATGCCCCAAGGGGCATTACTTTTATGGTGGTCACCATCACTTCACTCCATTTTCTCAGTATTTACTTTAAACCACTCTGCATATGAAGAAAAGGTGAAACCTGGGAACCTAACATATGTGTGCAGGAGGGGTTCACTGATGAACACTTGGCAGTATGACCTCAGACAGCATCAGACTGACAAGACAGTTGGTTTGGACTTCCCAGTCTATTCCATTCCTAAATGACTGTGGTGACAAAAGTGTCCTTCTCCACCTGCAGTTGATCAAGAAAGATCAAGCTTATTCCCTTAAAGAAGAAACTACTAAATTGCATGAACGGCCTCCTGACTTCTGCAACAAATTTTTAATAACTACATCACATTATTTGGAAAAAAGCTGAGCACATCTCCACAAACACTTTGTTGCTGTATTCCAGGGCCTGTTCCAATATTCTCCATTTTCTGCAGACTTCCTTGTCTTACAAAAACCTCATCTCTTAGTTTCTTGCCTTAATATACAGGATCTTCTCTGGAATCAACTCTTGCATTCCCCTCCACAACCATGACCTTACATCATTTCAGCAGAAAATTGTCCTGTAAGACAACAGGAAAAAACTCTTAAGTGCAAATACAGCAAATTTCTCAGTAACTGAATCCATATCAGAAAACCTCTGAAGAAAGTGCACTTGCCATTTTGAAAACTAAACATAAAATATATGCTTCTAACTTAGTTTCCTCTTGAAACTGTGCTGTACATGCAAAAGAGATCCATTCTCTCAGGAAAACAATAAACACATGAAATTATTCTTACTGAATGGAAGGGAGGAAATATTTTCATTTTTACTTCAGGGGAAAACAGATAATACCATATTTCCCCTCTGTAAGCTACAATTCCTTAAAATTTGAAAGGGCAGAATACTGAAGATTCTAACCTGAGCTAAACATTTCACATTTACTGAAACCAATATCCTAAGAAATCCTGTATCCCAGGTAACCACTTTTCACTAAAGCTCCTAGAATTACAGCACAAATTAAAGAGTTAACATCTCACTTTGCCAGGTGCTAGCATTCAGGCTTCTAGTTCTTTTCTCCCAGGAAATGAAGTACCTACAGCTGCTTTTCAGCAACAACTTTTCTGTTAATTATCAAAGAATAAATGAACCCTTAGTGTAAGACAGAGTGGCATCTAGCTTCTTCAGCCAAAACAACTATTTGTAAAAGAATGTTCTTTTAGAGATCAAACTTAAGAGTGAATAATCAAGGCCATAGAGAAAGATGAAGGACCCCCAAGGAAATTGTATTCTTTTATAAACGCCCCATGTGTAAGCAGCAGTGCTAAAGAACTTCTTGATTTAATTTGTATACAGTTCCCTTAAGACTTCTAGAAATTTTAGGTTTAATGATTAAATAATCATTTAGTCTAAAAGTTACCAAGATAACAGCACAGCTAGGAGATAACAAAAATATTCTGGCTGAATGAACCACACTGAGATGAATGAATCAGACTGCTGAGGTACCCACTGCTGGTATGCTAAATGAAGCTATTCTAATTATAAAGAAATAGAAAACAATAAAAAGCAATAAAAATTGAAAGCTGCAAGCATTGAAAATAAACACACTTGGTGCCACGCTTGGAATAACACACAAGTGCTGCACTTGGAATACTGTGACAAATGAATCTGAAGGTACTACACTTAGTGTAAACACTTAAATCAGCGTGGGTTTTTTTATACTCTCAGGGGCCTTTCAGTGGGCCAACCTGTAAAGCAAAGGGAAAGTTATTTACAACTAGCTAAAGCTCTCAAAGTTGCACAGTACACACAAGCCAGTATATAGATTGTTCAAGCCTGGTGAACATTTTCCATCTTAGACATGCACAAAGAGAAATCAGTAATATGAAAAAACTGAGAAGTCTGGATAATAATGGGATACACAGAAGAATGATCATCAAAATATGAAAAAGCTCCAGGAACTGCAAAGAACCAGATGCATAAAAGACAAAAAATCCATTTATTGCAGCTCTGAGCACACTATTGCTGTTCATATCCCAATGTCCCCAATATGAGAGGGACCAGAGTTCATTACTGTTTTATGGTAAAAAAACTTCTTTTAGGTACCTCATTTGAAATTATTTTCAGAGAAACAGTTAGGTTGGAAAAGACCTCTGAGATCATCAAGTCGAACCTCTGACTGCTCACCACCCTGTCAACTAGACTATGGCATCAAGTTCCATGTTCACTCTTTTCTTGAACACCTCTAGGGATGGTGACTCCACCACCTCCCTGAGCAGCCCATTCCAGTGTTTAATAACCAATTCTGTGAAGAAATTCCTCATGATGTCCAAACAGAACCTCTGCTGGCACAGCCTGAGGTTATGCCCTCTTTTCTGGTTGCTAGCTGCCTGGGAGAAGAATCTGATCCCATCCTTGGCTACAGCCTCCTTTTAGGCAATTAGTTGTAGAGACCAACAAGGTCTCCCCTGAGCCTCCTTTTCTCCAGGCTGAACACCTCAAACTCCCTCAGCTGCTCCTCCCTCACAGGACTGGTGCTCCAGACCCTTCCCCAGCTCCACTGCCCTTCTCTGGACACGCTCCAGAGCACCTGGGCTAGAGAGGGGCCCAACACAGAAAGCTGACATAAGCTTAATTAATAACTTGGTGTAGATTTGGTAAGCAGGTGCTATGAAGTATCAACACAGAAGCTTCATCCATTATCACAAGACTTGGAGCTCCATGGGCTCCACTGGTCTCATCTTAATCATGACAAGTCTGGAAAAAGGCACTTTCTTGAGGAGTCATCTTAAGAATCACATCAGTTTTGTCCCAGACATACAGAGAGTGGTGCTTGCCCCTGGCAGTGACCAAGAAGGTCACTGAAACCTCAGACATCTGAACCATGTGAGGCCTTGGTGGCTTTCCCCACTCCACTCCTGTGCCTCAAAGGCACCTGATCCCTCCCCTTGCTAAATTTAAGAGAACAGCAAACAGAGCATTCATCAGGAATGCATCACTTTCTAAGCATTAAAAATAGTTCTCTTAAAAATATCAATCCAAGATGGAATTCAAACCTCTCACACCAACAGACATAAATTATAAAGACATTACTACTTTAAACTAGAAGAACGGGATCCACCATGCAGAAGAAAACCTGACTAAGCAGAGAGTGCTTCATCTCTGCAGAGTGGCTGCAGGATTCAACACCTCTCTGAGCTTGTTACAGCTTGTGCTGTAACCCACTCCCCCTCCAAGGATGAGGGAGGGTCAGGTACCGAGTCCCTGCAGGTACTGCCAAGGGAAAATCATGTGTGATCTGCAGTAAGATGGAGGATGTGTAGAGACACTGTCACTGGTCACACAGAGTATCTCCCACAGAAAAACACAGTAATTTATTGATAACAAAACTATCTAAAATGGACATGAATTACTAATGGAACATACCTAGTAAGAAATAAGCTTTTCATATTTTCTTTTATTCTTTTTCAAGAACAGTTCAGAATAAAGTGTTTCTTATTATGCTGCCACCAGTGAAAACCTAAAAGGCTCAGTGTAAGAGGGAAGATAAAAACATTCAGTGAACTGTTGATAAAATTTTAAGATCTTCCTCATCATATAAACCCATTCATAACTTCTCAGCAAAATACACTCACCTTTGAAAATCAAAAAATTTTAAAAATCAGTCAAACTTTTATTAAGCAAGTATAAATTGCCACAGGTTTCAGTGGGCACAGCAGAAGGGCCCCAGCACGTTTTTAAGCCCCCATGAAGTTAAATGTTTTTAACATAATATACCCATAAGGGTGAAGCCTGGTAATGACTATTTAAGAATTAGAGACACCATGTAAAAGCAGTGCACAGAGAACATGGGTAGCCTGAGGGACACAGAGAAGTGCAGATATACCAGAGATAAAGACGATTCCTCATGCTGGTGTATATGTCCCCCCTAGTATCTCTATTAGAGGGTAAAGAGATACAACAGACAGTTCTCAGTACATCTGTGTCTGTACCAAATAAAGGATCAATGACTCAACTGGAAAACAGAATGGCAAGTCTGCAATGGACACAACCCTCCCCAAAAAGAGGAGTTTAACATGAAGTCATGCCACTCCCAGTTCATTTTGCGCAGAACACAAAATAAAAACACAGGTTTAAACCCTCCAAAAGTTACGATGCTAAACATTTGGTTGTCAGAAAAGGTGTGCATGCACATCCCTAATGGCTGGTAAAAAATTGCTTCCACTAATCCAGCCAGCCCAGGGTTACATTATTCCTTTCCATTAAGCCACTTACGTATGCTCTACCCACCTGCATCAATGTGCAATTTCACAACCCAGCCATTAAAACGTGTTGATTTTACCTCAGGAAGGAAGGACAGTGGTAGTTTTAACTTTGCAGTCATGAAACCAACACCAGGAAGAAAACCAGAGAAGTTTCATTAAAAAAGAAGTATTCATTAAAAATGGCAGCATGGGGAAGTAAATACAGAGTTCCTGCTGGCACCACCACATATGATAAATGCACTAAGAAACCCAGTCGTCAGATGTGATTGCAGCCAGTCTATAAATAGAGACAATTCCAATTGCTCATATAAATAATTTGCCTTTGCAAATGATCCCTCAGTCATGTTTTGATTAAAGAGCCCTGCATGAGAAGTGTGAAACGAAATTTGCTTCCTCTCTTGCACAATACAGCTACTTGCCACCTCAACCTCCACTCAACTGAGGACCTCCTTTCTCATTCAAATCAATGGGGCATATTTAGTGCTTGAAAAAAATAAGGCATAGTCCTGAATACAAAGGTCTAAAAATTCATAATAGAAAAGGTAACTCATGATCAGTCAATTATAACTTTCGGCATACAGGGTTGTTTTTTTTTCTACTTAATAATTCCACCTTAATGCAAAGCTTTTAAAGATAAATTTTAAAGCTGTTTTGTCACACATACAGTTCTTAAACTAAAAATCACCCAACATTGAAACTGATTTTGCTTCAGCTTTGAAAATGTCACAGATATTGAAAAAACTTCCTCCAACTCCAAATAAGAATGACATTATGGTCAGAGGTGAACCACAAAATAGTACATCCTAAGAATTATTTGCCAGAAATATATGGATATGCCAGAATTATGAGTATTATTGGCATTTTTCAGTAATCAAAATTATACAAGCCCAGTTGCCTAAAGAATCATAGAATCATTAAGGCTGGAAAAGACCTTCAAGATCATCAGGTCCAACCTTTGACCTAATACCACCATACCCACTAAACATATCAGTGTCCCACATTGATTCATTCTTTGAACATTTACAGGGATAGGGACTCAATCACTTCCCTGGGCAGCCTGTTCCAATGCTTCACCACTCTTTAGGTGAATTAATTTTTGCCAGTGTCCAATGTAAACCTCCCCTGGTTTACTGAAGGTCATTCCCCCTCATCACTTGTTACCTGGGAGAAGACACTGACCCCCACCCGGCCACAGCCCCCTTTCAGGCAGCTCTAGAACCAATGTGGTCTCTCCTGAGCCTCCTTTTCTCCAGGCTGAACACCCCCAGCTCCCTGAGCTGCTCCTTGTAGGGCTTGTGCTCCAGACCCTCCACCAGCTTCACTGCCCTTTTCTGGACTCGCTCCAGCACCTCAGTGTCTTTGCTGTAGTGAGGGCCCCAAAACTGACCACTGGTGTGTCCTTGCCAGTGCCAAGTACAGGAGAAAAGAGTTTTTTAATAGAATAAAAACGTTATGTGACTTGATAAACTTTACTTTTTTTTCTTCGTGAAAAGTAAAGTTGGCACACTCTTGAAAGATTTGCAATTCAAACTAAGTATTTCAAACAAGAGTCAGTGCACTATTTCATTTGTTTTCCCCCCAACTTGATCACCAAAATAAAAAGTAATTTGGGAAATCATTGCCACAACAACTGACAAAGCCAGTTGGCACCCCTGAGACTGTCTGCACAAGGTCTACTCAGAAAGAAAACATGTAAGAAATTCCACTTAGAAAGTTAGAATACATAAATAAATGACAGTATGTGACAAAATGGTTTGTGGCTTAGGCAAGTATGGCAAATACCATTACTTAGTGGGTTGTATCTAGTGTCAAATATTTTTTCCAAATTAATACCTTTTTTGACAAAACTGTAAGCATCACATTCCACTTAAAGCATCTCTCTACACCAACAATTACACACTCTATTTTGCTAGATTTACTTAATTGAAAAAGCTGGAAAACATAAACCGTAAGGTTGTGCGTCATTCAATTAAGTGCTTTATATGTAAGTTTCTCAGGACAGCTTTTTGTTCTGTGTTAGGTGACACTAATATTCCATTGTTGTGGGGGCCAGAGCATCTACAGGAATTAAATTATTCCTGTTAAACTTTAAATCTACAGTTTCTTAACCACTCCACAGTCAGGTTCTGTGCAGAAGGTTTTAACAACTGGCGTCAGAGTCAGGTGTGAGGATACCACGAGCTGCACGATCACATCAGCAGGTATAGAGTGCTAGCATGGTGATATACATAGCTAGCATTTGTGTCAGACTGCAGCAAACCAGCCTCTAACAGCAGGCAGCCTTTGTCTCCTTTATGCAGCACAGCTTTTATATCATCACATGTTTTAATCTTCCTTCCCTTTCAGGGCAGGTTTTCTGCAGAGATGGCAATGTGCACAGTGCAGGCAGTGAGGGTGTCTCACACCCAACAAGCACTGCTGCTGGGCACTTGGTGGTAGGCGTACCACAAAGGATTAGAAATCCCACTTAATTGTTCTTTTTGACTGCATCAAGCACAGGCTTCCTACTCCTCTTTTCCAGGCCCTTGCTAACCCAGTGTATCAGCTGTTGTCACACTGTGTTGCTCCTGCCTCTGCTTTGATACTGTGACAGCTGTGTGACCGCAGTTCTCCAGCAGGATTTTAGTATTTTTCACATGTGGACTGTGCTTCTTGAACTGACCCATAAGAACGGTACCACTTTCCCTTCCTCATTCCTGCAACAGACCAGTTTCCTGGATAGCACATAAAAGAAGCCAACTGTGTTGGTCTAATAAGAGCCACACATATTAGGATGAACACTCCATACTTGTTCTTCCTACACAGTTTGACTTGCACAGCTAAGAAATTCAATTAACAAAATGTACAGTCTTCACCAACATGCAATAACATATTCATGTCATTGGGCACTACTGAACCACAATGACAGTTTAGATTCTCTGCTGTAATTACTCACAAACAAACTGATCCCAGGAGCACACCTCAAGAAGATCTTTTAGATTAGGATCTCATCTTTTTCAGTGTAATTATGCCACACAGTAGGCGTAAGTATTTCTCTTTTTCTTTCTTAGTTATTTTGCATTTGAAGCATTCCTTCACACTAGCCATGAGAAAATATGATTGATTCTGTGATATGTCTAAAAATCCCACAGAACAGTAGGTAAGCATTATTTAGGGAGACATTTCTGTTGTTCTTTATAAATGCATGCACACACATTTTTGTCAGCTGTTGGCTGATTCTTTGACTTCATCTATTTGAGCCTAAGCCCCAAACTCATGATGGCTGGCATTCCCCAGGAACTTATTCCCAAATGGTTAGCATAAATGGGGCAGTTTTTTTAAAAAAGGAATAAGATTAGTGCTTTTCTTCTCAGTAAAGAAAATGCCTAAAAAAATTAAATTGTGTCCTGCACAATTATCTTTGATCTTGGTATATTACTATGATGATATATTGCAATGTGTAATATATTACTATATGGGATAGACAAAAAAAAAAGAACAAAAAAGAGTAAGTGTACTCAGCTCTGGACCAGTGAGAATAGGTGTGAAAGTAGTCCCCAGATCCACACTGGCAGAAAAAATATGCCTCTTTCTGTTGCTCATTGGCAAGAATATGAGACACTAGACAGTAATCATTATTTAGGACTTCCCCCCTTCAGTCTGCAGCTCAGAGAGCAGTCATTGCTACAGTACTGCTCCAATGGGAAGCTGTATTTCCAAAACTCAGACTGTGATAGCAGGAGAGAAAAAGGAGAGAAGTAGGTATTGAATTTGTGCCTTAAAAAATGCACTCATAACTTACTAGACTGCATGGAAAACAATGTTAAGGATATAAACTCCCAATTTTGTTGCAGTGTGTAGCTGATATTCAGAGTGAAAGATGGTTTCAAAGACTGACTTAAGCTTTGAGTTTAGACTGATGGGGGTTCCTCTTCTGTTACTGGTTATTTGAAAGTGAATCTCTCCAGATTTTCATTATTTTCTTGCATATCTAGAGGGGAAAGAGTTAGTGTTTCCATGCAATCTCAGGTTTAACAAGAAAACTAAACAAGGCTTTAACAATTCAAATTAATATTTGCTCTGACAAGTTCATTTTTCTTTATTTTCTCATGGAGTTCTGTTTCCTATTCTATGTAATAAAAACATACAATTTTCCTCATGAGTGGATTGTGGCATTGTAGCAAAGAAAAATGGTAGCAATTTTTCATCCTGGCATTCTCATTAAAATTGTCCACAATAATTGTGAAGACACCAGGACTCAATCTTTTTCACTTTCACACAGAATTGTTATTAGAACAAGAAAAGGAATTATTCACCTTAACCCCTTAAGGATGCATTCATATTAATAGAACAAATACTGTTATTCCATTTTTAACAACTTGCTATATAAAACGTGCCTTGTCTTACTCATCTTTTATCCTTCAGAAGAAATCTTCTACAGCATGAAGGTCAAACCACATGAAGTCACAGATGGAATGGAATTGTTTTGGAAAACTGGTAAGCAGATACAACAGCCTACAGATTCATGCTCTATTAGTTACATTGGAGGGAGCATACCTCCCTAACCCAACACAAATGTGGATGAACAACACAGCACAGCAACCAAAGAGGAGCTTATCATAGACACAGATACTGAAACATTTTAGAGAAAAAAAGATCTGAATTATTAAATAATGACTATCAATACACAAATGCTCCCAATTTTTTTTTAAATCTTTCCTCTTTGTTTCAGCAACATGGATACATTCTCATTCAAAAAAATAACCATTATTTTATTTGTTTCAAAATAATGAGTTATGAGCATCCTGATAAAAGCTTTGGAAGATTATTAATTATTATTCTCTGATCATGTGTTATTGGGATCTCTGAGATTATCAACGATGAATGCAAACTTAGAAGCAAGTTAAAACAGAAAACACAGCGTGGCTGTTGAGGTTTAAGAATTTAGAGCACCCACTGAGACTCTCCAAACCATGCTGCCACTCACTCATTTCTCTGCCCACTGCAGCAGGGGGGAGAGGAGAATGAGAGACACAAAAGGTAAAGATCAAGGCAAAGATCACTGGCCTGACCCAGGCTCCAGCACAGTCCAAACACAACCATTCCTAAACACTGGTACAGATGAGGCCACGCTGCTGGCTGCAGGTAGGGCTTGATGTATAAACACACCTTTCCATACCTACCTTATTTACCAGTTACAGACAAAAATGAGTTTAAAGGTATTGGTCAGTCAGTCTAACAACTTGACACCTTGCTAGGCTGTCTGAGCTCTTCCTCAAACAGGCTGGGCAACAGTCCATAAAGACAAATTTGATTCATATTTCAACACCAATCTCGGATTTATGTTTCATATGTCTGAAACAAGACCAGCCCAAAAAGCTGAAAAACTTACAATGATTAATTTTATTGATACAAAACCACATGTATAATGCTTTCCTAAGACAGCAGGAAAACCTACAATTTCCCATAAAGGGGGATACATGGTAATTTGTGAACTCAAAACACAGCTCTCCTATTTTTCTAAAGAAACACTTGCTATCTAGCTTTACCAACTTGTGCAATTTAAAAATGATTACTTTGTTCATTTTAGTCAGTTTATAAATGCAGTCAAGAAATGTGATTGCAAAGATTTCTAAACAAACATGGAAATACAGAAGAAATTTCAATAAATCATCAAAACCATCTATCTAAATCACCTATGCACTGCTGCAGTATGAATTACACCCCAATTCCTTCAAGAAAAGGTGTTACCTTTCTTTAAAACTTCTGAGATAACACAACATTCCTGTGTAATTTGGTCCATTGCTTTACTAAGTATTTAGTCCAAGAGCTTTCCCCAAGGCACAGCCTAAATATTTGTGTGTGTAAAAATTAGGCCAATTACTATTTATTTCCTTCATTCCCTGCCATCTCCTTGGGAAAAATATTGAGCTCTCTCTGTAGCAACCTATCACAGAGCTTACATACTTATTCCTACCATCTCCCTCTTTCCCTTCTCTTGCCTCTTGTCCTCCCTTTCTCCACCACCTCAAATTTGCCTCATAGTATGCATCTACAAAATCTCTTCTTTTACTAAGCCTTAAGTGTTATGACAAAACCAGCTTAAACACAGTTGTATCTAAAACATGGCATGGCATTAATTTGCAACTGTTTGCCTATTTCTGTAACTCAGCTCCATCAATGGGCTCTTGTTATAAATATATATTATATGATTGGCTTTTTGCAAATATTGAAATGAGTATTATATGTGTTATATTAGGAAGTTATGTTGTATTACTATAGTACACTTAAACTGTCTGTTTGGCCGGGATAACCTCCAGTGAAGATGTAAAGAAGACTCTGCTATTGATACACCAGCTATCAGCATCTCCCATCTGAAGAAAGCACGGACCAAGGCCCAAGCTGGAGGTGATAATGAAGACACAGCCCAGAAACACACAGCTCTAAAAAGGCAGACCCAAGGAGGGGCCATAAAAAACAGTCCCTGGAATACGGAAACTAGTTTGTGGAATGGTTTGAATATTCAACAAGACTGATGCAATAGAAAGGGTATTTAAAGAAGGCCTCTGAAATAGCAGGTTGTGGACTTGGCTGATTGTCAAGTCACCTGGCTGGCCGTACTTCACTTTTTTGTTTCCTAATTGTCTTATTTTTTATTATTAAGCCTATTAAAATTTACCAGGAAAGTGAACTCTGCTTTCCACAGCTCTAAAAAATTCATATTCAACCTCTGCTGATCATGTATACAAGAAAACACTTTGATACAACCTGCTAGAATCTATGCTTCAGGTTTTGAAGTTTTAAAAGAATAAATCAAAGTTGAATATGAACCACTTAAAAACTTCTTGAAGTAATGTAGATAGTCCAAATTTTGTTTTCTTTTGAACAAGAATACTACTGCCCAACTACACACTGTAGTATGGAAGAATTTTTGTATACATGCAATGCAACTGAGAGAAGAAAAAGTTTCATGGGCTGAATCTGTCACTAGAACAGCCAAAACTGGACCTGGGAGGGAGCAAAAGAACTTCTGAGCACACCTACGCTTTTTCAGATCCACAGCAAAAGCAACAAATCTCAACAACAGGACAGGAAAAAATACTCCCAAGTTTAACATCATGATACTATTTATCAAACATTTTGAATGAAAACAGTGATTAAGAGTGGAGGCAGATGTGTATGTTCTTTAAGCATCTCTAGGCCTACACTAATTCTTTATTTTTCTACAGGAACCTTCCTGAAATTGCCAGAAAATATAAGAGGAAACAAGAGCAGGTTAAACTCTTGTTTCTGTGACTTGTCTCATTTGCAGAAGTGCACAGCAAATAGTCTGTGCAAGAGGAACTAAAGAAAGGAAGCTGGATCAATTAATTATGGATTGCATGGGAAACGGCTTTTATCACTAACTTTCCACAGACCCAGAAATGTTGCAGGGCTGATCATTGAGATCAATTCTTCATTCCCAAGAGACAAAGAGTCAGCAGTGTCCTGGCAGCAAGAAGGGGCAAGCATGTCCTGGGGGCACGAGGCATTGGCAGCCAGGCAAGGGAGGGGATTGTCCCACTCTGCTCTGCACTGGGACGGCCTCATCTTGAGTGCTGGGGGCAGTTTTGGGTGCCTCAACACAATAAACATCTAAACCTATTATAGAATGTCCAAAGGAGGGCTATGAACAGTCTGAAGGAGAAAGCCAAGGAATGGATGAGGTCACTTGACTTATTCAGCCTGGAGGAGACTGAGGGGAGACTTCACAGCTGTCCACAGCTTCCTAACAAGAAGGGGAGGGGCAGGCACTGATCTCTTTAGGAGCCAAAGGAACAGCATGAAGCTGTACCAGGAGGGTTTAGGTTGGACATTAGGAAAACTTCCTTCACCCAGAGGGTGGTTGAGCACTGGAACAAGCTCTTAAGGGAAATGGTCACAGCACCAAGCGTGATGGAGTTGAAAAAGCATTTGGACAAAGCTCTTGGGCACACAGTGTGACTCTTGGGGTGTCCTGTGCTAGGACAGGAGTTGTACTTGTGATAGTCTGTGATAATGTGCTTTAAGGAACACCAGGACCAGACTGAAGCACAGTATTCTCCTTGATCCAGTGGCTCTAAGGTGCCTACAGCTCATTGCACCACACCCTTATTGTTTTTCAGCAAAGGATTTGAGTGTTACAGTGATGGTAATTTTAAGAAGGACCCTGACAAGGCACAATATGCCTCCTTTACTGTACTCTGATCACGCAAAGTAGATGCACTTTCAAATTCTGACAGCACTCGTTCTTGTTTTCCTCACCACGACAACAGAAATCTTAGTGCTTAATTGAGTTTTAGTATTAGATATCACTGTGTGTCAGCTATGTTCTTGCTTATTTAAGAAATGTGACATATTGAACATTTCAGATTTTGGCTTAACTACACATGTGTAATGAGCAAAGGTGAATCCAACATCATTGAATTCAGTTTGGAGGTTATTCATCACTCAGAAGAAGCAGAACCAGTAATTCTTCCAGAGGAACTGGAATTACTGGTTCATCAATAAAGTTCTTCATTCTTCTTTCTTCTGTCACTTGATATGCTTCTACAACAACACTGCATCCTACCTGAGCATTTCAAAGGGGACTTTACAGTTACTTAATTCCACACCATTATTTTTGGTACAACCCCAGCTTCTGCCTTACTGTATAAAAGGGAATAGCACTTCATTTCAGCATGCTGCCTTTCTCTGACAATTTTTAATATGCCACAGGAAAGTGGGTGCCAATCTTTTTAAGAAAAACTCAATATAGTTGAGTTGATTGAAAATCACAAGTGAAATATTGTTCCTAGGGACATTTTCTATTCTTGGCTAGCAATGTTGCTTTGCTCTTCCTAAATACTAGCTTATATTTAACCATTTAATTTGATATCACCTCTGCTTTTCCATAATTTCAGAATGCAATTAGCCATTCCTCCACTAACAGGACTCTTATAGTCTAAATGCAGTAAAATTCATCGTGATTCTTAAGTACATTTTCATGCTTCCTATGGGAATCATTAAATTGAAAAGTAGCAATGAAATATAAAAATGCTACTCTGGGCATGACTAACTCAGCCCACAATGGTTCAGGGATATGGCAGACCAAAACTTTTATTTTGTCACTTTCTTCCTAATGGCACCTTACACAAAGAAGAATAATAAATGGTTCTGGCAAACTTGCTCCCAGATTTTCCCCTGTATGAGGCTGCATAGAACCTCCTGCATCCTATCTGAAGGACGAAGGGGTGCCCTTCATGCTCCCCGTTTTTCCACACCCAAGCCTCTTAACTGCCTCAACAGTTGTTTTCCTTTCTCTTCATCTTAGTGCCAGCAGATTTGAAAAGAAAAAATTAAGGATTAACTACTTGCAGCTGTCTCATTGTTCATTCTAGCTCTATAAAGTATTTTTAATCTCCTCACTAAACTCCTCTTTTTAAGAGTGTGATATCTATTATTCTTTGTGCACAGCCTAGAACAATGGAGTGCATTATTAACTAGCCCGTGAGTAGCTGTCACCAGCACTATAACTGTATTTTATGTATAGAGCCCACACTGCAAATATATACATACATATGAATAAACACACATCAGAGATATCTAATTAGGTAGCTCAATAAATTTTAAGAGCTGGAATTCTAGAACAGCTAATTTATCCTAGCTTACTTCTGCTTTTTTCCTCTACATACCAATGACAGTTCATTAATACATTCTCAGCATGTTAACAGGAACAGCTGTTAAATAATAAATGCTGTACTGTATTATTTTCAGTAGGTGCTTCAGCAATTAAACTCTGGGTGCCTAATTTCTAGCTCACTTAGGAAAAATAACTATATCTTACGCAACCAAGTAAAATACTAGGCATTAGCCAAAGAGTAACAGAAACATCAAAATACATCAAACTGTAGAGAATTATTGTTCTCTGGGAGGAAATGTTGGAAACTCAATGCAAATCAATGCACCAGAACCTCGTGTATTTCTGTTTTATTTAAATCAGTCCACCCTCAGGCAGCACAACTCCTAGGTCTGTGCAAGAGAAGTAGAGGGAACCTATGGGCAGAGGCATGACAAAAACGGATCCTGAAGTCACACACTCCCAAAATCAATCTGCAGTAGCATTAATCAGATGCAACATTCTACAGCTAACTCTCCTAATATTCACCACTAGCTTGGAGAAATATTCACCACAAAGAAAATCTTCAAAAACACTCATGAATCAACAACATTGCACATTTCCAATTTTAAAATAACTCTTAGCCAAACAGCCTAAAATTAAAAGAAACTCATATTTGAGGAAAAAAAATCCCTACATTTCATTTGGTCTGCCTACATAATACATATGGCATTTCCTAAACATGAGAATTGGCTTTGACTACAGAAGGCCATTAAGCTACCAAGCATTAAAAATAACAAAAAAACCCACCAGCTACTATCTATCTTTTCCCCTTTCCAAGTATCTTGATTGTCATAATCTACACAGACAACTGTTCAATTAAGAAAGGTATTTTACAAAAAATATGGTTATGACTGCAAACATCCCTGTGAAATGTTTATCCTATCAGCATAGTCTGATTTATATTTTTAATTTTATATTTTATCAATCAAGTTTCTTAAATATACCATTGTTCTCTGACAGTCATTTAAAATTTAAGAAAAGAAAGAAGTATCGCCTTTCACAGGCTTTCTCATTTGAAAAATAGTTATTTTAACTATTAAAGCTACCACTAACTTAATAAAATAGTACACACAGTGGACTGCAGCATTGCCTTGTTCTAGCTTAGAATGTATTCACATGATTTACATCTGATTTGCTACACCACCTGACTCATTATTTAGAATAAGATAACTATTGTATCACTCCACAACAAGACCAAAATACATGAAATATTAATTCCCCACAGAAATTATTTCCCCAATAATTGCACAAAAATTTCAGACTTCTAACATGTTTTTAGTTTCCTTTTAAAAATAAATGCTAATTTAATATTAAAGAAACAATAAGAATAAATGATTGAGGGCTTTTTGTGTGCAAGTATTAGCTTTTCAAACAATCAAACTCTCTGAATGCAAAAGCTTATCACAAATCTGTAAGAAGGACTGCATTCATTAATGTCAGCTATCAATCAGTCAAGGTAGAACTCTCCTTAAAAATGAAATGTGATTTGCATAGAGCTCTGCTCACTGCTACTGAGCACTAGTTAACAAATCATTCCTTTCATTTCAAGCGACAGTACCTCATGAAGTATTACCATTACTTAAAGCATATTTGGAATTAATTACATTTTCTTACTTTGTGCTACATATGTGAAGGTGGTCAGGCCCTGGCACAGACCAGCTGTGATGCCCCATCCCTGGAATGTCCAAGGCCAGGCTGGACAAGGCTCTGAGCAACCTGGGATAGTGGAAGGTGTCCCTGCCCATGGCAGGGGGATGGAACTGTGTGATCTTTAAAGTTCCTTCCAACCCAAACCATTGTGTGACTCTGTGATATGCTACGCACCAATCCTGCAAACCTCCTTTTTTCTCTACAGTTCCTCAGTAATCCTGAGGATTTTCACTAGTATTTTTACATCGACAAGGTTGTAACTAGCAAAACTAGAAGTCTGGATAGACTCACTGCATTATGAAATACATTCATTAAAAATGACCTGAAGTTGAAAACAAAGAGCATTTTATACTGGGATGTTAAACATGGCAAAATGAAATCACCAGGAATAGCTCACATCTCCTGCTCCCCTGACTCCTATGAGTCACCCATGAGTCTCATTACATTTCTTGGTGACTTTTATGCCACATTTTCCAATTCACAGTACTTCAAACAAATAAGATCCAGATTCTGGGCTTCACAATTCAGAAGAAAAAAGGCCTCAAAAATTAAGCCTAAAGGAAATGACACAGCAGAACAATAATGAAAAGCCAAGAACACTAACTTCTAATGACCCATAATTTGGAGGAATCTCTTACATGTAATGGAAATAAGGCAAAGGGGGTCCTCGGAGCCAGCAAGAACCAAGTTAACTTGAAGAATACACAAACCAGCACCAGGCGAGGCAAGTGCACACCTAACAAAACAACTCCCCACCACCATGGAATGGTGCTTCCAGACCTGATCTGTCAGCTCTGCACACCACAACATCACACCATGCACCCAAATCAGCCTGGGTTTGGAACACAGTGAGATTTCCAACACAGTTGTACATTTCCTCATGCACAGCTGATCACGAAAGTGCAGTTTCAGGTTGTCTGTGAAGTAAGCACGGTAACCCTGCTTACATTCAAATTACATTTAGTTCTTGCTTTCAACCTTCAGATCTGCTACAAGTGAAATTATTTTCTTTAAAGGGATTGGGGGGGAAGTGGGGGAGGGTTGCTTAGGTTTTTAGTAAATTCCACAGCAACAAGAAAGGTTCGTGCAAGTTCTGTGACCTGAAACCTTGGCTACATTTTTCAGTAAAACAGGTAACAAATCAGAGGTTAGCCCAAGTCCAACATCTTTAAAGAACTTTAGCTAATGTCATATTACATTTTACATGACAATCACTGTCAGCATAATGTTTCAACTATTACACAGACAAATGGAACTTCATTCAGCTTACCTGATGCACGTCTGGTGAATCGGTTTACTGCTGGAGCTGAAAGAAAAGACAACATCTTGATTATTATTGTAGTAGTCCTTGCTTTGTACATAACAATGTTATACTTCACTCCAAGTGCTACAAAACTACCAGATAAGCATTATATTTGTATCTTTATAGGAACACATTCATATACACTTTAATTTTTAAGTAGCTTTGCAAGAGATGGTACATAGTAACTAAAAAGGTTTCCAGACTATTTTCAGCTAAGAATTACTGTTACTGCTATTTAGGAGTGGATGTGAAACATTTAGATCTGCATCTTCATTATTTATTGAGTGCACAGAAACTGGTATCTTGCAAACAAAAATGCAAGCAGATGTTTAAAAAGTATGTAAAAAAATTAACTTCATTTTTACAAAATATACCTACTGGAAACCTGGCACTAAAACTCCTACAGAGAAAAATACTCATTTTTAATCCCATTAAAAGATCAACTTTTGCTTTGACTAACCTTTAAAACTCCTTAGGTAAGTCAATAACAATGCCAACCCCCACCAAAACCCCAGTGCAAATGTTTTATAGTGCCCTCCTGGCACATCTCCAATTGCATGCTGCAAACATTTGTAATCAGGCTCCTGTCTCGTGTCCAACTAGGAGAGACTGCAAAATACAACTTAAACTACATGGCTTTGCCTCTATTTCATTTCCAGGTTTACCAGCTTCTTCAAGAGTTACTAGAGATAAAATAGATAAATAGTTTAATGTTTTGCCTTCCAAATACTACCTTCAGTCTTCTAATTAGTAAAAACCACTGGTCTTGAATTGTACTTTCATGTGATGTTTTAACTGCAAGAGGAAAATCTGAATGACCTAATTTCAAATGTGGGCAGCAGCCACATTAAAAATGTATGCCCTTACAGTGCTTATTAATATTCAACCTTAAAAAACTGCTCTTCATGTTTACACAGAACTGAAAAATGAAAAATATTAACCTTTTTATTTTATCTCACTAAATTTTACATGGGAGTTATGCATCATGTCTTGAACACCTAAGCCAGGAGAAAAAAATTGCTGAGAAAACAGAAGAGACAGTAACAACAGCCTGAGATGCAAACTTCTCATTCCTTTGGGGACAAAAAAAGCAGAGCAAAGTTACAATTTCTGAACCACAGTCACAGATGGTTTGTACAAGCACACACAGGAGTGACAGATCCAAGTGGCAAAAATTACACTGGGAAACCCGACTACAGAGGTTTGGGTGCTAGTCACAAGGAAGGACACCTCTGGTTAATAAGCTGTTACAACCCCCAAACATATATATAGATGAGCACAAGAGTAACATAACCAGCAAAGTTATTTTGAAACATGAATTCTAATTCTCCCTAACAACTTTTCTTTAAATAAAAAGACAAAAAAAAATGTAGACACATTTTTTATCAAAATGTGACAGCATATTTTATGCAACTGCTGTTTTGTAATATGGGGGCTGTTTGAGTCCTCAAAACTGTTTATTTTGTCACTACTGTTATGGGCCAAATTCATTTCAGGGTATCAGTCATGACTGTCACCATCAGATGGCTGAGTTGTTTCCTCAAGCAAGAAAATTTGCAGCAGGTCTCAGCAGATGTGCTCATATTAAAACCAAAACGGGAATCTGACATATTTCTAACAAGAAAGCATAAAATAATGTTTTGGTCCCATTCAGAAGCTTTCCCTAAACTCAGGGAGGGCTTTGGCTGTCAGTTCTGTGTATAATCTGTAGATATAAAGATTTTATTCCTCTAGACAGCTACTCAGCAGCTTATTAAAAAAAAAAAAAAAAAAAAAAAAGAGCATGTGGTGCAAAACCAACAATTTGAAACAAGTTAAAGTTACTGGGATTATCTAAGAAAAAAGTCAGTTTCAGCTACATAATTCTAAATTCATTCTTTTATTTGGCTACACGAAGCTTAGTTTATTATACAATAGATTTTACAAATTATTTAGGAAATTATTTGTAAAATTATTAGGAAAAAAAATAGCAAGAATGTCAGAACCTTGACCAGCAATTATTTTTGAGCTTATGTGAATAATCAGTGTTTCAGCAGCAACCAGACAAAGCCTTCCTGCCCAGACTGGGATTTCATGGAGGTCATCCAAATGTGTTACTGGGAGATTTAAAGCAGAACCCACAACTCTTTGTTATGGAGCAAGTTGAACTACTCTCTATTTTTTTGGTAACAAATCATAATATACTTCTGTTGTCCAGAAAGGTGGAAGCATTAGCATACAAGAAGGTCTCAGATAATAATCAGCCCTACAGGAATTTAGCTGTCTAGGTGTTTTCAGTACAAAGTAGATGAGTGGTCAATCAGGTCATTACAACGTCTGGCAGGATAAGCATAGTAAGGTGGGCAAAAGAAAGTCTAAGATGCATTTTGCTTGAGGCATAAAACAAATACTAAATTATTCGTCAAACAGGTCAGGAGCAGAAAGTCTTGGCTCAGAAACAAATGGACAAATCAATGGCAGAAATATTCAAAAAGGGATATCAAATGCTCCTCTTGGAGCCACACAACACAAGGAACAGCAGAGATTCCCAGGGAAGAAACACTGCTTATTCTGCCTGTGATCACCACCTTCCCTGGATATCTATTTTTAGCCACCATCCTTACTGAGATCTGTGTTAGGCTGACTCTTAGGTTTGGACTGAGATGACTGTCCTGATTCACACAGCTCAAATGGAAGTGGTACCCAGAGAGACAGGGATGCCAAGAGACAGTCTTGGCATCCAGGTTGAATTATGAGGGCAGCTTTGAATTCCCACTCACAGGACGCAGGAATATTGTACTTAAATCCACAGGTTCAAGTCTCAAGCTACACACATAAAGAAGTGGTGCTTAGGCTTTGTGATTCCCACCCCACTGCTCCCCTCTCTCCTCTCAGCCACATCCAGGAGCAGGTTCTCAGGACTCTCAGTGCCTGTCTGCAGGCACAGCAGAGAACAGCTGGCTTTGTGCTCTGCAGGCTGCCCAAGGACTGCTCCCTACAACGTGAAACCCAGGCAGCTTTGTGGGAGGGTTACCCCATCCCTAATAACGTGCAACACTGCTGACCCACGCCAGTTCACAGCTCCAGTTTTCCAGCAGGGGGAAATGTGGGAAGGGAATGGGTGTGAGGCAATACTTATGTGGCTACTGAAATTAACTCTACAGCAAAAATAATCTTAAAGGTTATAGTGACATTGTGCTGAGGGCTGGTTGCTCAAAATGATTCAGTTCAAACAACTTGCTGGGAAAAAAACACATTAACTTACAGTATCACACACACACCCCCACTAACCTGTGCAAGATATAGAAAGAACACAACTCATGGACTGAAAACCATGGATTGGCATTGTAAAAGTCAGGGATTTTTCCCAATGAGAGGCATAAATAGACATACAGATAAATTCAGAACAAGTCCAGTGACATTTAATATTTTCTGCAGTATCAAAAAGAATGCTGTATCACAACAAATAATGTACAGCTGTGTACAGAGAATCTTGTTTACAAGCAAGGTGTCACTCTAATATTGAATGTGACTCTTCACGTTCTACTTTGTTACAACCAAAATCTATCACAAACTTCACAGGGGAAAATTATCAGGAGGTGGGGTGGGTGGGTGTGTGTGAGAGAAATGACAGAGGTCTGCATCCTGATGAAGTTTTGATTAAATTAACATGTGAAAATGCACAAACTTATGTAAAATATTCCAGTAGTTTGATTCTTAGCACTACGTAAGAGAATTCCACAATCCGTCACTCCTTAGTAACTGAAATTCATGTCTGAAAATCCTTGCTCAGAGAATTGTAACAGCTTCTAAAATATTTTGGCAATACAGATCAAAAAAATAAACATGAATAATCGTTAAATGATCAAGAGCAAGATAACTTTGTATGTTGAGGAGGAAATGAGAGTCTGTGGGGTGGTTTGTAGAGTAGCAAAACTAAGAAGATAATGCTAAGAAAGGATCCCTACCTGGGCATCCTCTAGATGGTTAAACTGTTCTGAGAGCCTGAGCTGTCTCCTTTTGTAAACTCAAAATTTAAATGTTTTTGCTTCAGAAACTGCCAGAGATTCTTGTGCCATTAAAGTCACCTGGAATAAGAAGCTAAATACATAGCAGACATTAGCCATGCAGCCTTCCCAAGAAGTCAGGCACTGTAAACCTGGGATTCAAGAAGAGGCTCTGCATATCAGGGGCTGTTAAGGACCTGTCTGAGCACCCTCTGACAAGCAGACCTGTAAACTGGTGCTTCCTGCAGGTCTGCACACCACAGCAGACACATCTCCAGGTGTGCTGCAGAGGGCATGGAACCCCACGTGTGTCCACGCCAGGGTGAGCACACCCCACTCCCTGCAGCTGCTCTGGGGGACAGAGGCCAACAGGAGATGCTGGCTTTCCTGCCACACTCACAGCAACTCCAGGTTTAGCAACTCTTTTAGAGAAAAACACACAAAGCCAAAATGCCTGCTCAAAGTGACAAGGGCTGGCAGGGGATTAATCTTCAGTGTTAGTAAAAATTAGAACACTTTCCACAAGCCTCACTTTCAATTAGTCACTGCAATTCCTTCATATGGCAAAGGACTAAACACCCTTAAAAAAATTCAAAAAAATTCAAAAAAATTCAAAAAAATAATAATAATAAAAAAATCTAAGTGAATGCATCTCTAAAATACATGCTTTAGTCACATTCATGTTTTTATGTCCCAAAAAGAGTTAAGTCTCCATTACCCAGGACAATGATCGGCTGGGATATGGATAGTAACAGTAATTTGGAGCCCGTCTAATTTCCCTTCATTACAGGAAACTTCCATTTTAGTTCAGGATCAATCCAGGTAGAATGACTGTTTCAGAGGCTGAGACCAACACAAGACAATACAGTTACGTTCATGTACCTTCACACTGATAAGACCTCACAAAATCTCTAGGAAAGCATGACAAACTCACTGACAGTTTGAAGAAATAACTCTGACAAAGAAAGGAGTTGCCAGGTCTATGGAGAATAGTTCTTGTCTTTTCTCTGTGAAAGGCTATGACAACTGTGAGGAATGAGAAGAAGGGATGAACACAGCAAATACACAGTTACCATTTGGACAACAAATAAACAGTCCTGGCAATACAGTAGCTAGAGCATAGCTTTCAAAGTATTTGTATTTCAATTTCTGGAAAATTAACAGCAATGGTAATATTTTAATGGTGATTTACATGAGGTATATTTTATTATTTCCCTCACCAAATACGTCAGTCTCAGAAGATTATATTTTATTTTATTAAAAACAAAACTGAAGAATAACAGCTCACAGGCTTGGCCCTTACACAAAGAGAAAAGGTAAATCATAGGCACAGGTGCCTCCTGTATGCACCAGTCAGCCAAAGAACCTGACAGGCTAGACATAAACACTGCCACCAAATTTCCCAGTAAACAAATATTAACATCTCAAGAATATCTGAAGCCCACTCCAAAACTGTGATTAATCTCAGTGAAGAACACCCACAGTTCCTAAAAGGGTAGGATCTGCACACAGAGGGATCTGGCTCCAACCAAAGAAAGGTGTGTTGCTGGAAAGCATTGCAAGGGCACACTTTCAGGAAGAAAGGGCTCCCTAAGGAGCTGTGACTGCTGCGTGGCCAGGGAGACAGAGTGCACACAGACACATGCACTCAGAGCAGAATGCAGGCAGTGAGGCATGAAGGCAACACAGGCTTTCAGAGAATCCTGCAGACTGACTGAGAAGCCAAAGATGAGGGAGAAACAACACCATAGTGGTAGCACTTATGTGCTACTGGGAGAAAAAGAGAATAATTTGGCCGTTGCAAGAAAAGTAGATGCTGGCAAGAAGAAATGGCTTCGTCTCACGGGATGCCCCGAAATTTATTTTTTAATTAAAAGTGATATCTACAGATTTTAAAACCATCTGTGCCAAGACAAATACATACACAATTATTGCTGTCTTTGCAGACATCAATACATCTATAAAAGGAATAAAATAAACAGAAACCGAAGTATCTCACTATCCCCATTTTTTTAACATACAAAATAAACTTAATTTACATGAGGTTGTAGTCCTAAAATGCAGTTGGCTTTCTGGGCTGCCAGCACACACTGTTGTATCTTGTTGAGTTTCTCATCCATCAGCAATCCCAAGTCTTCCTTCTCAGGATTGCTTTCAATCCATTTCCTGCCCAGCCTGTACCTGTGCTTCACATTGCCTTGAGATTGTGCTTCACAGGTGCAGCACCTTGCACTCAGCCGTGTTGAACTTCGAGGGGTTCTCACAGACCCACCTCTCAGCCTGTCAAGGTCCCTGTGGATCCCTTCCCTCCGGTGTGACACCACACAGCTCAGTGTTGTTGGCTAGACCCATCACTGACCAAGGTGTCCAACAGCACCAACTCCAGCCCTCACTGCTCTCCTCTTGGACATCGAGCTGCTCATCACGACCCTTTGAGTGCATCCAGCCATTATTATCCATCCATTCATTATCCATTGACTAGTCAAATCCATGCCTTTCCAGTCTAGAGACAAGGATATGATGCAGGACAGTGTCAAATGCTTTGTACAAATCAAGGTAGATGACATCAGTTGCCCTTTCCATATCCACTACTGCCATGACCCAGTTGTAGAAGGCCACCAAGTTTAATGATCTGCCCTTAGTGAAGCCATGTGGCTGTCACAAATCATCTCCTTACTTTCCATGGACCTTTGCATAGTTTCCAGGAGAAACTGCTCCATGATCTTGCCAAACACTGAGGTGCAACTGACTAGGCTGTAGTTCCCCAGGTCTTCTTTTATTTCCCATTTTTAGAAAAGGGGCTTATGTTTTCCCTTTTCTAGTCAGTGGAAACTTCACTGACTGCCATGACTTCTCAAATATGATGGATAGTGGTCTAGCCACTTCCTTGGACAGTTCTCTTGGAGTCCACGGATGCATCTCATCAGGTCCCATAAACTTGTGAATATCCAGGTTCCTCAGAATATCCTGAACCTGACCTACAGTGGGTGATTCTTCATCCTCCCAGTCCCTTTCGGGATTTGAAGTCTTCTGCAACTTAGGTGCTGTGGCTGGAGCATTTGCCAGCGAAGATTGAAGCAAAAAAACTGTTATATACCTTGTCCTCTTTCACATCCAGATAATTTGGTCTCTCATTTCCTTCTGGAGAAGGTCCACATTTTCCCTGGTCTTTCTTCTATCGTGGGCATTATCTACAGAGGCTTTCCTTGTTGCCCTTGACATCCCTGACCAAACTTAATTCCTTCAGGGCTTCAGCTTTCCTAACCTGACCCCTGGCTGCTCAGACAATCTCTCTGTACTCCTCTCAGGCCTTGCTTCCACCTGCTGTAGGCTTCTTTTTGTGTTTGAGTTTGCCCAGGAGCTCTTTGTTCACCAGTAGAGGCCTCCTACCATTTTTATCTGATTTCCTCTTTGTCAGGATGCATCACTCCTCAGTTTGGAGGAGATAATTCTTTGAATATTAATCACCTTTCTCAGGCTTCTCTTCCCTCCAGGACCTTCTCCCGTGGCACTTGATCAAGCAGATCCCTGATTAGGCTAAAATCTGCTCTGCTGAAGTCCAGGGTGATGAGTTTGCTGTGCACCCTTATCACCACCCTGAGGATCTCAAACTCCACCAGTTCATGGTCACTGCAGCCCAGACTGCCCTGGAGATTCCCATTCCCCACCAGATCTTACTTGGGGAGAACAAGGTCCAGCATAGAACATCTCCTTGTTGGTTCCCCTGTCTCTTGGAGGAGTTACCATCAATGGAGTCTCCTGCATTGTTTATGCTCTGTTGTGTTGTATCTCTGTTCCAACAGATATTGGAGTGGATGAAGTCCCCAGTGAACACCAGGACTTCTGAATGTGAGAATGCCCACAGAGGACCTCTTGTGCTTCCTGGCAGCTGCAGCAGAGCCCCTACAATGTCACCCCTCCCTGCCCTCCCTTTAATCCTGACCCCAGGCTCTCAGCTGGCTCCTCTTTCTCCCCAGACTTTGCTCCATGCTCTCCAGCTGGTCACTGGCACAGAGGGCAACACTCTCATCTCTCCTGCCTGTCCTTCCTAAAGAGCTGTGTCCTTCCATTCCAACACTCCTGTCACAGCAGCCATCCCAGGACACAAGACCACAGCCCTGCAGGTGTGGGCACCTCTCTGCCTCCTCCTGCCCTTGCACAGGGGCAGTGAAACCAACCCTCTGGCTGGAGTCACTGCAAGTTGTTCATTTAACCTGTCAGAACACAGAACCTTGAAAGTGATGTAAATAAGTCTCTCCTACTTATATCAGTTAAAGAGATTTCAGCTCTTATGAATAATTGATGTTGTATGTAATTACAAACACTGAAAACAAAAGCATTAAATGCCTGCCTGATATGTTAGACCAATGACCCAACACAGTGAAAGGGGCAGTCATAGCTCATTATTGGGAATCAAATGCTGATTTTTTCCCACCCAAGCAGCTTGATCAAGATTTTAGGCTTTCCCCACCCCCCGCCCCCATCTATTCTATCAGATTAATGGCCTTGTTAAAGCAACAAAGTGAAGACATTGGTGAGTTTTTCTATCTTAAATACACATCCTGTTACTTAGCATGTTTACCCTTAAAAATTCATCCCCGTTATTGCTTGTGACCAATGACTTTATTGCTTGTGACCACTTGGTCATTATCTGATTAAAAGTAAGCAGTGATCTAGATAAGAGGAAAAAAAAAATATATAATTCAGAGCAATATTTCTAATCTTCTGTAATACCACAGGGTAAAAAAGTTAATTTGTGTTAGAATTTTTCTACGTACAAGCTGAAGATGTGTACATGTGTAGAAATCTTGGTTTGGAGCACTTGCTGCTCTCAACCCCAGATTACTCAGGATATATGATGAAAAGCAGTAGTGTATATGAGAGAAGAATTCTACTCACCAGAGACAATACCTTGTGAAAGCAATACTGAGCCTAAAAACACCAATGGAATAAATCTGTGAGGGAGGTCAGCCTTCCTAGGCCATGCTGTGGGCTACAAAGAGCAAATCCTTCCCATAGGGCCAAGACACAAGACCTGCAGCCCTGCTTCAGCTGGTCACCACCAAAGATTCTGTTTTGTACAATTTACTGAACTTCCCATTTCTGTCCCAGCAGAGTGGTTTGGGGATTTTTTGTTTGTTAGGTTGGGGTTTTTTTATCATGATCACTACACCCAACATCACTTGCAGTAACATCCTTCTTTGCTGATTTATTACCATCTCCAAGGGATATTCTGCCATAGCCAAAGCATAGCTTAAAATTGCTACCAAACAATCTGACACAAAACATCAGTAATGCTTACCACCTTCTTGCCCTCTCTAAATGGCTTCTTTTCATTTGAAATTTCACAAGCTATTTTAAGAATATGGTTATTTGCTTTCTAACACTGCTGCATAGGCATTTAGACCCATTTCACGTTCTTTTCTGCTTTCTAATTTTGCTGCCTGAAGCATATATACTAATGTATGCATGTTCCCTATCAGAACACGAGAAAAACTGGTCTTTCTGCCAAAGCTCTTCCAGCAATGCCCAGATCAGCTGGGATCCTGTAAAGGATCAAATTGACATAACTGCTTCAGGTTCACCATCTCATAAAATAAAAAAACTGTACCTGTCCCTGAAACAATATTTCTGTCAAACTGAAAACTAGAGCACTGAAGATTTTACATGAATGACTTGTTCTCCTAATTTCCTTCCCTCAGCCATTACATAACAGTGCTTTAGGTCCTTGGCAGGGGAGGGGCTTGGTTTGTTTGACTGGTTTATTTTTTACAAAATTTTGGCCTATGTCTTTTGGCTCCTGACAGTACCTACAAGATATATTTATTACAAAGGAATAACATTGCAATCTCACTGATGGAAGTGGGCTGGAGAAGATGTCAGTATTCTTCTCTGAGGGAGTGCACCTTTGTGCAGAGTTTATAATTATCTCATCTATTTTATATCATTTGACAATGGTGAACATAACTACTTTCTCCCATACACATTCATACTATCCATGTTTAATCTAAAGCCTCAAAGATTTTGAGACTCAGGTTTTCCTACTATTTTTCATGTTTTCGTCACTTTGCTATTAGGTTATTACAACAAATCCTACATGGGCAAACATCATTAAAACTTTCCAAAGCAAAGATTTTATACAAAGACTCTGCTTGGCTCCTAGGACTGCCTTGGCAGAAATGTATGGTACAAAATACCTTGATGAGGAAGTATATGAATATGTATAATCTGCAATCTGCATTGCCTGCTTATTCACTTCCTGGTGAAATCTAAGTTTTTGGACTTGATGCACGTTTGAAAGTTTGCATATTTTAAGAACACTACGTACTTAAAGGGAGTTTCTCTTGCATTCATGATAATTCATTCTCAGCTATTCAGATCTAAAATAGACAGCTTTGTTAGCTTTCAGATAATGAGGCAAAGCACATTTTCTGCACTTGGTTTTAGAGACAGGCTGAGATGCATATCATCAGAAAGCACAGCGACTGTAAAGAAAAATTTTTTAAAGCCCAAACCCCAAGTGTTATTGCTTGAATATAATGAGAAAATGGCTGTTTCAGAAAAAAAATAAAATAAAACCCCCAACCAAACAAAATAAATATAAGCATCAAACTAGAAAAGCCATGGACAAAAAGAAAAGCTCTTCAGAAATGTTCTGCCCTCATTCCTACCACATAAAAGCAGCTGGTGGGTGATACTGATGGCGGGACTGTGCTTCCTTGAATCCAGCACGCTGACGACAAAACACCCAATAGTCCACATGCAGAGCCTACCACCCATTTCCTAGTCAAATGTTCCACTGGTTAAACAACAAATAACATAATTCCTACGTAAGACAAACTCTCCAATGTCTGGCAGCCAACAAAACCAGTTAGTGAAATAACAACACAATTAACAAGTGCCAGTATCCTCACACCAGCTAGGAACACATCCACTCAAGTCACTTGGTGGCTGACACCTTGCCCACAGGTCTGAGTGTGGCTTCTAGAACAGGTCTGGGATACTTTTGGGTTTAGTTTTTTTAGTTTCTAGTTAATGCCTGTACTCTTAGGCTACAGACCTGGGCAACACAAGCAACAAAAGCCTGGGCTACAAAAAACTACTGTAGAGATCTGAGAGTTTGAGTCAAAGGTAGGAGAGGAGGGAAAAGACAAAACCCCAAATATTTCGCTGTTCCCTTCCCAAATGCATGCCATGTCAAGTTACTGCAAGCAGCTATTAGGGATTACAGTGAAGCTGTTGGCCAAAGCACCCTTTGTGATTTGGCCTTTAGAGTTCTCAGGGGCAAGTGAATGAAGCACAGCTGGTGCTGGCAGCTGCACTCCCTTCAACACAGGCCTTGGATACCAGGGCAGTATCTGCTCTCATCTGCTCTTGTACACGTGTGGGATGACATGAGTCCAAGGAGAAGGTGAGATACACATTCAACTTGAATAATACAAACATCTACCTCCCTTTCCAACAGTCAGAACCACTATCCATGTGCACAAGACCACTGATGATGCCCTAATTATACAGACCCCCCAGGTGGGATTCAGGTTGACCTTAATGTCTGTATGAGCCATGGAAGGGCATAGAGAAATCCACCAAAGAATCCCTAGTGACAGTGATACCAAAGTGACCCCACATATCTTCACAGGTTTAATCCTGAGTTTGCTGCATGCTGGCCTGTTGATATTGCTTCAGCAGCAATGTAATCAGGTGCTGCTGAAGACATGTGAGATCTCCCAGAGCAACTGAAGCAAATAACAACAAAAATCCATCAACAATGAGCTACTGCGACTTAAAATAAAACAAATTATTGTTCTCTCTATTGATAAAGAATGGCCCAAAGGAGCACCACATTGATATATCATGCTGTCAACAATGAACTGAGGATCTTACAAATGGCACCTCCAAAACTGAACAGCTGGCAGTTGTTCTCCCCTGAACTGGGCAGGTAAAGAATGGTGGCAATTAGGGATAACTACTTTCCAAGCCACCAGGCAGGACTCAGGCCCATTGCCTTGTGATGGCTGGCAACTGACCAAAGGGCAAACAGAGCATGGGTCTCATCTCCATGATGACACCATCCTGGTCCTGAAATTCCCCCTCAAATGGCTAGCTCTTAGTTTCCAAACATGGCACCCTGTTGTCACTCTCTCTCCCCTAACAAATGTAGGCATGCAGAACATGTTGCAGCTCACAGCACAATATGTTGCACAGCCCAGTTACTGTCTTGTACTCAGTCATGACACAACTGTGCTGGCTTATTTATAAACCATGATCAAACACAGACTCAAGCTGCTGCATGTGACTGTCCCAGTGCCAAGAGGACAGTATCATATAGAGCATATATGGTGTAATGCATTCATTTAGCCTCTTTTCCCAGGCCTACACTCATATCAAAATGTTTTTCTCTTCCACAGTAATAACTCAGAACATCCCCAGAACATTCCAGGACTACACTCCAGCCTACAGAAAATTAATACAGAGCCAAGTGGCCTGACTGGGTGTGGAGATTTTTGTGTCCCAAAGGTACAGTTTGTGCATAATGATGCCAAATATTGCCACTTGAGCCCCTTTATGTATTTTTTCTTTTATTCTCAAACTGCTTCCTACCTGTGTCTCAACTATGGAATCTTTGGGGCCAAATAGCTCATTTTTTCAAGAGATTGGAGAGGTCAAAGAGATCCCACAGTTGAGCAGACCTTATGGACAGATTAACAGGATGCGTCTTTTCTGTCCTGAACAAATCGACTCATGCAAGTGAGCTGAGAAGCGGCAAAGGAAGCTGCAGACACCAATTTATTTCAGTATCTCCTGTTGTGTTAATGTGAAACAGAGATTACTGGCAGCACCTGAACAACATTCTCTGAGGAGTTGTCAAATTACAGATACAAAGATCTATCTCCTATAATTTCTTTTCTTGATACTGCAGTAGCATTAAAAGCACTCTACAAGGTAAAAACTTAATCCCATTATGTCTTTCAGGTCCAGTACTTGTGGATCACATTCAGAAGTATCTAGTAATGGCAAGTGGTGGATTTTTTAGCATTTCTCCATTTGTGCTCAATAGTTTGGGCAGCACTTGAAAAGTTGCATCTGTTGTAAATAAACTTCAGCACCACAGTCACTTTCACACCCATTTTGTTCTTCCCTGGCCAGAGATGCTTGAGAATATTGTCCTGACTTCTTTCAGTAACTATCTGTGAGATTCCTAGGAGGGGCCAACTTTCCATAACTTTCCATGATAACAAAAGTCTCCAACAGGCTGATTAGTCATCAGGCGATAAATTATTTCTTGGCATAAAATAATGGTCTTTCAACAGAGGGCTTTAAAAAAAATACAAAAACCAAACAAAAAAACCAAAACCAAACAAAACCTACTATGCTTCCACTTCAGATTCCATAGCAAAATTACATATGATAATTGCACCATTACTTGAAATACAACTAAAACCAACCATAGCAATGGTCATGACCCAAAGACTCCTTCCCTCTAGACCCATCCAAGAAGTCCAACACACATTTTCACATTGTCTGTTTACACTTACCTACCTGGGAACATGATCCAAGATTTGAGTATGGAACAGGAAAATACAGAGCCAGAATAAAGGCAGACTAGCACGTGCAGATCATCTGCAATCTTGCTCAGACTTTCTGCTTTGGAATATGGCAGAAATGCCTTAATCTGTGTCTGACAAAGTGCTACTTGTCCTGACAGTCTTCATTCAGCCTACACTGCCTTTCAAGAAATTATATTTCTTTTGGAGCAGGTAAACAGAAAATGTCCAGGCTGCATTAAAAAAGGAAAACAAAAACCTGAGGGATGAGCCTGCCTGGGTACATGGCAGACTAGCAGCCCACACCTCTGGGAAAAAAAAAAAAAAAAAAAAAAAAGCCCTACTTTCCAAGCTATGCTATATTCCAAGAGCAAGCACTTAAATTTCTTCTCTTGAGGCCAAGACAAGGTGCAAACAAGCATGCTAAAAAGCAGACTGGCCTAGTGATCTGGATATTCAAGTGTCCACAAAGATAGGCTAGATTTTCTTCTTTAACTTACTGGAAAATGCATGCTTTACATTAAATCCTCAGCAGAAAAAAACCCAATCCATTTTTGTAAATTAAATCAGAATTTTCTAATATTTCTGCCTTGCTTTCTCAGACAAAAAAAAAAAAAAAAAAAAAAAAAAAAAAAAAAAAAAACCACAAAAACCACAAACAAACAAACAAACAAAACCCACACAGACTGCTTTAGGAAGTTTCTGAAATTAAAGGACACTCAATCCATAAATCAGGATAAATATTGCTTTTCACTTACATTCCCAGCATCCACATTAGGTTACTAAGAGAGAAGATGAGGAGATTAAAATAATTTTGAGCAAGAAAAAACTAGATGAACACTTTTTGTCCTAATAGTGGATTTTTTAAAATACCCATAAAGTTACAAAAATGGACAATTTTTTTTTTTTTTTTTTTTTTTTTTAAGGACAGACAGTGACTTAAGGCTAAAAATTTATTCACCTTTTACAGGCTGTGTGAATGCAGGACCTGTATGTTAAATGTGACATGAAGAGCACATGGTTGAACATAGGATTCTGTAGCAGGAGCCCATATCTACAGCCACAAGCACCTTTTGTATAAACAGTTTGGTAAATGGCAGTATGAGTTAGGAATATCAAGTAATGCAATCTCAGGTTTATTGCTCAGCTGTTCTTGCACTTTTCAATCAAAGACAAACCCATTATTTTCTATATTTGGCCAGAAAAAAATGTCGCATCAGACAAAAAATCCTTAAATTCTAGCATCAATAGGGCCCTGGACTCTAAGATACAGAAGCTTTTTTGAGTATTGTAGGCAAAAAATGATACATGAACCCTTCACAATCCTTCAGATACATACTGCTACAAGATCCCTGCAAGCTGGGAATGGCAAATATTCCATCTCACCAAGTTACAGGGAAACTACTCAAAGGTACACAGCAAGTATGTGACACACATGAAGATTTAACCCAATTTGTTTTAGCTCACAGAGCCCTATTTTTAATTTGTGGATCATTCTTCTTCCTTAAAGGATAGTTATCAAGGGATGAGATTAGAATAGACCAAAACTTAGCCTTCAGTCCAAATTCCTCTGTCTTGTGCATTTCATCCAGATCCACAGAGTATTAAAAGGATTTTTTTCCCCCAATTTTAAAATATATCTTATGACTTTAGGATATGGGAAGTTATCCTCAGTTACTATACTACACTGTATAATCATTTAAAAATGTTTTTATCACTGATGTGATGGACTACAAAAATAGACCAGTCTATTAAAAACAGACACGTATATATTTTCTAAAGCACAGTTTCATAGGCATGGTAGGTGTTCCTGTATCATGACCTTAAAATTTCTGTAAGTACTATAGATTACCACTATCCAGTTTTACAGACATGCCAGTAATTCTAATAAACATGCCTCTTTCATTTGTTTCACACCTCCAGTTCAAAGTTCTCCTTTTTGCTTTTAAAACACGAAGTTACTTAGAAATCAAACCACTTCCATAAAATATGGACCTGACCAATACATATTATCTTAGATATCAAAACTACTGATCACCAAAAGTACTTTTTCTAAAAGTGAGAACCTTGACTAAAATTTCTTCGTATACAAACAGGAAAAGAGTGACATTTTTGTATCCAGTGCCAAGTTTCACCTCACGTTCTCACTTGGATTTGTGTAACTTTCCAACTACAGACTGCAAAACTTCAATTTTCTTCCCACTCTCTTCAGCACAATCAGTTATATGCATCTGATCCTCACTCTAGGAACACAGAACTCCATGTCAAACAATAACTACACGGGGAGAAGTTATCCTTAGGCTACACTGCAACTGTTCAATCTCTAAAACACAATTTGTGCAAGAAAAGCATGAGGCTAGTTTTGGTGGGGAGGAGGAAATTATAACTAAAATGTACTGCATTAAAGGCTCTCATGAAAAGGAAAGCTAAATTCATCCCTTCATCTAGGGGAAAAAAAATTGTCCTGGATTGCAGAGCACAAGTTAAACAATGTCAGTTCCTAGCAAGAAGTAAAAATAAAGTAGGGTTTCTGGAATAAATCTGTAAATCTTATTAGCTCAGTCTTTACATTTTAAAATCAGCACATGTGTTTATATTCTGACCTTTGTACATTTTCCAAATGAAAACAAAACAAAAACATCTAAGTAATACAACTAAGTATTTTCAGCAATAAACAGGCTCCCGTTACTTTCCGAGGGTCAGTCACAGTCAGGTAACTGCTCCAAGTGTCACAGCAATTACATTTCTATTCTTGTTATTTAGAAAGAAAGAATGTTGTTCCACAGAACCTTGCCTGTTAATTTTAAATTGGTTTCAGCAGAAACCATTCAAATACTGGAAACAAGCAAGGGCAATTTCATTTCCCAAGTGATACCCAAATTCCTTAACAAAAGAAAAAAACTGAGCTCACTCTACAATTTTCAACTGAATTTAACAACGAGAAAAGCCTCAAAGCAAAGAAGTTTCTAGTAATATGTGAAAAATAGAAGCTGATACCAAACCAGTACCTACTGTGAATGACAGGTCATACAAACCCAGTCTTGGCCTGCCAGCTGATCAGTTCTAGACATTCTCAATATCAGTATTGGTGGCTCTGAACCAGACACTCAGGTGCTTCTTCCCCCTGAACACCATAGTGCACCTTTAGGAATCCACTGCTTCCGGAATCAGATTCAGCATTTTAAGGCTGCAATACACACTCCATGCCATATACTCACTGCCTCTCACCAAGCTGCATTGTTCTCACCCCAGCTGAACTGAACCCAACCCAACCAACCAGTGCTGGAATAAATTCACGCTATGATTTAAAGAAAGCATGTGGCAGTCTGTATGTTCAGAGCTGTGTAGCCAGTTTTATTAGTTCTTCACAAGCAAATGTATAATAACTTCAGCAAATTAAACATCAAAACTTAAAAAAAAAAAAAAAAAAATAGAGAAACTCACTGCAAAGGACGTTGCAAGAGATGTCAAAGGTTAGACATCAGATGGCAACATACTGACCAGAACCACAAATAATAACTGCTTTCTCAGAAGCTAAACACATTTTAGCAAGCACAGAAAACTCTAGGCTCATAATAAGAACAAAAATAGTTTTGCTTAATCGTTAAATTTCCCCATGGCAGTGGAATGATGCCCTACCTTGTGCCCATGCCATTGGGGCCTCTAGCAGTGCTGCTGGGACAGATCCCTCCTGAGAGGTGGGACCACAAGCCAACTCCCAAAAAAGGGACCTTGAGTCTGTCACCTCCAAGCTAGAAGAGGCAATAAATGGCCTGCTTTATTAGGGAGAAGCACTAATACTCTCCTTAACCTGTAGGATTTAAGAACATTTTTCTGAAGCTCATTTGCATGTTCAGTTTTGATTCTGTCAGGGAGCCAGATGCTATAGTGGCAGAATTCTTCCAGAGTCAGACAGAAAAACATATTTTTAACATGAAAAAAAAAAAAAAAAAAAGCAAATTTCAGTGAGCATCCAGTGAGGTAGAGGCTGACACCAAGATGACTACACTGATCTGGATCCAGGAGTACTTGTCTCCTCTTCTGAAAGCCCTATACATGCTCCTGACATCAGTTCACTCCCAGATGGTTTTATGTTATCTGGTGTTACAGCTCTGAAGGCAGTGACTGTCATGCTAGAATTGTAAATAATAACCTGCCTCCTTTCAACTGAGAAGGGTGATCACACACATTTCTGTGATTTATCTTCCATTGCTCTAAAACAGAACTGCAAATAACTTCATCTCAAAACAAAGGAAATAGATCTTAGCCCCTGATTAAGCTCCTGGATAAAGAGCAGATCAAACAACCTTCTTAATTTCACATACTGGGGAAAAAAAAAAGCACAAAAGAAGGTAAACAAAACACTTGAAAATACTTGATACCCTCTTAACAGCAACAAAAGATGAAAACCAGAAATTTTTCCTACTGTCTGCTACTACCATTTGTTTCTTTTCCCTGCTTGTTGGTTTTTTGGTTTTAGCGTTTTTTATGCCAGTGCATGAGAAAGATCCTTTGGCCAAAAAAAGGTTGAGATGGAAGAAGTAGGTTGCAACACAGTGCTGTACTTTTGTGCTCCACATAACCTTCCTAGGAAAACTCTGCTTGGTGGAAATGGATCAATGACATCCAATTTTGGCAGCAGCAAGAAACTCAGGTTTTTTTACAGTATTTACAGAAGTTCTTGTCGAGAAACTCATTGAATTTCCAAAAACAAAGTCAGAGAAGAGGACAAACACCTACATATTTGTATGGAAAGCACAGCTTTCTCTTACAGTTTTCTTTGATTAGATTTCCCCAGATTCCAAGACTTCCCAGTCTCCCTACACCTCCCAAACCCTGTGTCTGCGCTTACTGAAATAATCTGAAGGAGGAGCTTGAAGAAAGTATGACATTGTTCCTCTTCTTTTTGCATTTTTTTTTTTCGAGGCCATCAAGTGAAGTAATTACAGATGAGCCATGTTCATATGACAATATATTCCAGATAGACAGAAAACTCGGGTGCACTTAAATCAGTAATTCCATTTTATTCCTGATACTAAGAAGGCAAAACCAGAAGAACAAATTACCTCTTTTGCAAGGTGGATAATGGAAATTAATCTACATTTACTCCCACCTCAACTGCCAGCAGCAGCTATGTTCCAATAGAAGGGGAAAACTGACAGATTAGCAAGGGAGACATGGAGAAAAATACTGCAGATAAATTTTTTAACAAGAATTTAAGTTAGTAGTATCTAAGAATAAATAACCATCTATCTTCTTTCAAACCAATTTTTATATGTGTATTAGGCATTAAACAATATTTCCTGTAGGCTGAAGCAACACGAAGGAAGGCAGGCTGTTAACTTTGTATTTAAATCACCTCACAGATGCTTAAATATCATAGTGGTGAAGGCTAGATCAAAGTTTCCCATGTTTAGACTACCTATTAAAAACCAGTAGAGAGAGAAATTATCAGCTAAAAGATTGGTTTTAGAGAAAGCTGCCTGAATGTTACTCAAAGTTACTGACAAAATGGCTGGAAAGAAAAAGCACTATGCATTCAGAATTGGAAAATAAAAACCCCCAAAATAGAACTAAAGATAAAATGATGACTGGGTCTAGTACCAAGGAGACTCATAAAGAAACGGATCGATAAAGCCACCGGATTCCAACTTTTCAATTTCAGTAGAAATTAGGCATAACCGGGGACAAAAATTAAACTTCTCCCTCTAATGTTTAGTATCATCAATTATTAAGAATATACAATTTTCAAAACTCATTCATGATGAAAAAATGGGTTTATTATAATGGTAGAAAACATTTTGTTGGAAGTCTTAATAAAATTTTGATAGATGTCTATAGCACATATGGTAATTGTTTCTGACTGCAAGTGTGATGAGTATCACAAACATTGTTTTGGAAGAGAATGACAAATCTCAGGACAATTCCAGCCCTCTATCAGACAAACTTTTTGTCATATTAACCATTGTTAAAACAGGAAGAATACTTAAACATAATTACTAGCTTTTAGACATTAATTTCCAAGATATTAAATAGCAAAAATTCTTCATCAACACTTATTTCAAGGACTTGTGGTATTAGTCTACATTTTTTAGCAAAGGCAATTACTAGCCCAAAGATGGAGTTCTTCAGCATCAATGAAAAACGTGACAGTTTCAGAGAGAGGATCGAAAATGGAACAATTTCAGCAGTAAAAATAACAGGAAACACATTAGAAGGACCAGATCAGTGCAGTGACAACATATATTCATATGCCAGGTCATCCAAAAGAGGACAGAGCAAAGCTGTCGGGGACAGCTTGAGCTCAAGTTAACCCACATCTCACAACACTTACAAATACCTTATAACTCATGGCATTGAATTCTGTTTTTCACACTAACATTACAAACTACCATTAAAATCAGAATGGGAAAACACATCCAGACTTTCAGCCTGTGTGCTTGGGCAGGCAAGTCTGAATCCTCACGCCTGGCTCCAGCTTGTATTCATCCCAACTCCAAGAATTCAGAACATCTTTTATTTATAGTCTACACTGAGGCTTTGCAAGGAATGTTTTATTTCCAGTGTTGGGCAAGGATTTCTTCCTATCTGGTATGGTTTACAATGGACATGTCTGCTAAAAAGGTATAATATAAAAACACTATTTATAAAAACATGTTTGACATCTCCATCACAGGGATTCAGAAGAGATTGATGCTGTTATAAAAATCTTTATACAAGCAGGATGGTATTAGGAAGGACTGAGCAGGAAAGATCATGTTACTTCTCCTTTCAAAATCTATTTTATACAGCAATTTTCTAGACCCTCCATTAAGGAAGTCTTCATAATATTTACTAATTGTCCCTTTTAGGCCAGCTTTACAGAAACCACTTCAGTCATATAACTGTAACTGTATGTGTAAGATAGCTATTCTCATTATCAGCCTTTACCTGCTCAAGCTCTCAGCTTCAAATTCTTGCTCTGATGATTTTTCCTTAATGTCATTAAGCAGAGTAATTTAAGAGTCAAACACGCAAGTGAAAAACACTTTCTGTTGTTACAGCATGCTTTTTACAACTCTACCTTCCATTATCCAGAGTGTAATAGCAAGGATGACTAAATTAAAATTTGGATTTTTTTTCCTTATTGTTCTATTCTTTATAATTTCCTTATTTTATCTGTGGTCCACAAATTACTTTTCTGAGCAGCAAAGCTAAAAGGATGCTGTTTATGGAAAAGATGGCAAACTGCCATATGGCTGTTGCACAGTTCATTCTGAGGATACCTTGTACCTACAATCTGCATTTTAGTCCTATGCAGTTCAGGCACCTTTGTCTGTCTCCATCCCCCTTCATTTCAGGCCTCCCACGTTTTTGTAGGACACGGGATCATTAGAAATACTGATTGAGGCACTGGACATTTGATTACCATCATCTTTTTGATGCAACTTCAAAATTGTGTGTTTTCTGGATTACTTGCTACATCACCTTAAATCTGGATTCACGTATTACACTGCCTAGAAACTGCACATAGAAATTCTGTGTGAGTACTTCTGCTATTTTTATCATGACATGTACAAAAAGTTCAAACAGAGCTCCTCAATTTTTTTAATGAAAAAACAAATTGACAAACATTATGCTTTTTTACAAGGAAAAGTGTCACAATGCCAGTCAATTAGAAAAGTAAAAAATGAAGAGAAAACAAAGCACACTCAAAGTCAAATTTCACCCTCTTCAACAGTCTTGTTTAGCACTATTAGTGAAAAACTGATCTACAGACCAAAAAAAGCATTCAATAAAGAAAAAGATTAAATAACCCCCCAAGTTTGTAATTACTTGTCATGATCAAAACATCCTGTTCAGTTCCATGCAGCAAATGTGTTCATTCCTACCCAGTATGTGGAAGGGTTAGCCTAAAAGGGTTCCCTGAAAGATAAGGGGTTTCAGGATAAAACCCCTATATAGAGCTATCTAGACTTACCAGTATCATCATCCAACGTCCCAAAGAAATAAAATGCGTATTTCCTTTAGAACTCTCATAAGAATACTTTCAAACAATACCATAATTGATGGATTTTTATAGTAATACCTACTTATAGACAAGCTTATTTCTTTTAACAGGTTTATCTAGTACATAGTAATTCATGTATATGTGGAGTTCATCTTTCATTCACCCACATCCACAAAACAACCAACAATATCAAATAAACTATGTGATAAATGTATCACCCCTAGAAAAATCACTTCTTCTTCTAATTTATGTATGTCAAGACCTATTCCAGCAGCAGAGAACACTGAGCCATTTTTAATGGCTCCTTTTCTCAAACTTTTCTCCTTCCTTCATTCACTTTTTAAAAACTGCTCACCTTTTTAAAGCACAGAACTTCTGTGTAATTATACTCACTTGAAGCTCATAATAGGAGTTCAAACCTGGGGTGGGAATAGTTACATTACAGCATGACTTTAAGGCATTTCCATTAAAATAATAGTTGGTGAAATAACCACTGTGACTTGCATTAAGCATTTAAAGCAGGGACATTTCACCATGTCTGTTATGTACTGCTCAATCTTTCATTTCTCCATCAGCACCATCTTGACTCTCTTAGCCATGAAGATGGCAGCTGTACCAACGTGTCTATCAACTTTCTTCACGATGACCATAACTACTATTTTTTGAAAGCAGAAAATGGCTGAAACCAATCTGGGGATCCTCCATAAAACACCTGAGTTGAAACTCTTTAAAATGCAAGTGTTATGAGGCTCCAGACATGGTAATATGAGAGATGATCATGTCAAAATATTTAACAGATCTCTCAGCTTCAGATAACCAAATTCACATCCATACAATACACTGACCACTGATTTTGGTTAAGTTCACATTTATGCTCTTCTGAAATATATTTATAACCCAAAGAGAATTTCAATAAAAGATTCAGGACATAAATTTGGGGCAGCAGGGCTATAGCAGGGTAGAAAAATAAGGGCAGAGAATTAAATGTGCTTTCACACATGTGCTGTTTTAGCTTTCTCCCCCTTACTTCGGTTCTGTATCTTCTTCCTCTTGTTTTTACCTTTGTGTTTTCCTTATAACACACTGACTTCTTTTCTTCCTCCATGTCCTGCCTTCCACTTTGCCTTCTAGTTTCTTTCATCACCATCCCAACAAATGAAATTTCCCAATCTACAGGTCATCTTTGATATTTGAAAATCAGAAGTGCAGCAGCAGCAGCCTGTACCTTGACTAATCTGTACCTTTGTGACCTAAATGTGTGATTTCCAAACCATATGTTCCAGATTTACAAGAGCAGCTCAGGCCAGTAAGTTGTCAGAGATTTGACATTTCACGCAGACTGAGGGAACTGGACAGAACTAGAGAACACAATGCAATACTTTTGCATAAGAGACTTGGCATAAACTATGGGATGTACATGATTAAACCAAGCTTAACTTCCTGACAGATGCACGAAGCACCTCTGTGCAGGTTAGAAGCACTAGGTCATTTTGCTGTAGGAGCACATACTAAAAACATGCTCTCTCTTAATGTCCAAAGATAAATCTTTGTTCTCTTCACCAAGCAGGGAAATAAATTGGGTTTTTTTCCATTCACTTAAATGCATAAACAGGACTAAACACAAAGAACAAAAAATATAAGGTTTCATTGAGAAACTGCAATGAAATCAGCAAGTGAAACAATATTCCTAGAGATTTCCTGAGGAAGCAAGTTTTCCTTTGAAACAGACGGGATACAAGCAAGAAATTGAATGTTGCTATGCAAATGTTCGTACTGACATTGCTTATAGGTTAAAATTTATAATGCAGTCACTACAAACCCATGCCAGAAAAAAATTTATGTCTTCCTATGCATACTGAATTAATTCTGTGCTCTTTTTCCAAGCTGAACAGTCAGCCAAAATCATCTCTACATTGTGTAGCAAAAAAGAAACTGAAGAAATATTCGAATATTTTGGTACAGTTCTACGGCTTTTCTGTCCATAGTTCTTTGAAATTTTCTCCTGCTTCTCTACAATACACTTAACGAACTTTAACAGAATATTAGCCAGCAGAGACACCTCCACTCATGAATGTTTAATTTTGAGCAAGGATGCATAAATACTTTTGAGTGGAGGCTGCTATCATTTCAACTAAATTATTAATACGAACATACTTATTTTTTCAAAAATGGTTGTGTCAAAAGTATTCTTTTCATCTACAATCCCAAGGAGATACATGTCTGAGAGGGAACCGCAGTCCCTACTACAAAGGCTACTAAATGGTACATATTACAACTTCACATTTCTAGTTCTTATAATTTTGTCAGACTAAGTTTTTTGACGACAAATATCTCAACTTGAATAAAACACCTGTGTCGTATTAAGGAATTAAAAAAAAAAAAATACAAACAAACCCCAGACAACTGCCAGCTTGCTTGGATTTACTCTCTAAAATAAGTGTTAGCAGAAAGAAAATATTTCAGTTTGCTCCTGTCAAAAATACCGGAAATCATTGTTTCAAAAATCTGCATTATTTTGAAGATTTGGATAGATTTTGAAGTAAGGATAAAAGCTTTGTGGTTTGGTGACTGTGTACACCAGTAGAGAAGAGCAGGCAGTAGCCAACCCCTGACCAAGGCACACTGGACCAGCAAGGCACCCGATTCAGTGCATTCTGGAATTCTCTTTCCTGCCAGAATCCATCTTCTTCCCCAACACCCACCTGAACATTTAATTTACACATGCTATTCTCTGAATGACAGCAGACATGGCACAGTGCAGAAAATTGAAAGGAGATATGGCCCAAAGCCTTGCCAAGGAGTGCTCCAACAAGGGACTGGTTGTGGCTGGAAACTCGTCTCTTCAAATTGCATCCACAGTAAGGCAGCTCCAGCCTGGGCCCACTGGGTTTGTCCTTATAGCCATACAAAGAATGCTTTATTTCTTTCTGGATTTCAAAAGAGTGACCATAGAAATTATTAAAACTTCATTTCTAAGGTTGGCTAAGTACATATCAGATGGTAATGATTTCAGCCGTTACCCATCATACTGCAGACTTTAGTGTGAATATACACATTTATAAGAAATTCACATGCTTTTCTATACAGCCCCTGATTTAAGGATATCCTACTACAGCTTGTAGGTATTTTTATGTTGTTCCCTTGTCCTTACTGAACCCTTTCACTGCTGTAATCTACCCATTATCTATATGACACAAATGTAGTTGCGTGCAAAGTTTTTTTCTGTTTTCTACAACTCACCTATTATTTCAAAATTTCTATGAATATGACATCTGTAAAGCACTTCAGACTGAATAAATGAACTAAAGCAAAGACATGCCTTTAAAATTGGTATTGTAAGGTAGAATATGTATGTTTTACCTAAACAGTGATCTCATATTATTTAGGCACAATCAGTGGGTTAAGCTGAGATACAGACTTGCATTTTCTAGCTCAAGTTTCCAAAGAAGGAACTCAAAGCAACCAACACATCAACAGAAGCATGTGGGGGAGGAGAGGGACAGCTGTAGTATTTTCCTGTTAAAATACACCACTACCTGAGAAAGACACCAAAACAAACCGAAGTAAAACAAAACAAAAGAAAAATAAAGTAAACAGAGCCTATGTTATGCCAAATGAAACATACAACACTGCAATTTTTGAGTTTAAAGAACAGCAATGCTACCTTGAAAAACTCCCCTACTAATTCATGTTAAGGCTAGATGAAACATGAATTTTTTTATCTATGGCAAATATTCTAAAACAACTGTTACAAACTGCATGAGTTATTGCCCACCAAAATAAGTTGCAAATTAACACATAAGTTGTAATGTCAAAAAAAAAAGTATAGTCACTGTAAAAGAAACAAATAATTAATTGAGCATTTTCAAATTTTGCAGACACAGTATAATAAATCTTAATATGCACTTCAGACCTGCTAAAAGTTAGACAAATTTTTTAAAAGAGGGCTCACTTTTATGTAATTTCCTATTCAATTTAGTGTCAGTAGGAATTAGCTGTTATAACTGATTAATGCTAATACACCCATGTAGGACAATTAAATATATTTAAAAAAAAATCAACCAGAAAACCTGAAAAACATTCCCAAATTAAACCGTGTGCTCCAAAGGGGATAATCTAAACGCTCTGAACATAAAGAATGTCATTTCTGAGGTCACCTTAACTCCAGGTGCCAATTCAAAACTATGACACTGATACAAAAAAATTCTCCCTCCAGACAAGGCAACTGCTTTTACCTTTATGTGATTTCTGCAGCTGAAGTAATGGACACAGCAAAGAGCTGAACAGAGGTTAATTCAAGGTTCACATAAAACTCTTAATCCCGAGTACAGGGTGTTTTCTTTTTAACACAGCTTATGCTTCAGCTCATCATTTCTGAAACAGGATAATGCTCATGTACCTTCCAAAATACATTTCAAGGACAAAACTAATACTGACAAAGAGTTCAGCTGCAGTGCTTGTAGGTATTTAGAAATATTTAGTAGGGGAAAAAATAGGTTTGGAGCATTTACAGTGAGAGCTCAACCATACTCTGATCAAATTAATTAAGGAATACTGTCTATTTGACATTTCAAATGTATGGCTTTAGCAAAGAAAAGGTATCACCACCAGGTCTAACCTCCTTCACAGAGGTTTTCATTTTACATTTGCTTATCAACTTTTCAAATTTATTGTCCTCTCCTAAGGATGCAAGCAGGATAAATTTTTTATACAAGAAGTAGTTTAATAATTCATAAAGGCAAAAAAAAAAATTAAAACCTTTCCCCCAAACTTCAGTTCTTAAGAATTGCTACTTCTAAAAACAGAAAGCAAAAGCATAAAATAAATATGCTTTAAAATCAGTATTTAAACTCATTAAACAAACATTTGAGTAGTAGCCTTTATGTCTCCCGTTATTAACAAAAGGCTGAGTGGACGCATTGTTATGTTACCTTAGAAGAATATATTCAGGGCAGACATAAAATCTGAATTTAAAACACACACTCCTGCACAATGCACACATACACAAGCACACTATCAGTAATCATTTGCCATGAGTTACTTCTTATTAACCTTCACATGGCTTCACAAATATTTTCATTTTTTGTTTCTTTTAATTAATAATTTTTTGAACTGACAGAATTTACAGATCATAATACAATGAAATGTTCAAAATATATTAAGCTTAAAAATGCGGCAGTTTAAAAGGTTTTTGTCAAACAAGTAGATCAATTCATCCAACCAAAAGATTCTAGCATGTCCCTTAATGAGAATATTTACAATAATGGCTTTCCCTCTTCAAAAGCACAACAAAGACTGTCAAAAGAATCTTGATTACAGGTATTCATTAGAAAAGCTTAGAAAGCTTTCTAGAGCACCCTGTAAAGTTACAGGTATGTAACACATACATACTAATAAATAAAACTACTTTTCTGCACTTCCCACCATACAACATGCCAGTTCTCCATTTACCAATGAGATTGTTTGACGTTAGAATAATTAATGTTTGAAAAACACATCTAGTGTTAGCAAATTAAGATATTCATTCTTTTCTTCCACATTATATGACCATTTCAGTTTTCAAAGACAGCAAATTTTCATATTCCTACTAATCTCACACAAGCACTGGAGTTTAAAATTGCCACATAAATCTGCAGAACCTGATTGACAGATTCAATTTCTCATGAAATACACGTGGGTATAGCTGCAAAGAACAGATGAAAAGAATGGCGACTGTCTTATGGGGTAACATGAAGCATTTTGAAAACTTACCCACTTCTTAAACGCCTACTTGTTTATCTACATTTCCTCATAAGACGCACATATAGCACAATATTTTAAAACCTGCACTGAAATTCAACTAACAAACAACTGCCTTCTGTACTCTGGTAAGTCAATCTACCTCCAGCACGACTCGGAGGGATGACTGCTTTGATGATCTGATGAGATACACTTCAAGCTAGTGTCAAAATAAAAAAGATGAAGATGCTTGGACGCTTTCCTCTTCTCCATCTAACCTTATGGAGTGACCCTTCAATCAGGCTGCTCATGACACAAAGACAAAGCACTGTGCACCTTTCAGAGACAGCTCCTACCCGTCCCATAACCCACACCAGCAGATGGATTGACACAGTCTCTAAATAAAACCTGTCAGCCGCACAAAGATAAGGTGTCATTAGCTGCGTGTAGATCGGTGTTACCTTCACACACAAAGATACTGCAAATGTTCTCTGCTGTCACAGCAACACTTGCTCCACAGGCCCTTCTAAATGCAGAAAATTTCACTGTGGCTTTCAGGAAGACATTATGCTTTAAATTGTGCTCTACTTTTTTTAAAACATGTAAGTGCATCTACGTCAAACGCTTAATCAAGTGCGTGAATACAGTAACATGCCCATGAGAGGTGTTTTCTGAGGTAGGCATACCCCCGCGCTAATTACAGAACGCAGATTTGTTCTTACAAAAAGGAAACATACAGACAGATCTTTGCTAGACTATTAACAGGCTCAAACGCTACAAGCTGGTGATACCTGTGTGCCAAACACCCAGCCGAACAGCAGGGAAAAGCCCGGGAGGTTAAAGTTTGCGGCGGGATACGGGAACCCTCCCGCGGGCTCCGCTCTTTGGCGTCAGCGCAGGCGGTGTCTGCCCGCGGTGCCCGGGGCTCCTCAGCCCGGGGCTCCCTCAGCCCGGGGCTCCCTCAGCCCGGCCCGGGGCTCCCTCAGCCCGGCCCGGGGCTCCCTCAGCCCGGTGCCCGGGGCTCCCTCAGCCCGGTGCCCGGGGCTCCCTCAGCCCGGTGCCCGGGGCTCCCTCAGCCCGGGGCTCCCTCAGCCCGGCCCGGGGCTCCCTCAGCCCGGCCCTGAGCCCGGGCGGCGGCTGTGCGAGCCCCCCGCGCCCCCACAGCGGGCCCGGCGAGGCGGGAGAGCCTTACCCGGGAACTGCTGCGGCGGCGGCGGCGGCGGCGGCTGCTCGTCCTCGCCGCTCTCGGAGTCGGTCTGCATGGGCTCCTCGGCGAAGTTGACCCCGCGGGCGTCGGGGGGCCCCCGGCGCGGCGGCTGGGTGCCCCTGTCATGGCCGGTGCCCGCTTTGCGGCCGCTCGGCTCCTTCTCCGCCGCCGCCTTGGCGGTCGTCGCCTCCTCCTTGAGGCGCCCGAAGTACTGGAGGGCGAACTCCAGCAGGTCCCCGGGCTGGCTCCGCAGCACCTCTACCGTGAAGCCCTGCAGCAGCTCCGTCAGCCCCGCCGGGATGGAGATGCTCATGCCGGGGCCGGCCGGGGGGGCGCAGCCCGGCCAGGAAGGGGGAGGGAGAGGGGAAGGGGAGAGGAGAGGAGAAGAAGGAGGAGGATGAGGAGGAGGAGAAGGGGGGGAAGAGCCCGGGGCCGGGGGTCGGCGGCCCGGGGGACGAGGCGCGCCCGGCGGATGGCCCGTGGGCAGCGGGAAGGGGCGGGCGGCGGCGCAGGTGGGAGCGGGCGGGGGGCGGGCCCGCGGGGGGCAGCGGCTCCGGCAGCCTCGGCGGCGGCGCCTCCTCCCCCCGCGCCGGGGGAACCTCGAGCACATGTGACCCGGGAAACCATGACAACCTCCCGCCGGGGACTGCGGCCGCCGCGCCCCGCCCGCCGCTGCGCGGGAGCCGGCGGGGCCGGGCAGGGCATCTCTGCCCCGGGCAGGGCGTCAGTGCCCCAGCCCGGGCGTCTCTGCCCCAGCCCGGGCGTCTCTGCCCCAGCCCGGGCGTCTCTGCCCCAGCCTGGGCGTCTCTGCCCCAGCCCGGGCATCTCTGCCCCAGCCCGGGCGTCTCTGCCCCAGCCCGGGCTGCTCTGCCCCAACCCAGGCATCTCTGCCCCAGCCCGGGCTGCTCTGCCCCAGCCCGGGCTGCTCTGCCCCAGCCCGGGCTCCTCTGCCCCAGCCCGGGCGTCTCTGCCCCAGCCTGGGAGTCTCTACCCCCGCCCGGGCATCTCTGCCCCAGCCTGGGCATCTCTGCCCCAGCCCGGGCTGCTCTGCCCCAGCCCGGGCATCTCTGCCCCAGCCCGGGCTGCTCTGCCCCAGCCCGGGCATCTCTGCCCCAGCCCGGGCGTCTCTGCCCCAGCCCGGGCGTCTCTGCCCCAGCCCGGGCTGCTCTGCCCCAGCCCGGGCATCTCTGCCCCAGCCCGTGCGTCTCTGCCCCAGCCCGTGCGTCTCTGCCCCAGCCCGTGCGTCTCTGCCCCAGCCCGTGCGTCTCTGCCCCAGCCCGGGCATCTCTGCCCCAGCCCGGGCATCTCTGCCCCAGCCCGGGCTGCCCTGCCCCAGCCCGGGCTGCCCTGCCCCAGCCCGGGCTGCTCTGCCCCAGCCTGGGCTGCTCTGCCCCAGCCTGGGCTGCCCTGCCGGGCCACGGCCCCGCCGGCCACAGCCGGCCCCCGCCACCCTGGGGGACCCGAGCCTTGAGCGCCTTCTCCCTGCGGGGGCGTCCGGGCATCCGCGCTGGCCGCCGGCGGGATTCCCGAGGAGCGGACATGTCCCCGCTCAGGGGAGGACCGCAGTGCATGTAGCGTTTCATAGCTGATTACTGCTCTGCTTTCTCGCGGCCATGCACCACCTTAAAGCTCATCTCCACATCGTTCCTACGCATGGAAGTGCTGTCGATTTATATTCATCCATATTATTTAGGATGGGAGCGGTGATGTCGTGCTAGCAAGAGCATCCTGTTTGTCAGCTGGTTGTTTAAGGTCCACGAAAAAATTTAGCTGGAGAAAGAAACAATTGTTTAAAAATGGGGGAAGAAGTCCAATTTAAACACTGCTGAGTGCCAACGCTCAGCATAGACACTCTTCCAAGCCATGCTGCAGAGACTACTCAGCACAGTGGTAAGTGGGTGCTGCTTGTCATCACCAGGAAGCTTAAATGTTTTAAGTAGAGTAAGTAGCAACTACGGGTGCCATGTTTTTAATGCTTCACTCAACGCCTCTTGAAAGCGAGGTCCGTGGAGTGCATGAAAACTGCATCATCCTCCCCGGTTTGTTATTACCTCTGGGCACTGGCCAAAGTCTTGGGGTTCCAGAAAGATCTGTCGTAGTCTTGTTTCTTGTTTTTATGCATCAAGCAAATTAACTGCTAAAACGTCAAAGGCTGCGACAACAGGGCTGTTTGATGATTGATTTCATTAAACATTCAGCATTACTCAAATGGCCTTGCAATGAGCTTCACATAATGGTAAGATAAGCAGTCAAATGTGAGTTTGTAGTAGCAAGATACTGAAAGACCTGACCTCAAAAAAATTATGTGACAGCAAAACACAGCAATCTCTGTGACACTTTTCACACACATGGGGATCTCAAAGCCAGTTTTAAATTGAATTCATTTCCAAATGGAACCCAGTTCTGGTTGTGTATGTATTTTCAAATGGAGCTTGGTTCACAAGTTGTATCTTCAAAGTGTTATAGACCAGGTAAATCAGTGAATGAATAAACCATGCCTGTGTGGGGGATATTGCTGCCCTGTAACAGGCAGGAGACACCTCTGCTAGTGGAGCTGTGGAATACCTTCGAGCAACATCTTGTGGCTTCATTTTACTCTGCAGGCCATTATAAAGTATTTATTTTAAGTGAAAATCACTGTTGTTTAGCACTGTCCTGCTCGAGGAACCTCTTCAAAGTCAAGCTAAGTCATCTGGGGCCAGACCATGAGTTTTCTCTGGGCTGCAGAAGATTGCTCTGTCGTCAGGCTCTAAGAACTGCCACAGTGTCCAGGGGGCTCCCAGCCCTGCCAGCACACCCCCACTTCATGCCATGCCCCAGTGCTGGCATGCCCTGAGCACAGCTGCCTGTTGGAAGCACTGCTGGTGCAGCATGAAGCCACATTAAAATGGCTGAGAATCGAAAGTAGCAGGAGAGCTGACATCTCTACGGCTTGGACAGGTGCATACCTTAGTCACTCTGGAGGGTGGGTTAGCTAGGAATGCCAGATGGGCTCATTCACAAGTTTGGGAGCTTCAAAACCTTCTCACACCCCTGAGAGGGTTGATCTGTTTGTGACCAGGCTGAGACATACCTAAGCTTTGAGGAAGTCCTCAGGAAGGGAAGTGGTAGTAATTAGTGCCTTCCAGGCACTAGGTGTTCTGTGAGCATATAATATTCCATTTAATGAAGACTTCCAGGATTAAAAGGGTTGTCATCCCTGAGGTACATCTTAGCCAGAGAAGGCAATCTTTTTTTCTAGGAATTTAGCAACAGCATAGTGTGTTTTGCCATCTCATAAAGGGCTCCCCTAGTTTGTCAGACTCCCATCCTCCCAGACTTAAAACGAGATCACTTCTCTGAGGACATCCTCAAGAGCCAGCCTTTGATGTTTATATGCAAAACTGGGATAATTTGAATAAGGGATTCCTAAGTGGCAGAACTAAAGAATGCTTCTTTCTAAAAAACCTTTCAAAACAACCCAAAACGTTTGTGTCTAGTGAAACTTAGCTTGAGTTTTGTGTGTCTCAAAGGATGGCAGCAAATTTTGTAGTTCAAGTTTGTGTCATCTGGTTTCCTTAGACGCTTTTTGTTCCAAAGACCCTGTATTGATATTTAAATTGCTTTTAAATCCTCATAAGGAGGACAGCTGTCGAAAATATGTGTTATGTTTAGCAGAGTGAACAGTTAGATAGTGAAAGTATTGGTTCACACCTCTCCAGTGAGTTTTATTAGTTGCTACTAATTTTTATGTGCCATTCTAGTTCAGCTGTAAATATCTTCTTAAAAAGAAAGAGAATATACAACCTACAGAAATCATTCTGTATTGAGAAAGGACTAGGCAGAATATTCCCCTCACAATTCCCAAGGAAATCACCTAAAGACTTTATTATCTCCTTTCCTCCTAGCCAACAGATGCACTTTCCATAACACACTGCTTACCTGCTTTTGCAAGTCATTCTTGTCCCTTCACCTGGTGTGCAGCAGTGAAAAACTAGGAGATTAGAGCTTTAGGGTGAGAAATAGCAAGCACTGTGTCTCCCATATGACAATTCCAGACGGCATGTTTCAGATAGTGGCTGGGAATACTTTGTCAGAGCTCATAATGAGATATTTTCTGATCACATGGAAGACAATGAACAGAGCACAGAGTGGAGAACTGTCAGACTTTCAAGCTTTGTCTTTACGAGGATCAATGCAAATTTAGTAAATTTAGTAAACCTGACCTAACAAAGTCCATCCAACATCCAACTACAAGCATGTTTTTTTTCTGCCAGCTTTCAATGTTTTGCCTGATAAGAATATTTATCTCCAGTCCTTCCAAAGATATGCTCTGGAACAAGTGTCTCCCAGTGAGCCCCAGCTAAACCCACAGTGCCATAGGTGGTGTGCAGAGGGGCAGAAGTGTGGGGGCTGTAAGCCAGGGCAAAGCCCTTTTCCCCTGGGGAAAGTAACTTTAGCAAGCACACTAGTGGAGTAAAGGCTTTTAAATCCTGCTGTTTGTTACCTCGTGTGAGGCAAGAGGAACTACTGTTACTGTGTGCTTGGACCATCTGCACAGCTAGCCCAGAAGGAAGAGATCCTGATCTCAGCATCTGTGATAGTCTCTCTCAATTTGGCAGCCTAGTAATTCCCACAGTGGTTCTCCATGGAAAGAGTTCATATTGCACTGGAGAATCACAGGGCAAAGCCTGGACCTCTGCCTGATTCAGCATAGCAGGAAAAGACTCACGTTTGTGTTTGGGAGATGTTACTCCCTATAATTCCTGTGCTCAAAAGATCATTGCTTTGTGTTACCTTAAATCTTTTGTCCAGGCTTTTGAAATTTTAAGTAAAGATGCACTTTGCACGCTGCTCAGAAGACATCTTCAAATCCTGCCATGTTTTATATTGACTTCAAAATCTCTTCAGCTATACAGTAATGTTTTTTCTTGCTGGCTCTTGACTGAGCAATAGCTGGTTTGTATGTTTAGAACAACCTCAGTTCAAAAGAATAAGCATGTACCAATTTCTGATCTTCCAAAATACCTTTAAAATGTTACATGTGTTGACTTTTTTTTTTTTTTTTTTTTTTTTTTTCTTTCTCAGGTCCTTCTGGCTTACTGGGCAAATCTTGCTCACTGAATTTTCCAACTGTTTTAATAGCAATCATCCAGCCATGAATTTTCCACCAATATCAAAACTTGCAGTCATGTAGATCCACAGTTTCACGCTTTTCTGTTCTCATTAGCATGATATGTCACCATTATGGTATTACAAAATCCATTACCAAACCCAAATCTATTTATCAGAAAAATGTTCAGTTCTGTAAACAATATAAGAATCTAGTGCCTGTAATGCATGGATCAAATTCAAACACATTCCTCATGATTCTTCCTTCAATTGAATCTCCTGTTCTCCATCTCATACCTTTTACTCTGCCTGTGCTTATTGTTCTGTGGATTCAAACCACTTAACTCCTCCCCTGCCTACTGTAAATCTAGGAGGGCAAGAACCAAGTAGCCATTTACATACTCCAGTAAAATTGTTATTTATGCCAATGAAGGTTCTCCCTGAGCAAACAGAAAAGCCAAGTTCAAAACTTGGATGGAAGGAATACACCTGAAGAAACAGAATAGCAGCAAAGCAGTGTAAATGAAACAGCCCCTGCAACTTTCAGTACCAATTCACAACCAGTTTAACCAGGTATACAGTTTGAGAAGTTTCCTCACACAAAATGGCACCTGTTCACCCAAGAACAAGTGCTAATTTTCTCTCCCTTTTATCACCTTTTAGGCACTTGTAGTGCTATGTAGTCAGTGAAAATTAAATGCTTGATTAGAGCTGAGATGAATCATCGTGCTCTCAGGGAGAAGAGAGCAGAAGTCGTGGCTCAGGAGGAGGAGTATCAGATTATCAGCAATTCAAATTCTAGTTGGCTTACCTTGGTCCTGAATCCAAGTGTTCTATCCACCTCATCTGCTGAGATAATATGTTCAAAAGAAATGCAGAGTATCACATATTCTAACCTCAAGCCGCTTGCTTTTTCACTCACCCTAAACCTTTTTAACCCCAAACTGTATTTTCCAGGGAGTATGAGCTTTGTGACTTATTACAAGTTCTGTTTACAAGTGTTACTATTCAGTAAATGAACAGCTGTTGATTTCCATTGAAATCTGTTGTTTGTCATCCTTGATATTCAGAAACTACAGGATACTGTCTTTTAGAAAAGTGCTCCTTTTTATGTGCCTCAATTTGGGCTCTCATAATCACCTGTAATTTCAGAGAAATATGACTAGACTTTCTAAAGTCAATATAGTGAATGCTGAATTTGTCATTAAAAGTAAACCTTCTCAATTTAAAAGCAATGAAATAAAATTACAGTGTAGATGTAGTAGACTTCATCTATTTTGAGGATCTTATTTCATTTGATGCCCTACATTTTTATGAAAATGGCATTATACACTGTCAACACAACCTGTTAAATGGCTAAGAGAGACATCTCTCCAAATAGCTAGCAACAGAAAATCATCATCAGATGGAGAAGTTCCCCAGGAATTGACAGTAGGCTGCTTCTATTCAACACCTCCTGCAATCACATGGGAGCAAATACAAACGTTGCTGATATAACTTCCAGATGACACAAAACCCAGTTAGTGGAACAGTGGTGTCACTGAGCTCAGGGAAGCATGGAATGATCTGGATGACTTGTCCATTTAAAGAAAGTCTTACTCTACAAGCTCCTTATTAATATATTGACTTCAGAAGAAAGAGTGCAAGATGTTTCTACAGAATGGAAGGACTTTATCTTGGAAGGCAGTGCTTCTAGAAGAGTTTAGTGATCAGAATGGAAAAACAGCTTTACTCCAATTTCTGGTGTAATGCTGTAGACAAAGGGACTAATGAGATTTTTGCTTGTTTCGAGAGGGAGATCAAAAACGGGAGTGGGAGATCTTCCCTCTATAAAGCATTCCTAAAACCAGTAAAAAAAAAGTACAGATTTAGTGTTCATATATTCAAAAGAATATGGAGAAACGGAGACACGCAGAAAAGAGACATAGGAATTATTCATAAGCTGAAGGAAATGTCATGAGGTGAAAAGACTGGGAGAATTCTCAACCTTTATCTAAGCACTTGTTACCATGCTCAGTAGAAGAGGCTTATATGATCTAAGAGACGAAGGATATCAGTCTGTATAGTCTAGTTGCACCTTTATGGAAAAGAATAGCTTCAGTCTTGCTTATCAGAGATGGCTCAACATCTTCTCTTGAAAAATCAAACTCCTTCATGTCACAAAAGGAGCACAAAAATATCCCCAAAGATGCAGTAATTCTTAGATCTTCTGAAATGTGAAGCACTAGTTAAAAAAATCATAATACATATATGCTTTTAAAAATCTACAGTCACTACTGTGGATGCTTGGGGTTTTTTAAAATGAAAAAGAGTGATAGTGAATGGATAGTTCTGCTTCTTTTCCTTGAGGGAGCTGGGCAATCCTATAATTTTTGAAAAATGAACTTGCTCTCTGCATATCTTCTTCTATTAGTCCTGAGCTTAGATCTGAAGCCTTCAGATCATCTACTTTGTGGCAAAAACTGGGAGAAAATGAGTAGAAATAGCTGTTGGATGGAGAAGAACGACACAATTCCATGCCTCTCATTAACTGCCAGTGTTCATAAAAAAAAGAAGTCATTAAGAAAATTAACTTCAGTTTCTTGGAAGCTAATTTCCAGAAGGAGGGAGTCAGAGCCGTGGAGTCTGTAGTTCAAAGTGATATCTTCTAGGGAAAAGGCAACTTTTTCAGTGAACACTAACTGTTGGGCTTTTAGTTTGGTTATTTTCTGTGGGTTTGGATTTTATTGTGTGGGGTTGTTCTGGTTTGTCTGTTTTGTTGTTTTGTTATGTTTTTTTTCCCTGATAGATTTAGTTGTTACTCATTATATTCTTGAGGAAATTAGCAGTTATTCTTGGCAAGAAAAATAAATCGTCTACACAAATATTGGTTAAAGAGGCACCAGCTGAAATATTTTCTTTAGTTTGAACTCTAACGTAATGACAATATTCCTGCAGACTTTTGTCCTGGTGGAAACTGCAAATAGCATTAGTGAGTAAAACCACCACTCTGAGCCTAACATGTTTCTCAGCTTGGGTGTCTCTGCATACCTACACACACCTGGGCTGGGGTAGGTACTGCTGATGACTGACACTTTACTGTCCCAAAGGCATCAGCCAAGATGGGGTCAGGTATTGCCTAATCTGTAAGGGAAGATGTGTGCCTGTAGTTGGAAGGGCTACATTTGAGAGAAGAACCTTAATTCAGACTAGCAGACCTTAAAGGACAAATGTGGATGTGTCTGAGCTGTGCACTGGAGTGTCAAGTCTCCAGTTTGTCTCGGGATAGTTTGTTTGTACAAACCTGTGGCTGTGCGTTTGATTAAAAAATAATCAAAATGTAATGACCTTTACAGATTCTGGAAGAGAAAGACTGTGTTTTTATCTCTCTATAAATGAATGGGCGTGCATGTATAAATAAACACACATGCATTTGTCTATATGATATTGCTGTTTCTATTTTGGCCGAATCTAAAGACCCCATCATATTAGTCTGTCTATGAATGCAGTGTAAGTGTCTTAACTCAGTTACCTTGCAGTGAATTAAGACTGGCCATTTAGTGTAGATTTATGGATTGTCAAAGAAAGTATGTGATTATTTTTCATACTTTTATAAGAAACAGAAATATTTACATTTTTAAAGTAAAATTTGTAATTGTGCCACACTTTCAATATTCCAACTTTAGCCCGAGGAGTGGAATATAAACTGTGCCAGACATGCATTCCCATGAGTTTTTTATCATTGTTTTCGACACAATCTATTTTTACTCAGTTCTATGGGAAATGCACACACTTTGTGCAGTTGCCAGAATGTAATTTCCCAATGCCCCTTATTTATTTCCAAGCATGCTTTTTTGGTTTCAAGTGCTTTTGCAACAGCACTTTTTCACGTTTTGCCATGTGAGTACTCCTTGCTCATACTGAACCCATTGGTGAGGACAGTGGTTACATATGTGGAGCTGGAAGGGCAGACACATAAACCAGCAGGAGCCTCCCACACTGGCCATAACAGTTGGTTCTCCTTCCTATTTTGAGATCTTCCATTATTCTTGCTCCACCTAAGGACTGCATGCAGGGACCTGGGGCAGAATTCTTGCTTTGTTCAGATTCTGCTGCAGGTATTGGAGCCCAGTGGCTGTTGGGGAGATGTGATGAAACCTCTCTCTTTTGCATGGTGATTCCCATGTCAGCGTGATTTTCTGTCCTAAGGTCACTTTCACTTGATAGAATTTTTTCTCTCATTTACTCACTTTTGTGTTAAAATCAACTTGACAATGTCCTTACATTCCTACAAACCACCCCTTTAGATCATTGCCATAAGACCTAGTCAAGGACTCTCACACTCAGACACAGTTGCAGTTCTAGGACTGTCCTTTATAAAGTGCCACAGACACGTCTGCATATAAATAGGGCACCACTGAAGAAGATCTCTCCAAAACTTCCTTGCAGTGCTGTTTAAAGACATTTTAGTATGTGCCTCTACCCTGTGATTCATCTGCAGTACAACACCACCATAGTATCATAACATCTGCATAAATGCCCCACTCCTATCTCTCCAATACAGACTTCAAACAAATAGAGAAAGGAAGAAATGTGGTCTTGAGGCCAGATATTAAGTTCAGTAGTCCTTCCTATTTCTGCTATATCTGCCTCAATACCTGGTAATCCAAATGTGAGTTTGTTCCTGGAGGTTTGGCCTGGCTGCTTGCAGAGAGGGTTGGTAACTCCTTGTAATATGTATGGCAAGGATCCAGGGTCAAGGTTAGGGTTAATCCTTGCCCTGTGGATTTCTCCATCATTCTCCTGCCATCTAGATGATGGCACAGTTTTGTCCTGCTGGGACTTGGACAAGAAGCAGATGGGTTTAGTAGCAGCTGGTAAGGCACATGGACTACCAAGATGCAGAAAGATGAGACAGGTTTTCCGTGGGTCTGAGCTCATGATTACATCTTGAAACCATGGTCCATTGCTGTGGCAGTGAGTCAGGGAGAAAGGCTGCAAGGTTACAAATGTTACAGGTTTTCCTTAACAAGTCTCCATTGCCTAGGCCTTTTAATTGGCAATGACAACAGGCAGAAAGCAGCCTTCTGAAGGTGTGACAACCTCACAGCCTTCCAGAGCCCTATAACTCATGAAGGAGACAGAAATATTTTGAAATTGGGCACCTGTAGGGAGCCAAATTTCCATGAAGTGGCATGGAAGAGGAGCCTCTCAAACTGGCAGTGTCAAAAGAAGCCTCCCAGTTTGGATGTTTCCTCAGACTTCATTGTGACAAAAGCATCTTTGCCTGAAAGGCCAAGGACTCCCACTAAGAAAAGGAGCACTGGTACTCTTCTAATCAGCCTTCAAAATAGCTCTTTTCCAAGATCGTCTACCAAGTCAATTGATAACAAGATAAATCTACATTAGGCATAATCTGCAGAATGCTTCCTGCCTCCCAGAGCAAAAACAAAAGGAAAAAGAAGTCAGTATAATCAAGAGCTGCAAGGGCTGTAGGCTTCTCCCTGGTAGCATGTCTGGGCTGGGAGATACTTCTGAGTTTGGGATAGTCAGAATAAGGCAAGTCTTTTTCTCTCACAATTTGTATAGACTGTCATGAGCAATTCACTAAGGCATCCTAGGACCCCTGGGCTCAAATGGGTCTGTGCAGACAGGACAGCTTACAAAGCCCTGATGGATCTGCATGCTTCTCAAAATGGTATCTTCTCATTTTCCTGAGTTCCTTTCTTACGAGCATGTGTGTTTAAAAGCCACATTTCTCTGGTAGCCCCACTGTAAACATTCTAAATATTCCTAAAACAGGCCACTAGCAACACTAGCAGAACTTTAAAACAGCAGATCTGCCCTTTCCATAGGAAAGAAAGGGGAGGGCAATTGCCCCAGAACTATCACTCTGAAAGGTAAGAGTCACTCATGAAGCATCCTTTAACTATCTGTAATACCTTATTCTGAAGGTGATAATGAAGTAATGTAGCAGGAACACAAGCACAGAAGTGTGGGGATCTTTGGGTGAGAAAATTCCCCGTGACCAATCATTTTTCTGACAGGAGCAGTCATCTTTTGAAGTAAGCCCTCACCTTTTTATCCTTCTCAAAATGTGTCTGGAAAATTGCAATATGGATACTCCATAGATTCCCTGAACAGAAATAGAAGAGGAAGATGCAGACAGCAGATAGCCTCTTTTACTTGGATTACAGATTGTCCTGTAGGAGCTGGCAGCAAGGTCCAGCTGATCTTATCCTTATTTTAAAATAGGATAATGATTATGGAGAACACAGAGAGATTCTCAGTGTGTGATCAGTGCCACACCACTTCCCTGGCCAGTTTCCAGTGTGATACTCACCATGCTGAGATCTTTTACTTAATTCATAAAGTGCTAGCCTAGTTTTATGGACCTCTCCATGGAATCAATTTCACATGGATTAAGATACATGGAGAAGCCCAGTCATCATTGCAGCTGGGGTGGCAGGGAAGGAACATGAGCTGGGGTTGCACTGGTCTCCTTGCCTGTCCTGGGAATGTCCAGATCAGGCACATCTGCAAATCTGGTGTATGTTTATAGAAATGAGACTGGTCTCTGTGAATCTCCACCATTTCTTGCTCTTTCAACACAGAAGCAGAGAGGAGGGAGCACCATAACACACCAGGAGGCAGGGCTGACTCCTTGCAGACCTTTTCTTTGCCTGCACCTCTGTGTGTCACATATCTAGTGTCAGCAGCACTGTTCCCTGCTTGACATTGGCCCAGCTGGATGGTAGGTCAGGAGGATAGGAACAGGGAAGGAGGGCAGAGGAGGGCAGGCAGACAGCAGCATACTGTCTCTCCTGAGACAAAAAGACATTATATCCCAGCAGGGGCCATCCTGGAGAACTACAACTGGGCTCTAATGTGCCTGGATGCAAAGGAAATTTGGGGTTCTCAGTAGCTGAGATTTTTTGTGTGTGTGTTTAATAGCCAAAGAGAAGCCAGTTTCTGCCATGGAAAGCTGGCAAGCCAACCTTCAGCCCCCCCATCCCTCCCTTTGTGAGGGGAAGCTTTGGTACAGAGATGGGTTCACTCCTTCGTGCCATGGAAATGGCACAACAATTCTAAATGACGGAGGACAGTGTGGACCCAGTATTGACTCTGTCAGAGTAAAGCTGGTTTGCATTCACAGAAAATAGGACATTTATCAAGCAGCAAAAACCTTTCATGTCCTGCCAGTATTTCAGTGCATCACGTACAGAGCTCACTGAGGATGCTAGAAATCTGCTCACCACTACAAATGATATTGGGGTTGGGTCTTACTGGATTCAAATTATTTTCTCCTGTGAAGTGGTAAGTTAATGAGAGGTGAGAAAGAGATAAGAACAATGTCTCATAGTCTTTAAAATACAGAGAAAACCACAGAATTGTGGCGCATCCGAGGCTGGCAGGGACCTCTGACAATTGTGTGTTTCAGATCCTGCCTGTTGCCTGTCACCTGTTGCCTCTTGCCCTGTCCCCACGCACCACTGAAGAGTCTGGCTCCAGGATGAGCAGTCCCAGCTCTCTAAGCCTCTCCTTGTATGCAGCTGCTACAAGCCCTTAACCAATGCCAGTGGTCCTTGACTGGGCTCAGGGTGCTGTGTCCAGTGGCACGTCCAACTGGGGAGCCTTCATCCTGCCAGGGTCCCAGTGAATGGCACAGCCATCTGCTGTGTCAGCCACTTGTCCCTGTTCTGTATCTTCTGCAAACCTGCTGAGGCTTCTCTCACCACCCAGGCCATTAACACAGCTGCACCCTAACACAGGGTGAGCCCTGGGGAATGTCACTGGTGGCAGTGGCCATGGTAAGAGAACACGTAAGGATTTGTGCCTGGAAGGGTTTAATTTCTGTTATTGATGTTGATCAATACATGGAGATATAAGAAGAGTTCTTCTAAGGCTTTATGGTAATACATACTTTATTGGAGACAGACTAATAAGTGTTAGAATTTATTTTGAAATGCCTAATTATTTTAAAATATATACTACTTAGTAAAGCATAGAACATTATTTCATTTTAAATATGTACAGCATTTTAAGACTTGGACTTTTAAAGCATATAAATATTTTAAAATAACTCCACTGTGTGAAGAGGTCTTTGCTTAATAGTGCAATGTCTTATAAACAATCTAAATAATTTAATTGATGACTTTTCCTTTCTTTCTGTGTCTCAACCATTGGCATTCCTCTGTTTAGATGTCCACATTTCTATGCCTGGAAGCCGGAGAATAAAAATAGTTACACTCTAAAAAGAGGGCAGTGCTGAGGGTGAAAGGTCCTGATCTTGCAAGTTCTTGCTCACATGGAAACTCAACAGCACTACTTGGGCAAGGAGAAATTACTCACCCAGCAGAAATTACAAAATGAGGCTGAGCTCTGCTACTAAAATGGTAATAACTCCAACATGGAAAAGATTATTCACTCTCTGATGAAACAGAATGAGCCTGAGTGTACAAATCTGCGAGTTCTAAAGAACCAACTAGGGCTGAAACTCACTAGAAATCTGTTTTGAAAACAGATGAGAATCTCCTGCTAAGCTGTTGGACTGCAGTGATGTTTCAACCACTGGGATTTTTTTAGGGTTTTTGTGTTGAACGTAGATGAGCTACAGGGATTTCAGGCCTATTTGGAAGCCAACTATGTATTCATGTCAATATTAATAATGCCTTGGGCTAGAGAGAAAGCTTGAAAACCATTTGTTTACATAAATAAAAAAACTGTATTTTTGGAGTTACTTCATTCTATGGCCTTAAAAAGAGTGTCCTTGGCATAGTAAGATGACCTTTTCCTTAGAAAAATAGTATTATATGTCAGAAATGTCTTTATTTCCTGACACAGCAGGACAGAAAAGCCATTTTTATTCCAAGGAATCCAGCTTGTTCATATGAAATCGAAAGAGAATGAACACATCATGACATCACAATACTGATTGTCTGACTCTTATAGATAAGGGTGAGTGCCTAATGGCTGTTTTCCAAACAAAGAGCTCTCAGTTAAGAACCAGGGTATATCTGTCAAGAAGGTTTTAAAGGGGAACATTACTCACAGCTCAAGCGTAGTTAAAGAATATTAAATAGACCAAAAATTCTATCTCTTCTTTCACTGCAACAAGTAAAGGGGAAAAAATACCCCAAATCTATACATCTTCTATTCTCTAGCTCTTTTTTACCTGGACCACCACCTTCTCTGATTCTGAGCACCCCTATGCTAATCTTCAACTGCAATTGGACAGAAATGGCACAGCCCACTTCCAGGATTCAGGCACAGTCCAGTTGGTGTGACCAGACCCCTCATGAGGTTTCTGCCACACCTGGACGGTTTCAAATCTGTTTGCAGCAAAAGGCATTTACCACAGTGGAAGGTTCATAATGCTTGATTTTTCAAAACATCTCAACTAATGTAATTTAAGCTAGTAGTTCTCAGCCTGCAAACAGGCACCTAAACTTTTCAATTGCTGGTCCCATTGCCCTTTGCTCCTTTAAAGACATTTCTGATTTTCCCTCTGAAACATGATGGTCCCATGAGTAATCAACCAACTTCCTAACTTGCTTCTTCTTTGCTGTTTGTGGCAGACACTCTCCAGCTGTAGGTTGGAAATGAAAAAACTGCTCCAGAGCAAAGCTCTTTGCTTAGCACATCTGGGTGGTTCTCCCATGGAGAAGGTAATGGGCAATACAATTGCCTTTCTGTTGTTTCGGTGTACTTGACTCTCCTTATCTACCTTTTCAATTGGAAAAAAAAGAGATTCTTTAAATAGATCTAGTATAGCTTGGGAAGCTCTGGAGAGAGTCGACCACCCTGTGTGGGGGTAGGTCTTCTTCTAATTAATGCTGATTTCCTTTCTTACTTTTGATTGTCTCTGAGCATAACTGCTGCATTTGGAAGAACAGAGCGATTACCTTCTCCAGATCTCAGTGTTTCCTCTGTTGTTCTTGCTTGTTATCTTGTTGTGTGCCTTATGGACCTTTGTGCTTGGCCAGCTTTCATAGTTGGACGGATGAAGGTCTAACATTTTATTGCTAAGAAGCATTTTCATAAATAATCCATTTCCAGTGTAAGGCTGCAACTGATTAGTTTCTTTCTGGGGCGAAGGATCAGAGGTCCCAAAGAAATGGAAATGTCATGTCTCTGTGTCAGTTTAAAAGTTCTTGACCCTGTTGGTGTCTAAGTTACTAAAAATTGAACTGGTCTGTCTGACTTTACGAGAATATAATCCATCAGTAGAGATCCACAAATAAGTTGAGTTTTTTTCTTTTTTTCTCTGGCTTAGCTCATTTTCTGAGCAAAGTATCACGTTACATTAAATATGTCTCCCACCACTGTTTATTTGCAGGCCTGTTCTTTAAAGGATAAGCCAATTTCCTCTCAAATGCAGTTGATTTCTCTGTGACTCACTCTGACAGCTGTGACAATCTGCTCGTCACAGAGCTATTGGTACATACCAATTTATATATCAAAAGTAGCCGAAGGTGGAGCAGTCTCATAGGTGGGTTTAAAACCTTAAAACATTATGTGAAGATTCACCAGATTACTCTCTGCTTTTGTGGGTTTTTTTAAATGATGGTATTAGTTTTTAACTTTGCATTTCAGTGAGTTATCTTACAACAGTGACTCTTACCTGGGAAAAATACTGCCCTGGAGTGTCCCAGTTCTGCCCCATGCTGCAGTATCCAGAATGATTCTATGGCAGTGTGGGAACACATCAGGCCAAGGCCGACAGTGGGCTGTTTGCCATTCTGGGGTGAATTGTTTCTGGCTCGGTACCATATGCCTGAGGGTGGCATGTGTCTTCTCAGGAAGGACAAATTACTATCCTTCATGTTTGGCAAGCTCCTTCTGGCATGCCAAAGAGGACTATATTTAGTGCTGGTACTGTTTAGCCAACAAGCTGGGAAAATTGTCATGATGCTGCCACTAGAGATTTACCAAAGCTGTTTTCCAAGAGCTGAAGAAGACATGGTTGAAGTGAGCTTTGAATTTCCAGCTTTGAATCTTGCTGCTCCTGTTTTCTCTGGGTACAGTTCATCCTTCTCCCAAGCCTAGGTCTGTGATGTTGCAGCTTGAACTGAGCTCATTTACATTGGTGGAACTCCACAAAGCTGGCTATTTGGATATACAGCTTGGGGCCCAAAATTCTGCTCTCCTTGTTCTGTTGAATCCAGGCTGTAGCTGTCACTGTTCCTGCTGCCCTGGTGACACGTGCTGTCCTGGCTGCCTAAAAGCCACATGGTCCAAATGTGCTGAGAGCAGAGATCCAGAGAGCAGCAGCAGCTGTTCCCAACAGAATCTTCCTTGCCTCTCACCTGCCCTGGGCATGTGGCTTACCTACAATTCAAAAAGCTCATGGGACCAAAGGCAATATGAGCCCTGATGCTCACTGTAAGAACTTCACCTCCTCTGTTCCTTTCCCTCGTGAAACAGCAACATCAGGAACCTCCCAAGGAAGTGGAGCAACACCACGGGGTTATCCTATTTCTCATTCATTTTATTTATCTTATTTCCAACCCAAATTTGCCACAGGAGCATTCACTGTTCAACAAGAGCATCTGAAGATTCTTCTCCTGGATGGCCATGCCTATGGGAAAGTCTCAGTTATTTACTGTCTGTATTAAGTTGAAGTTAACTTTTCAACTGGTAATTTGCTCTGTACTTAGGCTTTGGATACATAGAAGTGCTAGAAAGAGGGTAAAAGAAATTACCTCTTTAGGAAAAAAAAATTCAAACATCCCAAAGTAAACATAATTTTTATTGCTTTTATTTAAGCTGTGTGAAGAAATGGAAATTCATAGGGGATAAGCTAAACAAAATAGGCTTTTTATTAACAAAATGTTTCAAACACCTGCACTGCTCACAGCTCAAGACACATGAAAAAAAGATTAAGGAGGACCCTAATTCTCTAATTTCATATCCCTTCCTTAAAAAAATCCATGAGACTATTTACTTGTGTCTTGACACACATTTTCATAAGCAAAGGAATTTTGGAGTTATGCTTAAAAATATTCTCAAAATGTACCTTAATCCTTTGTTTGGCCATTTACATCTTCTTTTCCATCAGAAGCAAGTGTTGCTTTTGGCTGTTGTAGCTATAGCCAAAACATGAAAAATCATCTGTGCTTGGGTTGGCTGTACTGGCATTTTCTCTTCTATATGCTAAGCAGGAGGTCCTCAGGGCTGGCTAATCCTGTACACGTCTTCTCTTCATTTGCAGTTTTGGTATTGCTGGCAGGATATTGCACAGTGAAGAGCATGGGGTTATCCCCTTTCCCTGTGTGTCCCTTCTGTGTGCATAAAAATTAGGTTGTTCTGCTGATTTAATTACTGTGAGGACAGATCATCTCCTTAGGAGTCTGGTCACAATACTGACATTTCTTGGGGAAGTTTCAAGTGATTTGACACTTCCTATTATAGTACAATTTCTAGCTTATCTTCCAGTGAACAAATGTTGATTAATAATTCCTGGCATTACAAACAAATCACAACTTTTGCTTATTTTCAGTAGTTCAGTAAACTAGGGGAAGGTCTTGAAAACTCTGATTTGCTGTGCTTAGTAGACGATTGACTATTTTTGTATATTTCTCAGCTTTCCATCCATTGGGCCAAGAAAAATCTGGAGAGCAGGCTGTCCATGTCTGGGACATCCACCCTGTAAGATCTGTTAAATCCCTCAGATGTTTCTTGTTGACTATTACATTAATTAATTTACTACAGGTCCCTCACTGCCATGTGGTAACTCACAGCTATGAACATTCCTCAGGTCATTAACTCCCTCTAGTCCATTTATCTGCCAGGGAGGTATTTGTTTGCATCTTCAAATGGAGCCCTTTCTCCACAAATAAAGTAGCATTTAGACGAGTGCAAGACAAACCAGTTGTTGGAGGGCAATACACATTCCTCCTTTAGCTTGGTAAGAGGCTTTGTAAACCATAGATTTTAGGAAAAACCTACATGGTAAATTTACAAGAAACACATAACTCCTGGAAATTTGTAAAGTCTAAATGGCACACACAGACATGAAAATGCACTGAAGATTGATGTTTCCTCCCTGTACACCACTCCCCTCGCAGCCCACAGGCTTTGTGGGGCCCTGTCACAGCCTGATTTGCTGTACAGTCAGTTCCCAGGTTGTTTGATTGAGTTTGAAAAATTACCATAGTAATCAGCTGTCACAGGTAATGGTTTCCTGTGAGTTTAGAAAGAGCAGCCGCCAGCTCCTGCTGTGCTCTGTTGGGTGTGCCAGGCTTTGCTGCCAAGCTCCTTGGGTTCTGGGTCTGCAGTTCTGAACAAGGGGAGCTGTCTCTAGCCAGTTTTGACAATTCTTGCTGGGGAAGTGCACAGCCCACTCTCTCTGGGTGTACCTTCGGAGAGGTGTCCTGAGTGTCTTTCTCCACACGATTGAGGTGTGTTGATTGTAATGACCAGGTGCTGTTTCTGCAGTCCAGAGCTAACTCTGTTTCTGCTTTCCACAGTTGTTTGGTAGCCAAGAATATTTTGTTCTTCCACAAATCAACCAGAATTACTAAATCCTCATCAAGGACTGACTAAAAGATTCAATATCTCATCGATCGCATTTTATCCTCTAGTAGGCACTGAGCAGTTTGGAAGAATAAACACTTTCTTAAAATATTTTGGGTTTTTTTGGCTCTTTTAATGATATTTTTCCTGTGGGCTTCTGTGGTTTCATGCCATACTTTTATGTCTTTTAAATCATTCCGTTTGTGGATTTGTGACATTTCTGACATCCACAAATATTTATTTTCCCTTTTTGAATGGAAATGTTGCTACATGTGTGTTTGTTCCCTCATCTACAGTCATGGAGCTTCTCCCTGTAAGAGAGCCAGCAAATTGCCCACTTCTAATGTGTTTAAATTGTTCCAAGGGTTTTGCTGTCCTTTTTTGGAGGTCTTGATGTGAACTATGTGACATCTACTGCTTTACAACAAATCCTGGCAAATTTTCATGACCTATACTGTGGTTTCTAAGCCCTTTTGACAAAATGATGCATTTAATAGTTTTTCTATTATTCAGTTTCAGGTTGTAATCTCTTGATCTTGTAAATAACACTAATAAATATTTCTTGTAGTTTATATTTGATGCTGTTTTAAATTAGGATATTGCAATTATGATAAAGACTTTTCCATATATCTTTTTTATTGGCCTATCCTTTGTGAAGATGGTATTCCAAAGAGTGCTCTCTGAAGCGCTGCTTTACAGGGAGTATTAAAATCAAATAACTTGCTTTTCAGAAAGTGCAGTTGCTGATACCATTAGCTAAATTGATCACAGTGTTGGACAGCATGCCTACATGACATAGGTGGGACAACTAGAGTGTGGTGGCCCCACATTATTACTTTTTAGTCTTGGATGTCCTCAAAAAGGGCTGTATTCCTCTTACTATTGCACTTAACTGCATTAAGGTTTATCCACTTTCCCAGTCAAACGTGTATTCACGATAAAGTTCCTTTTCTACTTGATGACAGTAGTCAGGAGGCTGAATACAGAGTATGAAACCTGGGAAAGCTCAGTCTTCCAGTGCTTTGTATCTTGAAGCATATACAACCAGCTTTTCCTCATTTCTTTTGCTCTTTGTTTCCTCGTCAGAGTCAGGAGAATTTTTAGCAAGTTTCTCCCAGTGCAGGTGTTGGCAGCATCCCCAGCTACCAGTACTTTTGACGAGTGGTTCTTTTGCTGACATTCAGCTGTGCATTTCCTGGCTGTAAGATGCAGACAGTTTATTCTGGTTTTAGACTTTGAGGTCCAAGGAAGAGTAACAAGAGAAGAGAAATTAGGAATTGGGGTGAAAATCCTGAGCAGCAGCAGCAGCAGCAGAAAATAGTCAATCATATTATGGTTTTACCTACCTATTAAAAAAAGAGTAAACCTAATGTTTCACAAACTATTTATTCTCACAGAATAGTCCTGCTAACACCACTACTTACGAGGCATGAATCCCATAAAAGGGCCTCTCAGTAACATACTCTGTCTGCAGTGTCTAAACCCTGCAGAGCACACAGTTCATCCTGTGCTTAAACCCTGACTCTACACCCATTTTTGCCAGAGCTGCTGCCACTGAGTCCCTGTTCCCCTCGGAGGGCTGCAGCTGCATCCAGTGGCCACCTCTTCCCCTCCAAGCTGAATCTCCTGAATCTCCACAGGACTTTCTTGTGGAGAAAGGCCACTTGTTAGAGGCCACTCTTTACCCACACTTCGGTGTGTTGTTGCAATGACGGAATCCCAAAGGCGTCCTCTGAAGTATTAATGTGTAGCTAATTAGCATCTCCCTATAATTGCCTGCCTTTGCATGAACCATCCCCTTGAATCAAAAGGTCCCTGCCTGGAGTGTTTTGGTTTCAGACTACTTTAAACTTACTGAGATCTCTGGGTATTTTTCTCCCCAGGTAGACAGAATTACTGTTTTATGAAAATACATCATATTCTGTGGGAAGGAAACGGGTTTGTAAAACAGAGATGTTGTCATGAACGTCATCAAAATGAAGAATAACTTTGGCTGGAGGGAAAGCATTTCCTGAGGAGACCTGTTTATTTCACCAAGATTTTTTCATGCAGACATTTGACAGCTGAGCAGAGGATCTGCCATCCAGCATCAGAGACAGAGTCTGTCCAGGCCAGTATCCTGTCCTTGACAGGGACCAGCTCCAAATACTTCAGAGAAAAATGCATTTCCATCATGATGGGAAGTAACTTCCTCATGTGATGAGTTTACTGCCAGCCTCAGACACTTTCTGGCTATATTCTGAATTCTAATGCACTCTTTATCATGAACTGCATTGTGGCAACACATTTCTTAGGTTATTAAACAGTCATAGCCCTCTTAGCCTTTTGCAGGGTAATTAGTTTCAATAAAGAAAGATATAGTCAAAGGCAAAGAAGCATCTGGTACAAACTCTGAGCTGTAGTCTTGAAACTGTTTCATACTATGGGTCATTAACATTTCTATTTTCTTTCAATTTCTCCTTCCAGGGATCTTTTCTGAGTATTCCTCATTACATTAGATTTGACTTTTCTTGTGTATCTACTCATAATTTATCTAATAAAGAAATGCTGCTATCTAGTGTATTATTTTCCTTTTTTTTCTTCATGCACTTAATAAATGGATCAGTGGTCAACTCTGACCATAGGCACCAGACCAAAGAGGGTTTTGAGAGAGTGACCAGCACCAGCACACTCCTAATGCTGAACACAGAGTGACTGCACCCAGGTGTGGGATGTGCTTGCACTTAGGAGATACAGCGCTTCTGCCATGCTCAGGAATCTTTTGTTAGCTAAAATTAACTGGCACGTGTTCCTGGCGGTGCTGCTGCTGTTACCAAAGTGACAGTTTCTTCTTCTGCATTCCCAGGAGAATACCTGAGGAATGGCACACTCTGCCTACCTGCCTTCCCCAGCCTGCAGAGCGCTCTTGCCATGTCAAGTGCAGCCAGGCACCCTCAGAAACAACAAACCCCCACTCCAGGGGTAGGAATGAATTTATCCTGCTCAGTGTCCACTCGTTTATTATCAACAGGCAGGTCATCAGCCTCTCTCTTGCTGGGTATGAGACCCAATGATGCCCAAAAAGCCAGAAGCCGTGGCCTTGTGCCTATCTCCTTGTATCAGCAGACTAGAACGGGTCACCAGTGCCCCTGTTCTCTGAGGACAGAATGATGTGCACACCTCACATGGGTGCAACCACGGCATTTGTGTCTTTGGTCAGTCCTTGTTAACTGTGTAACTGCAGACAAACAGTTCATCTTTCTGTTTTCTCCAGCATGAATCTGACTTTCTGTCAGTGTGTCGCAAGGTTTCAAATATATTAGTACCTTTTGGGGCCAATTCCAGCTTCCAAATGCTGAGTGGGGTAAGCATAGCAGGAATCTCTTCCTGTTGACCTCTCTCTAGGAGAATTCATTATTTCTGGAGTGTTGTTTTTAACATATATTATGTAAGTTGCAATGAGAAGATTCATGTAAGCATGAGTGTTTTTCAGAAACTTCAGTGTTCTTGGGATGCTCAAAGAGCCCACCAGACCCTGCAGATGGTATCCCAGATTTTAATTTTAATAATTTTCTTATTTTCAAGACTACTTTACACAAACCACATTATAAAGTCATTAGCACAGAGTCTGAAATCTATATAATCCTTGGGACTCTTGTGGATTTGCAGAATGCTGCTGGTAGTCAGGAGAAAGATTTATAATAAAAATACAAGAATCATAATTTTCACTGGTATTTTTCTGAAGTAAATTGTTCATATCTGTATTTATGCATCATTGTTCACATTTAAAAAAAATCTGCTAAACATGTTATGTCTCAATACTCTGCTAGTGATAGATTAAGCACTTCTAACAAGTACAACCTGTGTATTCAATGAAGACCTGAATATAATCACATTGTACACCTGAGCTCCATTTCAGCTTCTCTTCCTGTCCTAGAATATAATTAGGATGGAGCCTTGGGGACACACTCACTGCTAACCAACATCTCAATGACCTTGCTGGGGCCAAAGCAGATGTCAAGTCACAACAGAATCTGAGGCACTGAACCCAAGAATAGACTCAAATTTCCACCGTTAGGTGCAGTCGTAACGTGAATGAAACTATGACGGATCTTAAAGACAAAGCAGCCCTTAAAATATTTGCAAAACATAATCTTAAGGCTTACAGGAGACAATGATAATTGAGACATACACAGAAAATTTAATGATTTTCTTTTTCTGCATGCCTTGTTAGAGCTTCTGAAAAAGGTTAGTGGTTAGTGACTAATTTCCATTTCCTGGTTTATAACCCTTTAAAACCAGTAAGGGTCAGTGAATTTATGCACTGGGAGACTCAGGAAATTGTGGTTCATCCTCCTGCTCCAGCAGTGGCATCTGTGCTAAAGCTTCAGCTCTCCAGGCCTTGGGAATGCCACTGCAGAACGGGACAGTTGTGCTCTGTTTGGGATGCACAGATGTGTCCCTGTGTCTACCTCCTCACCTGAAAAGCAGCTCCTCTCCCCACTGAGGCTGGACTGCCTCAAACCACATCTCTGCATTGTTTCTCCTTGTGTCAGGGCCTGCCACAAAACAAGGTCAGTCGTGGTTTCCAGGGTGGGGAGTGGAGGTTTCCAGAGGGACACAAAATCCAGCTGATAATCAGCAGCATGATCGTGCAGCCATTTATAAGGAGATGCTGGTGCCCACAGGACTAAACTACTTTTCTCTGGCTGCAGATCTCTTGTAGATTTTTTCCTGCAAATGGAGGCTGCTTCAAGAATGTCATTTCCCTTGAAGTTGTGATTAGCATTTATTTCCCCATGCTAGAGTCAAATTTAGCACTAGATCTATGTATTTTTTAAAACAAGGAACTTACCAAAATCTTCAGATTTTTCTTCATAGAACAAACCAGGAATGAATAAAGTGCTCTTTGAAAGTGGCAATATTCTATTCACATTTTACAACTACAACAATTGCAATTCTAATACTATAGACTATTAAAATTTAAGATATCTGACATTGTACAGAGTTATTAGTATGGAACTAAAACAATTCCTCTGAGTGGAACTTTGAATATGATTTCTTCCTGAGATTCAGTAGTCTTTCAGAAACTGGATTAAAATACTTACATGTATTTTGGGCTAAGCTGCTTGTTTTTCAATAATAATCAAATGAACAGAACACATCAATTTATTTCAGATCTATAAAATACAAATCTAAAAATATCATTTTTACAGACAACATTTACCATTTAGTTTATATTTTAGCATGATCTAAAGCCTATCTTGCCCAGAATAATAATGTAACAGAATAACAAAATAGCCTACATTTTAACCTTAGAGATTTCCTTAACTGGAGTCTACCATTTACATCAAAAATACTTGTGCACAGTAACCAACTAAACATCTACATTTCAATAACAGATTGGCTACATCTCATGACTGAGATACCAATTACAGTACATTTATTAAAAATCCTTCAAGAATGCACTCAGTAGTAACAGTAGTTAAAATCATAACAGTTCTGTGAAATAATCAAAGCAAATGATAACAGAATTTTAAAATTCAGTTAATCATTTATATGTAATGTAAAGCCCATGTAACACTACAATGAAGGAAGAAATTACATGGGCACAAGTGCAAAAAAGCAATATTGTAAGCCATCTTCTCTCTTTGGTAAAAATCAATTAGCAAGAAGAACACCATAATAATTCAAGTCAAAGACTAATTCAGGTTGTATGTTTTTTTCCTTTCCTATCATAGGTAGACTTGATTTGCAGGAAATCTACAGTAGAGGGTTAAAATTCTACTTAACACTGCCCATTTTTTCCTCTTTCAAGTTTAAATATTGAAATTAAAGATACGGGGTTTTTTTTCTTTCATAAATAGCTTTCCAGTAGTATTGTTTCTTCAGGAATTTTAAAATAAATAGCAAAATATACACAACTTCAAAGATTACATTTCATTCCTTCTAGGTATACCCTGAAAATACATCACCAAGGAATAAATAACTTTGGGTTTCTCAGATATTTGGTACAATGTCAATTACTCTAACATAAAGAGTTTTCTCTGAGGGATAAGGAAGTACCACTGCTTTTTTTACAAAGCTTTTTCTGTACAGGTGGAATTTCAATAACTTTACACTGAGAATATAATCTGTAATAGAATATGGACGTTCCCCACTAAAAAGTACAGTAAAAAAAATCTTTCAAAATGAAACCTTCAGAATTTCATGTCCAAATGTGAGGAACTTCCAGGTCACTTTGAAGTTCTCCTAGCAGTCAGGATTGGTTGTCTGCATCAGGAGGTTACAGTAACAGTAAGGCAATTTCCTCCAATGCCAGAGCCTAAGCTCTTTTCTACTGACAACATGTTAAAAATCCAGAAAGGACAAAATGTTGAGGAAGGGACAAAAGAGAAGGATGTGGATGAAGAACACTCATGTATAAACCATCCTGAGACAGATATGGATTGTCCACAGAGATTTCACTGTAACCATAGATTTTATATAAATTCTTTTGGTTTTGAAGGACTTGACCCTCATGAACAATTAAGGTAAGGCTATAGGGGGTTTGGAGGTTATCATCTTACTCAGCCTCCTCCTTATATTTATCTGAAATTATTGCTAAAGAATGTAAAATAAATCCAAGCCACATCAGCAAAGCAACTAGTTAAAAGAATCCAGAAACTTGAAGTGTCATTAGAAATTAAAAAAAGAAAATCTTATCTGCAAGAAGATCTTTTGGAGGGGCAGAGTAAAGTCCTTGCTTTTTTACAAGATCCATTTAAGCTGCCAGAAGAGTAAAGGCAACTTTGACTGCTCATTTATTCAGAATTCATAAATAACATGTAGGTTCACTAACCCCCTATTCACACCCACAGTTAATTTACATAAAATATTAAGCAGAATGCTTTTCTACTCCTTGTTTGATTCCAAGCACAAGATGCAAAAACCAGTTAAACTGCACCGTCCAGCCCTTATCTCTGCAAACCTCTATCTGATCAAGAAAATGCTTTTTGGCATCTTCTTCGCTTTTCCCTACTGTCAGTGCATCCCTGATATATTCAATATCTTCTTTGCTGGTTAATTGGGGCATTCCAGTCATTAGCATCATGGAGAACAGGATGATCAGCAGGTTTGTGTGGTGTCGGAGAGCTAAATAAGCCTTCACACATACGTCCTGTCAGAGAGAAGAGCTTTTGGTTAATTGAGGAGGTGAATTGAGAGGGATGGTGTAGGAATTTCACAGGACTCTCATTAACCAATGCCATTCAATCACTCGAGAATGTCAGAGACAGGAGACTCATCAGAGCAGTTCAACGGAGTTGAAACGTGACACAAATTTTTGCACCTGCTGCACAGTGCAGCTTCATTCACCACAACTTCGGGGCAACAAGAATTGTTTGGGTGTACAACTAACAGCTCTTGATACTTCTTTAATACTAATAGTATTAATACTGTTAATACTAAAACTACTAATAATTACTAAAGCATAAAACCCTAGCCTCACCAGAATTTCAAAAGAATTCTGCTACCATATAACATCTTTCTGTTAAAAGAGACAGCAATAATTCACTGTCTTCCTTTCCTGTTGGGATGTTCCCATTTAAAGACTGTGGCTGGCAATTGATACTGAACAAAGCAGCACCTCCAGGGTTTTGCTCTTCATTTTCTATAGATGTCTATTAACTTCACAGTGGTGACGGATTATTTAACAGGGAAGATTTTTAGGCTTGGTGTTCTAAGGAATTTTGCTAGCTGACAGCTCTAGTCTTCAGGCACTCTGCCTTGCTGGAGGATTTCTATCACTGTGTACTGTCATTCTGGATTCCATATGCATTCTTTTTTATAGCCTTTTCATTTCCATGTATAAATAATCTGTGCTTAGAAGAATGACATTTTCTTCAGCTTGGAAAAACACTCAATGCTTTAAAAATAATATTTCCTACTAAGCGACTAATACATAAACTGAAATGAATATTTCCTATATTAAATTTATAACTCATTTACTAGCAGCAATAAGAACAATGCAACAAAGACATAAATCATCAATCAACCAGAAATTAGGTCTGCAATGCAGTAATGTAAAAATATGAGAAGTCTTTCCAAGGTTGTTATTATTCAAACCACAGCTGAAGCAACGCTAATTTTTACCCAATTAAATATTCAATTTAACCTTTCAACAACTGTACATTAAGTTTTTGAATAATACTTGGGAAATCCAAATATTTTAACGTAAACTTCCAACAAATCCCATCATCCCTCTATAACACAGGGCAATTTTTACAAGATACATTTTTTTTTCCTCTGAAACAAGAAGTGGTGCACTAATAACCTTAACATCTATCACTGTTTACATCAGCAACACCAAGATACCCAACTAGACAAGTTAGGAAAATACTAAGGGAGAAAGATGATATATTGATGATCTGTCTGTACAATTTCTTTTTTTAGTATTGCCTGGGAACTTAAATCTCTTACTCTGTTCTCAAATAAATTCTGTCCTGAAATAAGATCATACTTATAAATGCCAATGTTAGTTTAGTTCTAGCACAGCAAAAGATTAAATGCAATGGTCAAAGCATAATTTACAATAGAAAACACCATTGCCTTATCACAGGGAATAGTTTCTCTCCATTATAGCAGGAGAAAAAAAAATTACTTATGTATAATCAACTTCAAACAGAGAAATCTTGTCACAAGAGTTAATCTGTGTTTTGTTACCCTTGAAAGAGATGAAAGTTCTTTAGAGTTATATCAAAGAAGGTTTTACATTTCTGTATGGATGATGTATCTCACTGCTTTCGGTGTCTGAGACAGAAAAACAATTATGCAGTCAAAAAAACCCCAGTATCACTGCATCTCAAAGCAGTCCTTCCAGGAATTCAAAAGATTTTAAAAATCTGCAGCTGCCTGTTAGAGTTTTTTATTCAGACAGGATGTGAATGTGGTTTTGCATTAGTATCTTCCAAGGAAGGGAATTTTTACACTTTTGAGAGAGGCAGCAAGAACCAAAAATAACCCAGACGATAGGTATGTGTCAAGGATATATGTACACGTTTACTGTGGGATTAAGAAGAAAGCTGCTAGAAGCCATAAGCAAAATCAGAGGAGCTGAGGAGCAACCAAAATCCCTTTGCCCCACAGGGAAAAAAAAAAAAAGCAACCCCACAATAAATTTGAAAGCCTGAAACTGCCCTAATTATTATTATCCTAAAATCCAGGCATTTTTATAATATGAAGTGTTCAAGTTCTGTTACATAGGCCATCCCTTCCCTGTGCAGTATACTGCAAATAAGTATTTCTCAGTGATGAATTGTGTGCCCTTCTACTTTCTGTCACTTCTGTTTGACAATGAGATTTTGTAAAGAAATGGTATAGAAGAATTTGATTAGCAGTGAAAATACAGATCTCTGTATTATCAAGTCAGCAGAGTAATGAAAACATAATGAATTGAGTAAATTAAATCTAATGAATAAAAATGAGTTCATAATTTAATGCACAAACTGTCAAAGACAAATTGACAGTTTCAGGCAAATTAATAATAGGTAGGTGGACACAGTTTAAAAAGGACCATGAAGATCTTAGATGAGGCTTACTCAAAGATTCCTACAAGTAAAAAGTGAGAGAACTGAGTGTGCACAGAAGTAAGAAAATTGATGAGTTTCAGCCAAAGGCTGGAAAGGAAATGCCACCACATATGACAATTACAGCAAGAGAAATCTGGGCAGTACTAGAGCAGCTGAAAAATTCACACATGGAACAGAAAAACACTAGTCTTCTCAGGTTAAATTATGCTTAAATACATGTTTGTGATGAGGAAAAAGCCCATCAAATATTGCTGCTTCCTTCTAATCATTTCTGTGATGTCATTAATAACCTCTGGTCTCTAATTTTCATTCAACCATCACAACAAATGCAAACAAAAAGGGAAACAAAATTAGATTAAGAACTAATAGAAAGGAAGCTCCTTGCTAGTTCAGAAAAGTTGCCAGGCCACTGATAGCCACAGAAGTGCACTAATAATGAACTATGCTCCCCTGCAGTGAACTTTGGTCAAAGCTGTTTGTAATTTTAACCTTCTCCAGCATCTGCAATATGAGCTCTGGCTAACACATCCATATGGACTATGTCCAGTGGATAGCAAAGAAATAAAATTTTATAAAAGTAGGTTATTAAGTTATTAAAAACACCAAAGACTGTAAAAAACAAAGGAATCTTCTGAAGTACAAACTGTTTTAATGTAGTCAAGTACAAAATAATGAGAGATGCTCTTAAAAATTAATGAAGGATAAATGCTGAGACTTTTCCATTAATACATGAATGAGTCAGCAGGCAGACTGAATGAACCTCTCAATATTAGGAAATATGATGAAACAAGCCAACTGAAATGTGAAACTACCATTTTGCTTTTTTTCAAACTCTGGCCACGTAATTAAAACACATTTTTCATAGCAAAATAAGTGATGCAAACCTTGCTCTGTGTTACTCTTTTACTTGTATAGAAGTACTCTAACTTTCTTTTTATGGTATTTGAGACAGAAAAGACTTTTAATGTACTACTGCCATAGTGGTATATTAACAGTAGCTATTGCAGCAGAACAACACATGAACTTCTATTTTTTGGTCAGTTTATTGTTGTCTGTGCCTAAATCATATAACTTAAAATGCCCAGGTCTCATATCACCATCACAGCTCACAACAGTAAAAGCACACTAATCACCTTTTATCTGGCTAAGGACACTAGTGGAAATGACATTGGTGCTATCACAGCATTCCTAAAACTGTCTGCATTAGTGGGATGGTAGCAGTACCTAGAAATTAGTACCAGAGTAACAACAAGTTTATTTAGTCAAACCCAGGACTCCAAGATGGAGACATTATGTATTGAAGAGAGGCTATGACCAAACTTACTTCCAACTGATTTTGGTATACGGGCTGCTGAAGTAAAGGTGAAATAGTTTCTAGAGCTGGATGATCCATATATATGAAAACAACTTGACCTTGTTGCAGACACCTTTTAATTCTCCATTACCACACTTTCAAACTTTTAACTATTTTCTGCTTCCAGAACAGAGGTCTTTTTTGAAATGATACCCCAAACTGGTGTTTCAGTCCCACACCTGCACATGACTTAGAGCTGCAGCAACAGCATCATTGCTGTACACAGCACAGCATCTCAGGCTTCCCTGAGAGCATGGGCCCAGCATTCCCTTCCCATGGCAAACCCCATCCTAACATCTTTTAATCTACAAGTCCCCTTCAAAACACCTCCACTGTGATAAATGCAGTCCTGGCAAAAATGAAGATTCAAAGATGGCACATGGTTCTTTAATTACTTTCAGAAGTTTGGGCAGTGACTTCAACCAAAGATCAATGATTCTTCTTTGCACAGGTCTCTCCACGCATGCCTGCTGCCTTTTGATTGCCTCTGGTGGACAATGTGATTTGTCCTAACATAAGAATACCAGAAGGAGGGAATTGCAAGAGGATCCAAATGGAATCCCATCCCTGGCAGGGAGGCCTGCAGGATGTGTCCAGCCTGAAGATGGGGAACACTTATTTTTGGATGAGTGAGTAAAAGCACTGAGATGCAGCCACAAATGGAGACAAAATGCTGAAGTAACTGCCTCAGGGACCCACCTGGTGTTATCATCTTAGGATAATTCCTAATTCCCATCACAGACAATCACAAGGGAGATGTGTGTGTGTGTTGGACACAGATTTGCATATATGTTCAAAGGGACATAGTCACCATCCACCAGGAAAAACCTTAATTAGGTACTCAGGTTAGAAAGCCAGACTCCACTGCGACTAGTTCACCCACAAGAACACGAAAGTTAGGCTTTAGCTTTGACTCACTCTGCAGAAGAATTTTGCTTTTGATATTATAAGCTTTCTAAATCAGGCACTTTACTCAAAGTCTCAAAAGGTGACCACAGAAATAACAACATCTCAGATATGAAAGTACTTCTGACCAATCTGAAATGATGATTCTCAATCATTTCATTAAACATAAGAACTGCATACTGAACTCCTTCTTTGACCAGGTCCTACACTAGCTCCAATGATCACAACTGGTTTGAAAGCACTCACTTTCAAACAGAAGCAATAGAACAGATTTTTAACACCATTCACTTCTTTCAGAGTTAAATCCATCCACCCACTTCACAACCCAACATCTGAGATAGATTTGGTTCACTACAGATTTTTACTCAGATGCAGCAGTCCAAGCCCCAGAACTCAAGGGCAGAGGCAGGAGGGAATAACACTGGCAAAACCAGCTGATGAATGCCTCACATCTGCTCATACCCCAAAGAGGCTCTGCTTAGAGCCCTGAGTTTCTTCTAATTGCACAAACACTGAAGCCCTCTGCAAAGTATTTTCAAATTAAGACAAGAAACAAAGAAAGAACTGCTTATCTGGTCTACTGCTAATGAATTTTTCAATGTGCCTTTGTGAATGTTTGAATTCTAGTTCCCATAATTGTACAGACAATCTTTTCTCTTAGTTGGGCGTAAAATATCCCGGAATTGTATTATGATTCAGTACATTTTATTAAGGTAATACCCAGGAGTCTAGACTTTGAAAACCAAGGCACTAATGCTCATTTCAAAGGGTAAAAAAACACTGTTTAATTGATTTGCAGCTAGATACGCATTCTTTTACCTGAAATTTATGGAAATGGAGACTTGTCTTCTTTCCGGAAGTTCCCATGACATACAGAAAATCTGGAGTCAGTACAAAAGGAACTCTCTCCTTATTAATTCCAAGGAAGCTTTTATAATTCCCAAGAATATGGCCAAAATCAATATGGAAAAGGTTACCTTCATAAAGAGAAGAAGTCACATTTAGACAAATACAATAAACTGCTAAGAACACTTCCATGTATTCACAGTACTTCCAACCCCTTTTTTTTGGTATATATGATCACACTTAAGTTCAGCAGAAACGACTATTTTCTTTCTTTTTCTGGGAAATACATAATTCTGTCCTCTTAGCAAAATTATTTATTATTTATCTTCAGCAGTTGTTAGAAGTCTGGCAGAACTGTTGTCTTATCTAAACATACATCACAGCTTTTGACAAATCAACCAAGGAAAGCTTGTGCCTCATACCCATAACAATCAGAGCATCACTACATGGAAAAGGCTTGAGGATTATGTTTCAAATACCCATGGGATTCTGGCACTACCCATCTCCTCGGCAAGTGTCATTGACTAGAACACACTTTCTCCTCACAGACCTTCATTAGCAATTTCTGAACTGCTCTGTGTGTTCAAAGTCTGCACTTGTCACCCTTTGGATCGCTTTGAGAGTGTAGAGGGCATCAGTTCCCACAAAGGTGATGAAAACCTCTCCTTTTAAGGGTCACTACACCTACAGGACTAGAGTTTGCTGCTGCTCTCCACATTACTTTATCACTTCCACAGTCAGGATATGGATTCAGATACAAGAGTATGGTCACTTAAAAACACAGATTTGTAGTAGTGGCATATTTATTAAAAAAGATAAAACATCAAATTACATAAGATGATACTTAACAGCGATCTGTAGGTGGAGCATCCTTAGATGTTCCAGATTTTAAGCCAGCTTTCAAGTTTCCCCAGCCTATCAAATCTGATTCTCTGTAGACCTCTCAGACTGAGACCCTTCTGGCTCCTGAGGCTCAAGACAGATCCTGTTAAACACTCTGAGGCAAACCTACTCATTACCACAACAGAACAACACTTCTACCTTTCCCTGTCAATTCACCTGTGCCTCATGTTCTACCACTGAGAATTAACACCACATTATATATTATATGTAACTTTGAAATTAAAGATTTCTTTGTCATTTTTTCCTCAAGGGCTTCTGCTGAACTTTTTTACTGTAGTCTTCAATTAGCTAATTTCTGCCTTCAGGGTATTTCTTCTCTCTAGCCTTCAACTGATAAAACTTTAATATAATCAATATTAAATATCCAGCCTTCCAACTATTATCCATCTCTTATCAGAGACTAATTATGAAGTGAGAGGATCATGAAACTAAAAGTGAATTCCTTAGACTAAATATAACTCCCTCCATATGTACTGATTGTTCCAGGGTTCTTTCCATAGGTAAGTAAAATAAAGGATGAAACAATGTGCAGCTATGGAAGTAACTTCAAAACGTTACAGTACGAAAAACCTGTGAGTTTCTTCTGTTTTTTCAGGTTAGAGTTTCTAATTATCCCACAGATTTTAGTAGAAAAACAAATACAGTCCATGTATACTTATTTCCTAATTTTTTTTACAACAGTACACAAAGCAATTACATTTCTTAGAAGCAAAAACAATCTGGCAACATCCAAATTCTGACAGAATTCAGTTCCACTGAACATCCACACACCAGACAGATAAACAGCTGCCTGCTTTATAATGTTTTTTTGGTGTTCAGACCTTAGATGTAGACAGTAAAATAAATATGGTTTACTTTCCTAATGACTTAGTTTGTATCAAACTGCTCCTTGGAAAATAATGGCATTACTAGTGATACATACCTCCAGTCTGTATGGAGACCAACAGTGGTGAAAACACATTTCAACATTACAGAACTTGACCTTGTAAGCACCACTGACAGGACTGGTTTGTGTCTCTTCATTCATTGTTAATTGCATTATTTAACAATAATTAACATTAAATATTAACATAAATATTAACAATAATGCATAATTGTTAATGCATTATTTATTTAAACAATACATAAATCTAGTAAAGTATAAACAGTTCATACAGCTATGAAATTCTCAAAAAAATAACCCACCTGTTTCTGTAATCATGATGTTGTCATTGTGCCTGTCTCCTATTCCAAGTACAAAGGTTGCCACACAGTAGCCAGCACAAGAATAAACAAATCTTTCCACAGCTGCCTGAAACTAAAAATAAATCTTACAGATGTTAAATGCTTCAATACTAGGCACCAAATGCAATCATTCTCAAAGCTATGTACCTTTCTGTTGAAATGTACCTATCAACAGTTAGGCAAACTGTCCTAAAATACACCACTGCACAGCAGAGATCAAGGTCACAGCCCTGCACTCCCTGTGCTGGCTTTATACCTCAGCACAGAAAAGCAGCATAGAGCAGCTCACACATTCTGAGGAAAAAAAAGCGGCAGAAAGCTGTAGTAGGTCAGTGAATGTACACAAGAAAAGGAGTTGTGAGCACCCAAACCTGCACCTAAATCCCCAAAACACATTGCCTTTCAGTGTTCTTAGATGTCCTTTCAACTTGCTCCTCATATATTACTTCTAACTTCCATTGATAAATGAGTGATTTCAGAAGCATTTTGTCTCCCAGGAGTTTGGCTGCCAGATGGATGCTAAAGGCTCATTCACTGAGTGCAGGGAAAATGAATGGATTTTTCAAATTCCCACAAGGAACAAACACAAGCATAGGGCTCTATGCTCCTAAATTAGCAGGGTGCAATCAAAAATCCTACCTAAAAATGCAAAGAACTCACCTTCTCTTCAATCATGCATCTTTCCTTCAGCCACTGGTTTAGTATTTCATCCTTAAATGCACCAGTGTTCCCAACTGTACTCTGTTGAATTTTAGCAATTGTTGTGGCATCTTTCACAATTTCAATCATTCCTAAAGAAAATAAGGAAAAGGTTAGAAGAAGTAATTTATTTTTCATCAAAGCATATTAAAAATATTCAAAATTAAATTTTAAACTGTGTTTAAAAATCAACTGCAGATCTTCATATTTCTGTGAGCAGAAATTTATTTGACAAGGAGCAATGGTTTCTGTTCATTCCCAGCTGAAACCAGCCAGAGTTCATAAAGAGCCTGGCATCAAAACTCCTCCTCTTTTAAAACTGATGTATCTGATGATGAGTGGGGACCCGCTGCATAAGGCTTTTCACATGGAGAAAAAATATTCCTGCCCTGATCCCAATTTACATTTTCCACAGCTTCTTTCCAACTTCACAAATACAAGGAGCTGAAGAAAAGCTTTAGTTTTGCTGCAGTCTAGGGATGCAAATGTTGCCAGGGCTGTGGCAGAGGAACAGAACTGGCCCTCCTGCACTAAATCCAATTTAAGCTTCTGTGCATACACACAGAAAGCTCACAATGCACAGTGAGGTACAGCAGTGGGATTGCTGGTAGAAAGCTCTGGTGGTCACGGCCATGTGGTCTGTCCCTAAACTGGACAGACCCTTGCCAAGGCACATCAAAGCAATACGGTGCAGAAACAGGGCCTTGTCCTGTTTGTGCCAGCATGGCATGTGACAGAGGAGAAGCTAGAGGGAAATGCAGAAACAGAGGCTGCAACACAACTTTGCCCTGCAACCAAGACTATCATATGCAGTCCAGACTGGGCATGCCTGTATGGGAGAAAGTCAGATTTTAATTGAATTTATTTGGTAATTGGAAATATTTTATTTTCTTTCTCTGGTTCAAATTCAACTGTTCAACAGTCTTCTAGCTTCAGCTCCAGTTCAGAGATAAGCAGGCAAACAAAACAAAACAAAAATACCCCTTTCTCTCTAAAGCGATTCAAAGCAGTTTCTGATTTGGTTTCAATTTGACTGTCCGAAACATAAATTTCTTTCTATTCACAATCCAACTCTTCTGCAATTACTGAATTATATGCAAATGTAACAAAGTAATTTCTTCCTGCCCTCTCTGCATGGCTGAATAGCCCCTGAAGGTATTTTTTTTTTTTGTCTTTACAGTGGCCTGGATATGTTTGCCATAAAACTGTTGCAGAAATACAACCTCCAAAACCCATCACCAAGACCACCAAATTAACAACCTTTGCATTTTGGTCTGTGCTTGTCAAGCTGCTGTTTTTCTCCTGGGTGTGAGCTCCAGCTCCCATTCCAGCTGGAAAATTTTATTTTTATTTCTCATTCCAGGAAAAAATCTTTCCCTGCCTGTGCTCACCAATCTCCCTCTACATGGAGATGGCCAACATCTCCTTGATAGCAGGGGAGCAGTGCTGGCTCAGGAGGCACAGCCAGGACAGCAGCTCTCAGCTGGGCTGCATCCAGCTGGAAGGGAGTGCAGCAGGAAATGCACCATGCCATGTGTTTCTGGGGCTCTGTGGTACCGAGACAAGTGACTCTTCTAAGAGCCAGCTTCAACTTCTTCGTTTCAGCAGACATGCTGCTCAGTAAGTAGTGGTAATTGCTTCACAGAGCCAGGAACACATGGAAATGTTAAAGGGAGAGAGAGCATGACCTTTTACCAGTGATACAGAGAAGAGAAAGTTCATCCTACAGGAGTCTGCTTGGCAGCAGCAGTGGAGAGGATAGATGCTTCCAAAATTACAAACTGCACTGGATACAGCGTCTTTAACAGAATGAGAATGCTCTGTTCAGGAGGAGATGCCAGCCTCAGATGCAAGACACATGTTTCCCTGAGCTCAGTGTAGAGTGGGGTACAGCCCTTGTGTCAATACACAGAAACTGCCCAAGTTCCATGGAAACATTAAGAGAGAGGGAAGAATCAGCCTGGAAGAAGACTGCATGTGAATATTGTGAAAGAACATTTTGCATGCCACTACTCTTTGGTTCTGTTCCAAACAAGCATAAGCTCTACATCAAAGTAAGCCACATTGGGCATTACTAATTTAGGCTGCAGGTATTCTCAGCAAACCAAGCAGAAGTGTTAATATGATTAACCATGCCCCTACTGTGGTGCTAAAAGGATGCTAAATTCTTACATCTCTCCCATGCCTACAGGAAAATCAAATATTATTTCCTTGAGACAGAAGAATGGGGAATCAATTGTAAATTCACAAAAGAATAACAGAAATCTGTAACTCAAGTACAAAAATGCTAGAATTTCTGGCAGAATTCCTCCTTCTTCTTTCATTGTTTCAATACATTACATGGTCTTGAGATAATTTTAAACAAAATTAAATCAGATCCTAAAAAGCTCTCTAAAAAATTAGGTTTAACACCTCTAAAGGAGAGAAACCCCAACTTTCCTTATATTTATAGTCAGTTAGCATTTTGATGTATGATTTTCCATTTCATTTCTTATTAAAATTCTATCAATAAATATAATTCAAATTCAGAACATTTGTATTAGGGGAAAAGAAACTCTCTTATGTCATGCTACCAGGTATTTTATCAGTGAGTTTGTGTTTCCTGCATTGCTGAGATATCCTGAAATCAAAAGGATGTTAAAAAATTTTATGTGGCAATGGATTTTAGAGAGGAAGTACATTACAGAAGTATATTGAAGAGTTATAAAGAGTCTTAATTGTATTGGGATTTCTTACTTAATTTCTTTCACCACAAGTTCTGAAAAATTGATCATATCTGCTGCAGGAAACAATACCCAGTGAGAAATATTGCTTGAGTATCCTGTTAAGTAATGTTGTTGCTTTTGTGTGGTATAGGATATGAAGCTTTAGGTCAGGAAAAAAATAAAATGTTTTGCTCTTTATTTTATTCCTATCAACACATTAAAATACATATTGAGTAATTCGCTCACGTTCACTACTGTTTTGTACTAAACATTGTTATTGAAGAGAAATCTACAGCACAAGCCAAGCCACTGCACAGAAATCACAGCCAGTACAGCTGCTGCTGCAGCTCAAGGAAGGGCAGAAACCACTGCCAAGATGCAACTGAAGGCTGCTCACAAGAAGTGTAATAAAGTGCTATTTACCTCAGGACCACAGCACATATTAGAATAGTTCTTCCACACACATCTTCTGTAAATACGGTATTTTGAATTTCTAGTCACACTAAGTGTGATTACATACCTATTTTGTTCCCTGTAGAAATGCAACCATATGGCAACAAACAGAGGTCCAAGGATTCTGCTTCCCAAATGGATTCCATAATTCGAAGAATCTAGTAAAACCAAATGTATATGCTAAGTTATTTCAAATTATTTGAACATTACAGATTACTCATACAAATGACACTACCTGGACTTCTAAGATGGGGCCAAACTTACTTGGCTATTTGATTAAGAGAGAAATACAGAAAGTGTGCAGCCATTCAAGATAATCAGTTACAGAACCAGGGTTTATATTTCTTCATCTATTCTGAAACCAGGAAATCTTTACTCTTCCATAAAGTATTATCCAATACAATGTATGATTCCTACATAAGGTGAGATTAAATGCATTAGCAAGCATGCCCACTTTTCCCAATTAATACCTCCAAAACCCCTAACAAACCAGTTGTCTGAAACTGGAGTAATGCTACCTACTGATTTTTCATTTGTTAACTTCTGCCATTGCATGAATAAATGATAAAAACACTTCATCAGAGAAGCAGGTCATCTTGCACTAAGTAAGATTCTGTCTCTAGAACAGCGAAATGTGAAATATGTATGGCACATGGCAGGAAAATCCAGGGTAACAGTATGCACTGTGTCTGGTTGGGATGAAGCTCCTTTTCTCCAGAGCAGCTTGTACTGTGCTGTGGTTTAGGGGGTGACCAAAGCAGTGCTGGGAACACACTGCTGTCCCAGTGTCCCAGCTGAACAGTGTCTGCTGAGTGCCAAGGCTGCCTGTTTCTCACCCTGCCTCACTGTGACTAGACTGGGGAGCACAAGAGATTGTGAGGGGACACAACCAGGCACTTGACCTGAACTAACCAAAGAAAATACTTCGTGCTGAACAATGTCATCCTCAGCAATAAAACAGGGAGGAAGAGGTTATGGTAGGCTAACCATCTTCTGTGCACAGACTGGCTGGGAACTGGTCCACCCATGGGATGTGGTGAGTGACTGCCTTAGCACCACTTGTTTTGTTTTCTTCCTTTGTTCTTCCACTTCTCCTTTGCTTATTAAACCACCTTTAGCTCAACTCACAAGTTTTCTTGCTCTTACTCTTCCTTTCCTGTTTTCCTACCCCACCAGGGTTAACAGCAACATAACACAGTAACATAGGAAACTGTAGCACAACAAAGATGATCCAGTGTTGATGTCAGCCTTGCCATACAGAGTTTTAAATACAAATTAAAGCCTTGCATTTCGTATGAACAGTGAAGACATGGTACTCACACTCTGGAAAAGTAAAATGATTTAAAAATATTTTAATATATTCATGTTATTCTTTATAAGCTTTAGTTATCATACCTGTAAAATTAGCATGTCCTGACGAAGGTCATCTCCATGTTTGAAGATGATGCCTATGGTTTCATTTGACAGAGCTGTTGGATCTGCACATTTAAATTCAAGCCAGAGAGGCTTCTTCTTAGAGGCCATTACTTTACATTTTTCTATCTGTGAAAGACACGTTAATTGCTGTTAGCTATTGTATGCCAACATCAACCCAAGAAACCCTCCTAATAGCAGCTACAGAATAGTTTACCAGCTTCCACTCAGCTATACCACAAGCAAAATTCTGAAAGCACATGTAAAGGATGTTGTTCAGCTCCTCACACAAAGCCCCCCTGAACCTGCAAAACTTTTAACCACTGTCCATGATGAAGGAAAGAGTGTATCAGACAGATTTAAAACAGGAATAGACATTCTGACAAAACTGTAAAATACAGAGCATCACAACAGCACTTTGACAGGTCCTTTGCAAAACCAAAACCTAATCATTGTCCAATGCAATTTATCACATCATCCACCCTCCTGACTTCTAGCAACTACATTCCAGATTGCTTGATTCAATTCCCTTAGTAAATTGTTCAAATTCACGGGAAAAATGGCATTTTTGAAACTAATTTAACGCAATCACTCATAAGATAAGAAAATAGACTCCCTATTTTAGTTTTATTACATTTTCAATACTGATAAATTCAGTAACGAAACAGCAGTATTTCAAATGTTTTCTCCAGTTATTATGGCTAATACAACTGTAGTATGTCTTACTTTCTATTCTTGAGTTCCTGATTCATTGTAGAACATTACTATGTACAATGAAGTAATCTAAAACTAAAAAAAAAAAAAAAGAAAAAAAAAAAGAAAAAAAAAAGAAGAAAAAAACCACCAAGTGCATGTCAGTGTTTGAGAGCAGACAGAATTCAGGAGTATTTTAGTATATTCATGTTTCATCTACTGAAATTCTGAGACTGTAGTTTAAAACAAAATAGTTTTTACCATCCTTATTTTCAGACGGGAAAGAAGTTTTTAAATCTTTGAACTTATTAGAAACTCTGATTTTGCTTTTAATATTTTGTTTAGACTTATAAAATTTTAGATTTTGAAGATTATAGAACTAAGAGTACTTGTTAAAATGAATATGAAATGAAAGCTTAGTTTTTTTCACCAAACATTTTTACTCGTACAGTTTGGAAAAAGAAAAGCTACCGTCAGTTTTTGGACATAGCTACCTTCCTTTGTAAACCTATTGTTTTGTTCATCTAAGAAGGTCCTGGTAGGACTGAATACTGAATACTTCCTAAGTGAAGAAAAACTAGAAAATCCAGAGACATCTTTATTTTAAAACCTACTTCCTGTCAAGCTGGTGATGACTTCTGTACAAAAAACAAAACAAAACAAAACAAAAAAAAAAGAGAGAGAGAATATACAAAATACAAAGAGAAATATCATTATAGCATTGAAGAAGTCACAAATTATTTCTGAATAAGAAATGTCAGAATTGGCTTCTGTGCTGACAGTGCTTCAGCTATGCTCACCTGGGAGGTGTTTAATTCTCTCAGCTTGAAGTCAGACTAGCTTACAGCCTGTCTCTCAAGGCACAGGTTTATTTACCAGAAACACGGCCATATCTAGGCAATGCCTGAGCATTCAGCACTTCCTTAAATTGGAGGGTTTGTCTGTCCTTAGCTAAGAGAAAATAAAAGAGTTTTCTCCTTGTAGGGTCCTTCCTGCACATCAAGCAAGTCCAAGGATCTTGACTGTGCTTCTTTACCCAGTCCTCACATTGCATTTCAGATGCATGATCCAATTTCCTCTCACTGCACATCTGCTGATCTATGAATCTTTTTTTAACTCTGAGTCAGCATACACAACTGCAATCTCACCACAAAACTGAAGGCAGCAATATAGAAAAACCTAAGTGTTTCTTAATGTATTTTTAACAAAATTGTAATGTGTTTTCTAACAAAACAAACATAGAGATACTGAAAAATCAGAAATAGCTGAGGTAGACATTTTGTGTTTGATGAAGGTCTGGACACAAAACTTAGTGACAGATATGAATCAGGGTAAGACAAAGAAAGTTACTAGAAGAATGGAAACAGAATATCCCAAGTCCCTGAATCAGATACAAGGTTTGATACGCTATTTAATTAAAAAAAAAAGTCAGCTACCTGGTTAAATCTTGTATTACACTAATGGAAAAACTAATAACTGCCATTTCATTATTAGAATTTCATGGGTCGTTGCAATTTTTTTAGTACATGGGGGCATGTCATTACATTTAGAAAAATAATAATAGCTCTGGGAACAAAAACCTAAACAGTCTATGCAATGTCATTGTATCCACACAAAAACAAGACCTTTTGAGATATTAGCAAAACCTTTTACCAAGTGACACATACCTGAATTTATTAATAAGAAAAAAGAAAAAAGAAAAAAGAAAAAAGAAAAAAGAAAAAAGAAAAAAGAAAAAAGAAAAAAGAAAAAAGAAAAAAGAAAAAAGAAAAAAGAAAAAAGAAAAAAGAAAAAAGAAAAAAAGGAAAAAGAAAAAAAGGAAAAAAGGAAAAAAGGGAAAAAAGAAAAAAGGAAAAAAAGAAAAAAGGAAAAAAAAGAAAAAAAGGGAAAAAAAAAGAAAAAAAGAAAAAAAGAAAAAAATAAAAAATAAAAAAAGAAAAAAAAAGAAAAAAAATAAAAAAAAAGAAAAAATAAAAACAAAGAAAAAGAAGAAAAACAAGAAGAAAAAAAAGAAGAAAAACAGAAGAAAAAAAAGAAGAAAAAAAAGAAGATAAAAACAAAAAAAGAAAAAAAAGAAAAAAACGAAAAAAAAGAAAAAAAAGAAAAAAAAGAAAAAAGAAAAAAAAGAAAGATTTGTATGAAGCTAGAACATACTCACCACTAGCGCTCCTGCTCTTAGCCCAGGATCATATGGAACTCTAAAACTTTCTGGAAGTTTGCTGCCCTGTAATTTTTCAAGCTTTTGCCTCAGCTGTGCAATAACTGCAATTACAAGAAAGAAAACAGAATGAAATCAAACACTGGAAGGCAAAAAGGTTATAGGTAATCAAACTTGTTGAGCATTATACACCTCAAAAATCCCAAACCCAAACAAACAATAACACAAAAACAACCAACCAACCAACCAAAAAAACCCCCCAACAATTCCTCCCTGTCCCCCAACAGCACCTAAATTGTAGTAACTTGGATAATGAACCAGCTTTCTATAAAGTAATTACAGATTTCCTAGACAAATATCTAGGAAAGTTACTGTTTGTAGTTTACTGTTATAGTTTACTGTTTGTTCAGTAAGTCTCCTCACTGTAATGTAATGTAATGTAATTTGAGAACTGTAAGCAAAGTAACTGAAGCTACAAAAGATTAGGAATAGCAGATTTTAAAACAAAAGTAAAGGCACTTGCTAAAACAATTTTCCAGTTGATCTGGCTTAAGAACAAGGTGCTACGCATTTCAAGCAATGAAAGAGCAGCATAGACACATTCTTGGGAGAGCAATCATCCAGCTCAGAGGGTGATGAAAGCAGTTAATCCCATGCATGATGTAATATTACCTTAAGAATTTATTTATTTATTATTACTTGCGATCTTCAAATATAAGCAAAGAGATTACAGTGAAAAGTGAAAGAAACAGTTTGACAGCATATTTACTACTGGAATAGCATGGATCTAGCAGGAATTTGTTCTTTACAGAAAATCCACAAACACTGGAGAAACATATATATAAACAAGAATAAGGTAAGACTGCATGATAGAATGAAATGAAACAGGACAAAACATTCAGACTGAAAATATGAACAACGAGGAACTTAGAAATGGCAGGACAAAAAGTAGCAATAACCTACAGAATAAATTTTAGGATATACATTTCTAAAAATATAAGAAGTAGATGGTGCCTGTAGAAAAAAAATTATGTCCTCAATAATCTGAGAATAAATTACATTAGATATAGCATTATTAGGACTCTCCACAGTTCCAGGAAGACTTATTCAGTGAAAATGTCAATTATATAAGTCATCTTTCAGTGTTCTGCTGTACATTACATCCAAATATTCTTTAACTTCAAAACCTGGTGGGTGTTAATATGATTTTTCTCTTGAAGCTTTTCTTCTTTGCCCACATAGCCTTCAAAGATAATGTATTATGGAATCCACTGCTCTTACAGACATGTACATCTGCAAGGTTGTATAGTTTTTTTCCAAAATACAGGATTCTGACTAAATACATTTAGGTTATAGAATATTTTAAGAAAAATTTAGGAAGTTGTTTAGAAACAGTGTTTTATGTGGAGCTTCAGTAAGTCCCTTTACCCACACTATGTGGTAACAACAGATTTTACACTATATATTGAAGAATAAATGCATATTTCCTTCAAATCTCTTTAGAAACACCACCACAGTCACTTCTGCATAGCCAGAGTGGAAAAGCTTTCCAATCCAAGGACTTCCTGGCCTGGAGCACACCAGGCTGAACATGCAGGAAGAGGTGATCTCCCTACAGCTCTTAGAATTTTAATACTGTCATTTGTCTTCTCACACTTACTCCCAACACCAAGCAAGTAACAGGAACGAGGATAAACAAGCTTTTACGAAAGTTGGGGGAGGAAAGAAGGGGAATGGCAGGCAAAACCCAGAGGTGAAGAGGCATGGCATAACTCTACTGAGGCTTCCAAAGCAGCGCTTACAAGAACTGGAAGTAACAATACCACATCTGTCTCACAGGACTCTCAAATATATGCCCTACATATTCACCTCTGATCCACCAGCTACTTCCATGGCATAGCAGAGGCTGCACTGGACTCCTCCCTAATCTTCCTGCCAAAAATTTTCTAGTGAGAGTTTAGAGGAAGGCTGTTATTTCTTGGCAAACGTCATTTTTAATTTCCAGTTGATATTTGTGTCTTCAGCACTGGCATTCAGCTAATGTACAAGAACTTATCTGTTTCCCAGCTGGCATGGCATGAAGTTCAAGATAAGCCAAAGCCTGGGAAAGTACTGGGCGTCTAGAACATTGATATTCTTCCCCTTTTGAGATGAAATGAGCAAACAAATCTATTACTGGCTCAGTCATTATTAACTTACACTCACATTTTAAAGGAAGTAAAAATTATGCCCTTTGACAACAATTTATCCACAATGAACAATTATTTCTTAAAGAACAGTACAGTTTGCTGCCTAGTTTTCCAAACCCGAAGAGAAAAAACAGTATTAACAACAAAGAAATGCTGTTAGCAAATACCTTGAGAAGTAACATCATACTTTTCTGCAGAAACTGATTTAATCTCCATTGTGACTTTATGCAGCAATTCAATTACTTGAACCTGCTTCATGAAATCGTGCAGCATTGCTTTTCCACAGCCCCTAAGGTAGGCTTCGAGGATGACTGCAAACCTCTGTTGGTAGTGCATGGACTGGGCAATTTCACTTCTCAAGAACCAAAACAAGAAGTGACCAATTCTTTTGTTCTATAGGTAAAGAAAAACACTACAAATTAGCATTAATTTCTTGACAAAGGGTTTTAATAATGCCAGCAACTTCAGCATAAGTTGGCTGTATTTTAAGTACTTACCCTCAAACCACGTTTCAGCAAAAATCTGGCTAAGGCGCTGTCATGGTATGGCTCAAATTTCACAGCCTGAGTAATGCAAACATAGAAGACATGTTGTTAACACATTTAAGATCCCACTGCTTACTCCTAACCAATGACATCTAGAGAACACACTGCTGCAGGAGTAGAAAATGTGTAACAAAGCAGGTCTTTTTGAGGCTTCTCTGTCTGATTCAACAAACACATTTTGTTTGCAACAGGTACTTTCCAGATTTATCATTAATGTGACAACGCAAGGCATGGAGTATCTAACCAGAGAGTCCAACCTGAACATATGCACAAAGCAACATCATTCTTGGCAAAGACCAGCAAGATCAGAAACCAGTCTGCAGTATGACTGATACTGAGAGTTCCTGAAATGATTACTGACAGATGTATTTGTAATAGCTCTTCAATAAAATGTTTCAGTAATGAAATACTGGTTTTGGTCAACATCCACTGCTTCGAGACTCTGGCACCATGGCACTGCTGGAATCCCCAGAAAAAAGCAGGATACAGGAGCAGCTTTTCAGAGCACTTATCTGGCCTTTTTTCTGTAACGAATGACAGAATAAAAGATCAGATACACACCCTACAATAATTAAGTACAATTAAGAGGAAGACTTCACCAAAGCTTTTTTTTTTTACTGTGAAACCAGACACATTTTTTCTTTTTTCAAAACCTCCACCCAAGCCCACAGATATTTCCAAGCTACTGCCAAAAAAGAGGGTCGGGTCAGGGAGGGAAGTCAACAACTATTTTCAAGTGCCAGCATTGGATTTTTTTTTTTTCTGTTACTCTCTTCTCCATCCCAATAATCAAGTGAATTGATCAATGAGAAAACCATCACACTTCCAGGTTCTGGGTAGTACCAAACTTCTCCACTTCAACTAATTTTTTTTCCAGCAGCTTCTTTCATGTTGCTTGAGGAATTCAAGCTTATAGAAGGTTTGTATTCGGACTAATGGTGGAAAAAAGTATGCACTTATATCCCATGGCAACAAAAGAGAAATAAGAAGCATACAGTCTATGAATCAGAGTCACAGAAATCCCTGTCATGGACTGAGGGGGTTGGTGAATGGCTTCAGGTTCTGGAAATAGAGTGCCAGGAAGCAGCCTGTAGGGAGATTAAGGGAAAACAAAGGGATGTGCAGAGAGCTGGGTGCATGTAGTATGCTCAGCTTTCAGAAGCAACAAAGTATGCAAACCTCTAGCAATAGTTATTCAACAGAATATAATGGCTCTTTCAAGATCACTTCGGTCTGCAGCCTGCAAAGAAGCAACCAAGCCATCAGCAAAGGTCTGCTAAATTCATCAAACAAATCATAGTTTTATAAACTCTCAGAAGTACTGTGTCACACAGTTGCATTTTATTGTTAAAATATCAACATGATTTCTGAAATGTAAATCGTCCTGTGGGTTCAATCAAATGAAAAAAAGAAAAAAAATCAAGTTAACCTTTCTGAATGAAGCAACTTATAAAAATGTCACAAAGACACGTTCTTTCTAGCTGCTGGCTAAGAGACAGACAAGAAAGCCAAGCACCAGACATGCCCTTCTCCTGTACCATAATTCTGCAAGACCTGTCCTGACTGTCTCTGCAGTACTGTTTTATATCCCCAAACAACATTTCTTTATTTAGGAGAGACAATGAGAATTCACAAATATAACAATATATAGATCCTTTTCCTTTGTGTAATGAGATTATGAGGCATGAAGGGGTTTTAATAAAATTTAATTTTCACTTCAGTAAGGTGCCCATAAGCAGTAATTATCACAAAAATTCAAATGTATTTTCTTCCAAGAAAGCCTATAAAAAAACTCATTCTGATATATACTATGTTTAATGTTCACGTAACCTTGAAAAACAAGTTAAGACTGAAATACAGGCAAACAACTGACCATTACTTCAAAACAAAACCTCCTTATTGAACTTGCAAATATATTTTAACATTGAACATTATTTAAGAAATGCTTTATGACCATCCTTATTGAGCTATGTTAGATGGTTATTTTTAAAAGTCCGGCCCTTTTACGTTCACAAAGTCAAATACCAACTTTTGCACAGCAACAACAAAAGCTGTGCATTAGAAAAGTCTGCTGGCCCTTCACCAGGTCCCTGTGTGTATCTTTTCCCTGTCAATTCAGCAGAATGCCTTTACTTACTGCCATATACATGCAGTACAGCCACTGGTATTTATCTTACAAAGAATTTTGTTGCATTTTAGCAATCCAATCCATGGCTTATCAACTCTACAGAGAAGAACAGATATTACAGGAAGCTCAATAGGTTGATTTATGATGTGGCTGCTACTATTTGAAATAAACTTGTGGGGAAATGCTTGATTTCTAACTCTACAGAGGATAAAATGGGAATATCCTGTGCAGAGTGAAATAAACCACAGAGCTTTCATAAAGGTGTGCATTTGGAAAGTGACAACCATTTGCAGAAGAGATGTGTCCACTGGAGCAGAGGAATGGACAACATCCATTCTCTGAAAAATGTAGATTTTAAATACACTGTCATATCAAAATTTTACTGCAGAATGCTGACAGCTTATGCCCCGCAGTTACCTAAGAAATAAAGACAAAGAAAGCAGCAGAGAGGTAAAGCTGGAATCCAGCATGTTTTTAGTTTTTAAGGATGTGGTAAGTGCGTTATTTCTTACAATACCACTTACTAAAAATGACACAATGAAGTTAAGGCACTATGATTCTATGCTACAGTATTTTATTTAACTGTAAAAAAGGTTTATTCTTTTAAAAACTCACCATATTTGTAATTCCTGAAAACAAACAATTTCAAGAAAAAATGGAAACAACCCCAGTATTTCCCCTATTTTCTCAGGCATTTTGATAGCAACCAATCATCATCCCAAACTCCTAATTCAGATGCAAAAAAAAGTGAATAAAATTGCTGAGCCACACGTAGACAGCAAAAGCTCACAAGCCAAGCATATATATAGCAGCAGCTACGTGGGAGGCCCAATGAAGTAACCGTAGCGACTCCTTTGGTTAATGCAGAAGTGCACAAATTCTGCCTAATCTTCAGACAAGCAAAGACAAGGCTAGAAAGGTTTTGTTGAAAGCACTACCAATGTGCAGCAAAATCTGAAGTACTAGCTTCATTTTCCAAGGTTCTCTCTGAACCTGCAGAAATAAAAAGCAGCTTCCCCAGCTGCGGCAGTTCATTTTTAATTTTTTTAATTTTTTCTTTTTTAATTTGAATTTTGTCCTCTGATTCTTTGAAAAAAGTATTTCGTGCTCTGATGGATGACAGCCTTTCCATGCAAAACAGAGCCCTGTCAAGTGTAGGAGGCCTGCAGACCCACCTGGCTCCAGGACTGTGCTTACCAGGAAGAACACAAGGTTACACCTTCCATCAGATGCCAGAGGAGACTTTGCCACTACCAACTCATGGCATCGTGTTGAGAGAAAAGCAACCAAACCAAGTAACTGATACAAACCTTTCCAATGTTTGATCTGGCAGACGTGCACACAAAGTGCTTCAAATCAATACAGCAGTGATCCCTGGCCATTAGAACCACAATTTTGTACCCAAGTTCCCAGAAGGACTTAATCATAGTATGTGGTCGTTTCAACTCTTTAGCTATTTCCAAAATTTTGGTGTGGAGGGAGTTTCTAAATAAATTTGCTCCCCTTAACAGCACAAGATTGAAGTTGCTGCAATATACTGTGTAATTACACTGATGTTCTTGACCTAAAACCCAACCTCAGATTTTTCTTCCATGTCAACATGTGCATTTTCTTTCTTTCTATCTATACTCCTTCTAAACTATCAGTAAGGTCAGCCAACAGCTCTTCAGTGCTGTGTGATTCAAACCCAATATGAACAGCGTTACAGACAGCAGAGTTAGAATTTACTCCCATCATGGCTGTGCTGGCATTAAAATTTCCAGAAAAACTTACTACTGTAAACACAAGATGCAAATTGTAAAACACAAGGCAATTATACCACAAAAACATCAACAAAGGCAAAAGACAACAAGTAGAAAAGTGTATTTCACATTAATCTGGTTACTACCACTGCCTTGACTAAACATTGAAGACTTCAAAACCAGGGAATACTAACAAGACCTACTAAAAGAGAAAATGCAAATTATGGGGTAATGCAAATATATTCCTGGAAGGCAGAGTTCAGGCATGCAAATAGACCTTACCTGCACCAGCTGTAAAAGATAATGAAGAACATCATCATCTTCTAAACTTTCCAGTTTTTGAACTGCCATTGCTCGGACATTTTCGTCTGAAAAGTTACAGTCCAGAAGTTGCATTGTGAGTCCAACATCTAAAGTGCTCTGATCCCAAGCCTCTTTTTTAGCAAGCAATTGGTATGTTTTGGCCACTATTTCTTGTTGTCCCCATTTCACAGAGCTAAGCAGCTTAGGATATGCCTTGGGGTGCTTTATGCTCTCATATCTAAAGTGCCACAACAGTTCTTTGTCCTCAGGAGAAAGTGGATTAAGTGGGTCAGTTGCTATGATCTCTTCAAGTTGCTTGCGAAGCTGGTTGGGCATTTCAGCTCGGGTCCTGTCCCCCTGGGGGTCCGATGATATCCTGTGCTTGGGCAAGGCAATTGGGTGACAATATTTGTCCAGCACAATAGAGATAGCCATTGAGTTTTCTTTATCAGGGTTAGTTGCCGATGTGAGTTTGTCTGCATTTATACTTCCTTGTTCTTCCCCCTTACCTGGAATTTTCCACATGTGGAGCACATACTCCCCACTTCGTAGCAAGAAACGGTGATCTATCAACAGAAGATTTACATAATAGAGAAGCTGGGTTTTACATTTTGCATCAGAGTTGGAGGATTCATGTGACTGAAGGTTTGTCTTTGCAGATGGTCCCTGTGCTTTGCCGCAGTATATCTGAAGATTCAGAAGTGCTCCTTTAGGCAAATCCTTGATTTTGATATCAAACTCCAACCAAATATTCCACAGAACCTCCTCAGTAAAAGGCTTTGATGAAGTTCTTCTCTGTGAAAGGAGCTGCTGCCCATGTTGAATGTTAGCCTCTACAAAGACAGTAAGATCAGTATTTCTTGGTAAAACCGGGATATCAATGCCAATTATTTTCACTCTAAATTTCCTATTACAATCCCACAAAGAGATAGTGAAGACTCTCTCATGATCTTTTCCATCTATTGTCAATTGTTCATGATACCCTGTAACTCCTGTACAGTCATCCACCAAGGGCCATTCTTCCTTCTGAACCTCATCCTCATTCGGGTCTGGGGGATTGTCAAGGACAAGGTGGATTTCTTCCCCATTCTTAAGGCACTGTCTTATCCAGTGAAAATCTTTGATTGGTGTCTCTCCAGTAATGTACTCATCTCTGCCACAAACTCTGAGAACAAAATCCAGTTCACTGTGATCTTCAGGAATGTCCATCAAAGACTTTTTCTTTGCCATTTTTGTGAAAAAGCTGTGGAGAATCATATCTGGAGTTTCATCTATTGACACTTTAATTTTCTGACTAGTTGTTCCTCTATGTATGATTATAAAAATGTTATTATTAGTGATCTTTTTAAATAAATATTCTGGGAGTGGCTTAGATGTAGTCCATGGGTGCATTGCATATAATTTAGGATCTCTGCAAGCTACCTCTATCATTCGTGGAGTGACTAATCTGCGCCGGGTAAATTCCAGCTCATCATCATGCACATTGCTGACATCAGTGACATCATAACCAATTAAATCGTTAAGCTGCCGCTGAAATTCCTGAACTTCTTCTGATGGTTTTTGTTTCTGGACAACATAGATCTTGCCTACCTTTTTCTGCAACACCTTCCAGTACAGTATGCAGTCCAATGTCTGTAATACTTGATGTTTATCATAAATTTCATACCACTGCCCTTTCTTCTGGTACTGCAGGATAAACTGATCTGGGGTGAACGCATGGTAGAAGTCTGTGGTTTGACTCATTTCTATTGCACGCATCCAAATCTGTGCCTTCATTTGCTCAACCGTGCAGTTGCCAGCTATTTCGAGTAACAGAATTTCTGGTGCTTTAGTATGTTTATTGCTTGTAGGTAAAATGAACTCAATGGATATCAGTTCCATTGATGAAAAACTACTCGACGTGCAATGAGGTTTCATTCTCCTTCTCCTTCGTTTGTTTTCTTCTCTCATAACAACAGGCTGTTCATGATCACCCAGCTCCATGCCAGAAGAAATCTAGCAAAACATACAATTACTTGATTACTTTCTCATTTACATTTATCTTTACTCTTACTTTTTAACTTTTCATACAAATTTTTTACACTTCCACTTCCTCTAATTTCTGGTCACAAATACTTGATTTACATAAACCACTTCAGATGTAATCTATTCAATTCAATACCAAATAAATTAAAAATCCTCCAACCAACTTTCCAGTGATTAAGTAATTAAAATAGAGGTTTTAAACATCCTGCCCAGATTTTACTGAGGAGAAGCAGTTCGAATATGCAACCTCCATATTGATTAGTTCTTGCTTCTATTTGATCAAGCACTCATTCCTCTGCTGCCTCCTCTGTTTTGATGCTGCTGATGTTAACAGAAGCAGGTTTTCATAGAAATCCAAAGACATACTCCTGCATATTAATAGAATGCAGTCCCACAGAGCTCCAGGAATAGCAAAAAGTAACAAAACAAGCAATTTATTTACAGTCTGGACAGACATGAGCCTATTCTCAGGTTCCTCTGCCTCTCTTTTTAGTGATGAGGAATCAGGACTTCAACCTAAAAAAAGCCCTTAAGATGCAAAAGTCAGGGACTGTTTCTGAAGATATATTTAACATGCATCTAAATTCAAGGCGAGTGTCCTTAGATGTGCTTCTTTTAAATAAATCAATTCACCAGACTGATAATATACATCCATTTTCAAAGTACACACTACCAATATGAACTATTAGTTTGTTACAGAAGAAAAATCTCCCAAGCTGATGCTGATTTATTACCCTATACATCAAATCACACCTAAAACCCAGTAAAACAATAACAAACACGAGTAGCCTACCTTATCAGCATTTAGTAAACAAAAAATACTGTTGCTCAATTAATCTCCATTGACCAATGTTAAAATGGAAATTACTCAGTGCAGATCGAGTGCACTCGCCCAAGTCAAGTTAAAGCAACATGCTGAACTTCTTTTCCAAGCAACACTTTCTACACATAAAATCTTTTAACTGCTGGAGGAAAGTAAAGCCACTGTAACGATTCCTTAGCAGACAATAAAAGAAGCAGATAAAAATAGAAAAGATTAAACTCAAACAACATAGCACACTAACTAAAATTCTTCTCCTGAGTTCCAGAAAGCAGTGACCACAGACACACCACCTCTATAATTGATAAAGTACAAGGAAATATTACCTGCTTATAAAACAAAGGCTGAATTGCTGAAGATGATTCATTTGTTTAATTTTTGCTGTTCCTATATTTTTAAGGGAAGATCATTCACACAAAAAATTTCTTTGTTTAAACTGTTCTGCTTTTCTTGCTCACTCTCATATCCAGATGCAAAGGAAGTGCTGCACTTACCAGGAAGGAAGTTTTAACCAAGTTGATTATACATATGATTGCTCATTTTAAAAGAAGTCAGAATGCTTTTCCTGTTACAACAGTAAAAATACACCAACAGTACATCAATTGAACACACACATATTGAAGACATGTTTAGAGCCTTTTAAAAATAGCAAAGAATAATCTGGGCAATAAATTTAATTAATTCAAATAAGGTATTTAAACCAAATATATTTTTGAGAGATTACCTCACAAAACAGTTAAATACAAACAGTAGATAAAAGACGATTAAAAATAGGCAATGTTTCATTATTTTTATTTGCATGGTGATAGCCATTTAAGGACTCCCAACTTAAATTTACTAGAGATTTTTAAGCCAGTCTCCATACAGGCATCTCATAGAGATTGTATATGCCAAGGATCTTGCATGGTAACCTCAGCAGCAGAACTACTGGGCAACCTTACCTCAAATATCTTAAACTCATTTATTTATTCAAACATGCAGTGAAATCCACTAGAAATGGTGACTTTAGATTCAGGAAGAAATCAAACCATAGACTTTCAACCCTAACTGTTGTGGTTAACTACAACCTGAGGTGCTGTTCTTTTACTAAAAAAATTATCCCCACAGGAAAAAAAAAAAACCAACATTAGGGAAAACATGTATAAAACAGAAAGAAAAGACATAAAACTCTCTAATTTCATCCTTTTTCCTTATGACTTTTCCAGTGAAATACTGATCTTTTGAAGCACAACAAGGAATACAAATCCTACAGCGGTAGGTATCATGCAAAAATGATGACTCTTGAAGGTAAAAAATATGAAAGAAATGAAAAGTTGTCTACAAACAGTGAAGTGCCTTTTTTTATATGCATGCTTCCTATTCATAAAACACATTTTTTATAAAAATGTGAAAAATAACCCTTCCCTCTGTATTGGAAAATAAAAATCTGACAGTCTCTTACCTGCCTCCAACATGCCAAGATTAAAAATCAGAAAATACCCTCCACCACTGACACACCTCTTCTCTCTGAGCATCACTCTGCTTGTCAGCTAAGATATTTTCTTTTTAGAGGTTATTTTTCTCAAGAAGTCAGTTTGGGGGAAACACATTCTGTCCCAGATCTCTCTATCTTTTAAAGCCAGTATTTGAATTATCTCAAAGTAGTGGTGAAGTTACCCTGAACATTTTGTTGCTGACATGAAATTTACCCATCTTGGCCCAGAAATTTCCAAAACTCATCCTCCACCCATATGCAGCCTGTCACCATGCATCAGCCACAGCCTTTGTGGCATCTCAGCACTACACACCACATTCCTCTCTCATCTCAGTTCTTAAATACAATGAAATAATTTATTTCTCTTCATTTAGACATAAGCAACTATCATTAAGGGTTTTTTTTATGCAAACAAGCAATGTAGATTTTTTGCAGAGTTCTTCCTCTATAAGTCATTGTGATGCCCCATCAAGTAAACCTGGACTCATTTCAGTTTCATTGGGTTCTGCAGATCTGGGAAAGCTTCTTGGTTTAAAATGTCCTCAGCCCATTCCTACGAGTCATGCACCTAAGGATTAATTCTTCAAACACACATACATACAAATAGCTCTTCTGCCACTACTCATAGATCAAGACCATCAAGACAAGCAAAGGCAGCATCTCTCCCTCATGCAGCAGAGAACTAACCTGCACATTTCTCAGGAAATGCAATTGTTTCACACTCTCATCCACTTATAAAGGCAGGTAGAGCAATACTTTTTTGGGTTCAGACATTCCCCCACAAATTGCATCAATACAACACAAAATGTGTGGCACTTCTGTAGCTGCCTTGCCCATAGAAGGCTGTCTTTTCTCCTGCATTCGTTTGGGCTGTGACAGTCATGTCAAGCTCAGCCCAATTCAACCTCCATCTCCAGTTCTGCCCGCTTTTCCCCAGCTTCAGAAGGCAGTTCTTGGAGCGACAGTTGTCTCTCATGTCTCTGCAACGACCCATTCTTATGGTGACACCAAACTGTATCCACTTCCTGCTAATCCATGTGTTGGTAAAAACACATATTTCCTCATGCACATGAATCTCAAAACTTCTATGTTTATAATGAAAATTAATTTCACGTTAAGTTCCTTTGTCATGCCTACACTTTACTTACAGTATTGACATTTCAATAGCTCTACTGCAAATGCATCCCAAAAACAGGAAAAAAAAAAATCACTCTGTCTTATTTCTAATTCTAATGAGCCTCATCAACCCTGAATATCCCTATATTACAAGAACTGTCCTACACTGGTCCAAAAATCCTGATGGAGTCCAATGGAGAAGGAAAAGATGGGCCTGTAAAAGGTAACTAAGACAAGCAACCAGCCTTGCCTTTGTCTCCAGTTGGGTTCCTATCTCATCACTCAGGTCAGCAATCTGACCATAACAAAACCAGCAAAAAAATCTGGTTAATTTTCAGCTGGATCAGCTCCTTTATCTGACTCAACACTCGAAGGAGCGGCTGGGCAGTGAGGAAAGAGAAGGAAAGGGAATGGAGCCAGCACAGTTAAGCATAACTGAGACTATAACATGATTCACAGCAGGATTAGGAGATACACTAATGAGTAAAGTCATTAAATTATTTGGAAAAAACCGGCTGAAAGGTGCTTTAAAAAGACAATGTGGTATTACTTATTTGGCTACAAAATATTTAGGATAGCTGTTAATCTTGATTGCTCTGTTAAGACTATGTTAGAATTCTACCAGTTACTATCATGCTTATTCTATACTACCTCCTGCTTCTGTTTCAATCCATCATGTAAAAACATTATTTAAAATTATTCTTTTCACTTTAGTGTGATCTCCTTCCCAGACAACTTAACTTTCAAGAAAATAAGCACTCTCTACCAGAGTAAGAACTACCTCCTGCATGCAATTATGTAAATAGAACACTAAAGTTTACATTCACAGTTTTAGACAAAGTTCATATGAAAGATAAATTTAAAAAAACCCAAAACCACCATGACAAGAATCAAAGTTTTCCAAGCAGCATACTACATCAAATTGCCCGCACTGTTGAGTAGCAGGAGATGACTTCTCACTTGCTGGACAGGAGTACATCTTCCCTGCACCTGCAGTGAGCCAGTGCTGAACTTCCCAGATAAGATACAGCACTAACATTTCAGGCACGAATACAACAACAAAATATCTAAAACTCTGCTCAGTTTCTTTGTCAGATCTTCTAGCAACTACTAGCTCTCATGGGAAATAAATCAGTGCAGGTTCCCATTAGCAAGTTACTTCACAGGCAATGCAGTCACATTTCTTATCAAAAGTATGTGAAACAGGAGATACAGCTCGGTCGGGAGGTTGGGGAGTCAATCAGACTGTTATCACAGCTGTAGCATTTTCACGATGCCCTGGCCTCACCTCCTTTAGTTTCTATATGAGTTGTCTATCTGAGGCTCCTGGAACAAACAAAAACTTCTAGCTGGTTCTGAAAATTTACGTAAGAATTCCGGCCAAGCTTTAGTTACCTGGGGTTGCACAAGTGATCTAGTAGTAATCTCGAAGTAATCCACCTTGGAATCAACACTTCAGAGAGTTTTAAATTCCAGGTATGGTTGCTATTGTTCCTGCCGGGACACACTCGCTATTTAGACACTGCCTGTCCTGTCAATTTAAGCCCGGTTTTCCAAAACCGATTAACTGTGTGATCTAATCTACACCAGCAAGCAACTCCCGAACGCCCTCAGCTATTATTTCAGAGGGATTGTGGTGTGGAAAGGTTGCCTGGTCTACGTGTATCAGATAGACACAAGAAATTTGTTGGACGAGGAAACAGTTACTTATTGTTTAAAAGCCGTGCTGTAGCAGAGCTGACTCACTGATCTTAACACTCGAGAGAACTGTCTACCGCATTGTTTCACTGAACGTTCCAGCAGCCTCCTGGGCGGCTTTGGCATCAAACCCGTTGAGCGCTGCTGGGGCCATGCCGTGAGGCGGGACCAAGGCCGCGGGGAGCGGGCAGCCCGGGGCTCCGCAGTGCCGGGCGGCGGGGACCGCACAGCGGCCGCGGCCGCTGCAGGAAGGGGCCCCGGAGACGAAGGAGCAGCGCGGCCGGGGCTGCCTCCTTCCTTCCTTCCCTCCCTCCTTCCCTCCCGCCCCCGGCCCAGCGCCCGGGCCCAGAGATGGCGGCCGGCGCCGCCCGCGGGCAGGCGAGCTCGCCCCGCCGGCGCTGCCGGGGCCGGGGGCGCCCTGCGGCGGGCTCGGGGCCGGGGCGGGTCCGCCCGAGGCCGGCGGGGCCGCGCCTCCGCCTGCGAGCCCGGGCCGAGGGCAGCGCCGCCCCGGGGGGATCCGCCGCGACCCCCGCTGCCCCCGGCACGGAGCTACTCACCGCAGCGGCGGCCCCGGCCCCGGCCCCGGCTCCGGCCCCGGCCCCGGCTCCGGACAGGTGTTTCCCTCAGCAGGAAGCGGCTCGGGCCAGGGGCCGGCGGGGAGGCTCCATAGCCGGCGGCAGAGGCAGCTCCGGAGCCGCTGCCAATCACACGGCGGGCAAAAAGGGAACCGGCTGCGCGGCCTCCCCGCCCCGCCCGGCCCCGCCGCGGCCTCGGGCACCGGGCCCCGGCCATCGGCCGCGGCGCGTACAGAGCCTCTCGGGGGGTGAAAGCACCGCAGCCGCCGTCAGCCTCAGTCGCCAGCACAAGGCACGCAGGACGCGTCCTGGTGTCGGCACAGGCAGCGAAACCTCCCTGGACGCAGCTTCCTGAGGTGTTCCTTGCCCAGGGTCCCACAGCCCGCTTGCCCACGACACTCCAGCGATCCCTGCCTGCCCGGCCAGCCCTGACAGCTCAACGGCTGCTTCAACCCCACACCTCAGGGCAGGGACAAATTAGTTCGTCTAAACGGCCCTACAAACCCCTAGAGATGGCAACCTACTCCAGCCTTGTGGTCTTCTGCTTAGGAAATATTTTCATGATGCCTGATTTATTGTCTTCTCCTACAGACTGAGCATCTTACTTGTCTTATTCCTCTTACTCAGTTTGGTGGTTTTCTTCCTCCCTCCCCTCCAGCTACTTTCGTGTTTGAATTTGCTGTGTTAACTGTTTTTCTACTATTTTTCTATCTCCAGATGGGGCAGTCTTGCATCTCCCTTTTTAGGTCACGTTCCTTAGACCTGTGATTCCGGTAGCTTGTCTCCGGATTCTTGCCAATTGGGCCACATTGTTTTTGGAAAGCGCTGCTCAAAACTGGACATAGTAGTATTCCAGCTAAGGCTTTGCCAAGGCTGCCCGCAGCAGGAGGATTAATTCATCAGTCTTGTGGTGCCAGACTCCAACTGCAGCTCAGGCATAACCATTCACATTCAATTCAAACAAATAAACAAACAACTCCCCCTCACCACTCTTTCCCCATCCAGGCTGCTGTCTGTTCGGCTCTGAATGGAGCTGACTGTTTCTGTCTCCACAGCTCTTGTTCAGAGTGAACAGCAAAACTCTTTCCATGATTATGTAGAGACATCTTTTCTGACCCAGATCTTGCAATGAGATTCACAGGTGAACTCTGTGTGGCACAGAGTACACACTTGCCGTGAAAGAAATGCTGATGTAAGGTTACATCTTCAGGGAACACTCCACAAGACCATAAGTTACCACAAAGACTTTAAAAATTAATATGATTTTTCCATGGAAAGAAAATATCAGAAGGAAATAACTAGTATGTTACATGTACAGATCCTATTATAAGAAGTTGGATAATTGTTGTTACAGCATGGATGGATTCTTTTGACTGAAAAAATAATTTGTATGGTGTTAAGAGAATCATACCAGTGTGAAGCAGAGAAGAGAAACTTCTGTTTCAAAATGAATATACATTACAATGAACTGTGTCTGTAAGGAATCATCATAACTGTGCTGGCCTCCAGTTCCCTTTTACATGAAAGCTAAGCAAAAACCTTCAACAACTTTCATGTGATGTGTGTGCAGCATTAGGGGAAACACAGTGAAGACTCACTTCATTCTTGATTTTGCCTGATACAATGGGTAATATCTCTCAAAGAAGTTCAGCTTTACACTGCATTACTGAATGCTGTAAAAGACATTTAAAAACCTTATCAAAATAGGAAGTCTTTTTTTGTTGTTTTTGGCAGGATCCCCAGATGGATCACTCCAAGAACACAAGTGTAGCCAGTTTGGCGACTAATCCTGTTAAAATCCGTGGACTTTATTTGGGGATGCACAAACATATGGAGATTTGAGCAGCTGAATAAAAAGCTGTCATTTGTCAAAAGACAATTATAGAGGGGATAATTTACAGCCAGAGCAAATGACACATTTCATGTTGATTTCAGCCAGAATTGTATAACGTTTTTTAAATAGCTATAAGTCAATGTAGTGTTATTTGCAATGAAAGAATAAAATATTGTACGTATTATATTTGAGAAAGGTTGGTAAACTGAAAATCTTGCTCTCTTCACGATTTAGTATGTTAGTAAAATATTACATTTTTGCAGTTAATCTTCAGCTCGTCTATATACAGCTCATTTTCTTTATTGCTTTTTCTGGCAAATCAAGCAATACAAACTTTCCTGTAGGCATGAATGCTCTCCTTATAGGTTGTATATTCTTTAGAAATACACATTTTAACATTATTTTGTTCCTCTTCATTTCCAAGTATGACTTAAACCCTTTACCACAAATTATAATTTGGTTTGTTGGTTTTGTGTGGGTTTTTTGTTTTGTTTTGTTTTGTTTTGTTTTTTGGGGTTTTTTGTTTGTTTGTGGGGTTTTTTTTTGGTTTTTTGTTTTGTTTTGTTTTTTGTTTTTTTTTGTTTTTTTTGTTTTTTGTTTTTTTTCCAGTCAAGAACAGCCTGCACAATAAATTGAAATGCATATTTTACCGTATCAAAAATGGAACTTTAAAACAGTCAGGAATACCTTAGCTTAATGAAGAAAGGTGAAGAACACAATTTGATATTTAAATGAAGCTGATTTAATCAAAATTAGTCATGCAAAGAAGCAATCATTTTGCTAATATAATCTTGTGGGGTGCAGTCAAAATGCAATTATTTCCTTTATCTACCAGCTGTAATAAAAATATGACAAGAAATTGCTGTCATGGTCTTAAATGGGAGTTTTGGAGGTTGAAAAAATGTAAGATGGTGTCTTTTGTATCTTCTGCACAGTCAAACATCAGTTTTTATGTTGTTTAGTGGAGAAACTGCAATAAAGAATAACAGCCACATTAAATGCTCAGCAACAACTTTATACACTGACATATGTTGGATGTAAATGTTCTTTTATCATTGACAAACTGGGTTCATTGCAATTTAGGAAATAGTATCTAATACTTTGGGTTCATTTTTATTTTCTATATTGCCAGCACAGAAAAGAAGTTAAATGCAGAAGCTTTGTAGGTCTTGTAACAACAAAGTCAAAGCCTGCTTGCTGAACTCAGCAATAGCTACATTCAGTTTTGTAATTGCTTCTCTATGTACAGAAAATGGAAAAACCCCACTGAATGATACATTGTCCATCCTGATGGAATGACAGGTAGCCTTCTTCTTTCTTGGAGAATTTATAACCTGGAATTTTTTAATTGGGTTGTAAACTCTTTGTGATGCATTCAGGGGAGGATTTAAAATAAATTGACAGAATCCCTTTATCTTACAGCCCTGCTATGAAAACTGATCATGTACGTATGTGATCAGTTGTATTAACATCATTGTCATTTATGTGTCCATATGCACGATCATATGGTAACTTTGGTATCAAAAATAAGTGTTTCTTCTCACTATAACTTGCCAACAAGCAGAGGAGGAGTGAGCTGAATTTTAGTTCGGCTTTTGCATCATGTTCTAGGTATGGTAGCTGCTTGTGAAAGGAATGCAGCTGACAAATAAGTGTTGCCTGCGGATCTGTCCTCCATTCACAGCTTTATGCTATGAGAAAGGCAGCTCTACTGATGCTGGTTCTGGGTCATTGCTTGGGGAAGCAGGAGAATGCTTTGGGGAAATAGGGGGATCCAGAAGAGCAAATAAAGGGAGGGCTCCTTCTGCATCCCTCTGTAGGCAGTTAAGTCCTCTCTGAGATGTCTCCTATGTGAGCTTGCTTCACAGCTAGAAGCTTGGTCCAGGAGAATCTTTTAAGATCTGCTGGGCATGAAAGAAGCCTTGTGGCCTGATCCAGAAATGATTGCTGTGAACCTCTGCAGGCAGAGCAGAGTCAGGAAATTTCTAACAAGGAAAAGATGAGTCTTTCCTATCTCTTTTCCATCTCCTCCAAGAAATACCCACTCTTTCCTTGTAATAGATTTGTGCTCCTGGTGATTGAGATTTTGCACGAAATCCCTCACTTCAAACACCTTAAGCTCACAAACAGGAAACAGCAGGTGTTCAGAAGCCTTCTGAGGTACATCTGCTGAAGACTTTGTCTCCCATTTTACTGTCTTAGGCTGTTATACTTCAGAATAGGTATTTAAAGCACAGGGGTGGGAGTGCAACCTGTTTCCTGTCAACCACATGCATACACACATCGGCTGAGATGTAAAACTCACATAATACTTCTTACTGGCTTGAATGCCTTTGGTTTTATCTGTTCATATGTGCATGAGTTTGTCAGAGAGAGATGTAGTCATTGTGGTAGCAGAGTGTCTGTAAACAGATCTTTAAGATCACTGGTTATTCTTAAGGGGTGGAAAAACTCACAAGTTTTTATGGCTGCTGACTGAGGGAGGTCTTAGTATTAGGTGGTGATGCAATATTGCATCATCTTGTGGTTTTGGGACATGACAGAGGAAATGAAAGAGGTCAGAAATAGTAAAATAAAGAAAAGGAGTTCCCAATACCAACAAGGCCTCTAGTCTAATAGCATTATGGTAAGTGCTCCTTTGTATAATGTACAGACAAGAATTCCTCAGTCTCTGAAAGTTCCTAACACAGAAAATAATGAGTCTAATTTGCTGATACATTATGAGGTTTCTCTAGACAAGCTCTCTGAACTGTGTTGCTGTGCTAACTTCCTGTCCTGATATTTATCACTCTTAATCTTTGAAAATTTGGTCAGCTGTATATTCATTTGTTGGTGCAACCTTCAGTCTGTGAGGAGGTAAACATATTTGCATTACATAGGAGTTATGTGAGGCTAGACTTTTATCAGAGGATTTCTGTATTTTTGTTCTCATAAATGAGTAATGTAAAATTCGTTCCCTACTCTCTCTGTATATTAAAGCAACATATCCTTTAGACAGACAAGTGTTTTTTGCTAGAGTTTCAGGCACTCCACAGACCAATTGATCTGCTGTCATAATTGTTGGGGATGCTGAAAAGATATTTAAGATCTATTTGTTCCACAGAGTTTAGTTGAACACAAAATTGGCTATAAAAGGAAGCTCCTTCTCAGCCTGGTCTTTTCTGGAAACATATCCTTTAATCTTCTCCAATAGCTTTAAACTTTAAGAGGTGACCTTAGCAGGGGGTCCAGATCACTACATCTGAGGGAGTTTTGGGGGCTGAATAACAGGATTTCATTCCAAAGTGTTGAATCCCTTGTACGGAAGCCTGAAGGGCAGGCCTGTTTCAGGAGGAGACTGGGGATCTTGTCTGGGAGCTGGGAATCCTGGGTTTGGTTGAGATCCTTGGGCTGCTGAGTTTCCATCTGTGACAACATTCCGTACACTGGAGATGGTACCTCATCATAGTTGTAGCTTTGCTAAATAAACATCTGTTCTCAGGTCACAAGATGGACAACTGGACACGAGGTCTCACACTTTTATAAGTTTTGGTCCATTTGCATATTGGGGTTTAATTGTCCATTTACAGCTGCAGATTATGAAGTTCCATCCTTCTTGTTCCACCCTTCAGCCACCGTTGTTTGTGCTTTTGGGCTTGAAAGTTGTCTCAGCCTCCTATTTCTGGAGTTAAAATATATCAGTTGGCCAGATCATGTCCAGGGCATATATAACACCGACCCAAAATATGTTGGTCAAGTTAAGCCACCTTACCTGCAGCACCTGTGTGGCTGAAAACAGGCAGGGTGTTGAGCTGGATCTCTTTATAGTTGTTCACCTGCCTGTCGGTCAGCTACTGAACAGACATAGCCCACAATAACAGTTTCATGAACAGCATTCAGAATTTCTTTGATGCATTTCAGAAGCTATGGGAAGTCTTACTAAATTTCAATAATGAGGCAGATATGCAGGAGCCTTGTATTTCATCCCAGCAGGGAGCAACTGTTCTTCTCTGGGAAGCTGATGTTCTTTCCCAGTATGTTTCCCTTATGTCTCCAAAAACAAAATGTTTTAGTTGAAATGGTTTGATTTTCCTTCTTGAAGAGGGTAACCTAGTCCTAGATAGAACAGGTGCTGCAGTCTTTCGAAGGTACAACTACACCCTAAAAGTGTGTGGTTCGTTGTCCGGAAGAAATGTATAGAGATTAGGGACACATGGGAAGATCCTAGGAGATATTTCCTGACTGATCTCAGATGACTGAAAATACTACAGATGGGCTTTGGACTCTTCCTAGATTCCATTAAAGAGAAGAAAAAAAAAAAGGATGCATTTCTTCCCTGACTTGAGGATTCCCATTAGAGTCATTTTGGCAGGGTTGGCACCTTTTCATTGCCCCAGATTTCATCTCGGGCCCTTTGGTGCTAATAGCACCAGTTCCAGATTTTCTCAGTTTTTTTCACTCGCGTGGTTTTTGGATCCTATCTCCTCTCCAGACCACTTGATAGACTTTATTCTCTGATTTCCAGATTTCATTCCCTTTCCCGAAAGGAAGACTTTCCCTTTCGGGAAAGGGAATGAAATCTGCTGATTTCAATGAGCAATAATTGGGCAAGCTTCGATTCATGTCCCTTGAATTCTGCTCATCCTATTCCCTTTTATGGTTTTCACCTGGGGTCCGAATTTTTCCAATTTTTTTATTTTTTTACGTTTCATTTCTTCCAGTTCATCTCCGGTCTCTTTCTATGCATTTCTTCCCTGACTTGAGGATTTCTATTGGAGTCATTTTGGCAGGGTTGGCACCTTTTCACTGCCTCAGATTTCATCTCGGGCCATTTGGTGCTAATAGCACCAGTTCCAGATTTTCTCGGGTTTTTTCACTCACATGGTTTTTGGATCCTATCTCGTCTCCAGAGCACTTGATAGACTTTGTTCTCTGATTTGTAGATTTCATTCCCTTTCCCGAAAGGAAGACTTTCCCTTTCGGGAAAGGGAATGAAATCTGCCGATTTGAATGAGCAATAATTGGGCAAGTTTTGATCCATGTCCTTTGAATTCTGCTCATCCTCTTCCCTTTTATGGTTTTCTCCTGGGGTCCGAATTTTTCCGATTTTTTTTTTACGTTTCATTTCTTCCAGTTCATCTCCGGTCTCTTTCTATGCATTTCTTCCCTGACTTGAGGATTCCTATTGGAGTCATTTTGGCAGGGTTGGCACCTTTTCACTGCCCCTGATTTCATCTCGGGCCCTTTGGTGCTAACAGCACCAGTTCCAGATTTTCACGGGTTTTTTCACTCACATGGTTTTTGGATCCTATCTCCTCTCCAGACTACTTGATAGACTTTGTTCTCCAATTTCTAGATTTCATCCCCTTTCCCGAAAGGAAGACTTTCCCTTTCGGGAAAGGGAATGAAATCTGACGATTTCAATGCGCAATAATTGGCCAAGTTTTGATCCATGTCCCTTGAATTCTGCTCATCCCATTCCCTTTTATGGTTTTCGCCTGGGGTCCGAATTTTTCCGATTTTTTTTTTACGTTTCATTTCTTGCAGTTCATCTCCGGTCTCTTTCTATGCATTTCTTCCCTGACTTGAGGATTTCTATTGGAGTCATTTTGGCAGGGTTGGCACCTTTTCACTGCCTCAGATTTCATCTCGGGCCCTTTGGTGCTAATAGCACCAGTTCCAGATTTTCACAGGTTTTTTCACTCACATGGTTTTTGGATCCTATCTCGTCTCCAGAGCACTTGATAGACTTTGTTCTCTGATTTCTAGATTTCATTCCCTTTCCCGAAAGGAAGACTTTCCCTTTCGGGAAAGGGAATGAAATCTGCCGATTTCAATGAGCAATAATTGGGCAAGCTTCGATCCATGTCACTTGAATTCTGCTCATCCGATTCCCTTTTATGGTTTTCGCCTGGGGTCTGAATTTTTCCAATTTTTTTTATTTTTTTACGTTTCATTTCTTCCAGTTCATCTCCATTCTCTTTCTATGCATTTCTTCCCAGACTTGAGGATTTCTATTGGAGTCATTTTGGCAGGCTTGGCACCTTTTCACTGCCCCTGATTTCATATTGGGCCCTTTGGTGCTAATAGCACCAGTTCCAGATTTTCACGGGTTTTTTCACTCGCGTGGTTTTTGGATCCTGTCTCATCTCCAGAGCACTTGGTAAAATTTGTTCTCTGATTTGTAGATTTCCTTCCCTTTCCCGAAAGGAAGACTTTCCCTTTCGCGAAAGGGAATGAAATCTGCCAGTTTCAATGAGCAATAATTGGGCAAGCTTCGATCCATGTCCCTTGAATTCTGCTCATTCTATTCCCTTTTATGGTTTTTGCCTGGGGTCCAAATTTTTCCGATTTTTTTATTTTTTTACGTTTCATTTCTTCCAGTTCATCTCCGGTCTCTTTCTATGCATTTCTTCCCTGACTTGAGGATTTCTATTGGAGTCATTTTGGCAGGGTTGGCACCTTTTCACTGCCTCAGATTTCATCTCGGGCCCTTTGGTGCTAATAGCACCAGTTCCAGATTTTCTCGGGCTTCTTCTCTCGCATGGTTTTTGGATCCTATCTCGTCTCCAGAGCACTTGATAGACTTTGTTCTCTGATTTCTAGATTTCATTCCCTTTCCCGAAAGGAAGACTTTCCCTTTTGGGAAAGGGAATGAAATCTGCCAGTTTCAATGAGCAATAATTGGGCAAGCTTCGATCCATGTCCCTTAATTCTGCTCATCCGATTCCCTTTTATGGTTTTCGCCTGGGGTCTGAATTTTTCCAATTTTTTTTATTTTTTTACGTTTCATTTCTTCCAGTTCATCTCCGTTCTCTTTCTATGCATTTCTTCCCAGACTTGAGGATTTCTATTGGAGTCATTTTGGCAGGCTTGGCACCTTTTCACTGCCCCTGATTTCATATCGGGCCCTTTGGTGCTAATAGCACCAGTTCCAGATTTTCACGGGTTTTTTCACTCGCGTGGTTTTTGGATCCTGTCTCATCTCCAGAGCACTTGGTAAAATTTGTTCTCTGATTTGTAGATTTCCTTCCCTTTCCCGAAAGGAAGACTTTCCCTTTCACGAAAGGGAATGAAATCTGCCGATTTCAATGAGCAATAATTGGGCAAGATTTGATTCATGTCCCTTGAATTCTGCTCATTCTATTCCCTTTTATGGTTTTTGCCTGGGGTCCAAATTTTTCCAATTTTTTTATTTTTTTACGTTTCATTTCTTCCAGTTCATCTCCGGTCTCTTTCTATGCATTTCTTCCCTGACTTGAGGATTTCTATTGGAGTCATTTTGGCAGGGTTGGCACCTTTTCACTGCCTCAGATTTCATCTCGGGCCCTTTGGTGCTAATAGCACCAGTTCCAGATTTTCTCGGGTTTTTTCACTCACATGGTTTTTGGATCCTATCTCGTCTCCAGAGCACTTGATAGACTTTGTTCTCTGATTTCTAGATTTCATTCCCTTTCCCGAAAGGAAGACTTTCCCTTTCGGGAAAGGGAATGAAATCTGCCAGTTTCAATGAGCAATAATTGGGCAAGCTTCGATCCATGTCCCTTAATTCTGCTCATCCGATTCCCTTTTATGGTTTTCGCCTGGGGTCTGAATTTTTCCAATTTTTTTTATTTTTTTACGTTTCATTTCTTCCAGTTCATCTCCGTTCTCTTTCTATGCATTTCTTCCCAGACTTGAGGATTTCTATTGGAGTCATTTTGGCAGGCTTGGCACCTTTTCACTGCCCCTGATTTCATATCGGGCCCTTTGGTGCTAATAGCACCAGTTCCAGATTTTCACGGGTTTTTTCACTCGCGTGGTTTTTGGATCCTGTCTCATCTCCAGAGCACTTGGTAAAATTTGTTCTCTGATTTGTAGATTTCATTCCCTTTCCCGAAAGGAAGACTTTCCCTTTCGGGAAAGGGAATGAAATCTGCCGATTTCAATGAGCAATAATTGGGCAAGATTTGATTCATGTCCCTTGAATTCTGCTCATTCTATTCCCTTTTATGGTTTTTGCCTGGGGTCCAAATTTTTCCAATTTTTTTATTTTTTTACGTTTCATTTCTTCCAGTTCATCTCCGGTCTCTTTCTATGCATTTCTTCCCTGACTTGAGGATTTCTATTGGAGTCATTTTGGCAGGGTTGGCACCTTTTCACTGCCCCTGATTTCATCTCAGGCCCTTTGGTGCTAATACTACTAGTTCCAGATTTTCTCGGGTTTTTTCACTCACATGGTTTTTGGATCCTATCTCGTCGCCAGAGCACTTGATAGACTTTGTTCTCTGATTTGTAGATTTCATTCCCTTTCCCGAAAGGAAGACTTTCCCTTTCGGGAAAGGGAATGAAATCTGCCGATTTCAATGAGCAATAATTGGGCAAGCTTCGATTCATGTCCCTTGAATTCTGCTCCTCCCATTCCCTTTTATGATTTTCGCCTGGGGTCCGAATTTTTCCGATTTTTATTTTACGTTTCATTTCTTCCAGTTCATCTCCAGTCTCCTTCTATGCATTTCTTCCCTGACTTGAGGATTCCTATTGGAGTCATTTTGGCAGGGTTGGCACCTTTTCACTGCCTCAGATTTCATCTCGGGCCCTTTGGTGCTAATAACAGCAGTTCCAGATTTTCTCGGGTTTTTTCACTCGCTTGGTTTTTGAATCCTATCTCGTCTCCAGAGCACTTGATAGACTTTGTTCTCTGATTTCTAGATTTCATTCCCTTTCCCGAAAGGAAGAGTTTCCCTTTCGGGAAAGGGAATGAAATCTGCCGATTTCAATGAGCAATAATTGGGCAAGTTTTGATCCATGTCCCTTGAATTCTGCTCATCCCATTCCCTTTTATGGTTTTCGCCTGGGGTCCGAATTTTTCCGATTTTTATTTTACGTTTCATTTCTTCCAGTTCATCTCCGGTCTCTTTCTGTGCATTTCCTCCCTGACTTGAGGATTCCTATTGGAGTCATTTTGGCAGGCTTGGCACCTTTTCACTGCCCCTGATTTCATCTCAGGCCCTTTGGTGCTAATAGCACCAGTTCCAGATTTTCTCGGGTTTTTTCACTCACATGGTTTTTGGATCCTATCTCATCTCCAGAGCACATGATAGACTTTGTTCTCTGATTTCTAGATTTCATTCCCTTTCCCGAAAGGAAGACTTTCCCTTTTGGGAAAGGGAATGAAATCTGCCAATTTCAATGAGCAATAATTGGGCAAGCTTCGATCCATGTCCCTGAATTCTGCTCATCCGATTCCCTTTTATGGTTTTTGCCTGGGGTCCGAATTTTTCCAATTTTTTTATTTTTTTACATTTCATTTCTTCTCGTTCTTCTCTGCTCTCTTTCTGTGCATTTCCTCCCTGACTTGAGGATTCCTATTGGAGTCATTTTGGCAGGGTTGGCACCTTTTCACTGCCCCTGATTTCATCTCGGGCCCTTTGGTGCTAATAGCAACAGTTCCAGATTTTCTCGGGTTTTTTCAGTTACATGGTTTTTGGATGCTATCTCCTCTCCAGACCACTTGATAGACTTTGTTCTCTGATTTCCAGATTTCATTCCCTTTCCCGAAAGGAAGACTTTCCCTTTCGGGAAAGGGAATGAAATCTGCCAATTTCAATGAGCAATAATTGGGCAAGCTTCGATCCATGTCCCTGAATCCTGCTCATCCCATTCCCTTTTATGGATTTGCCTGGGGTCCGAATTTTTCCGACTTTTTTATTTTTTACGTTTCATTTCTTCCAGTTCTTCTCCGCTCTCTTTCTGTGCATTTCCTCCCTGACTTGAGGATTCCTATTGGAGTCATTTTGGCAGGGTTGGCACCTTTTCACTGCCCCTGATTTCATCTCGGGCTCTTTGGTGCTAATAGCACCAGTTCCAGATTTTCTCGGGTTTTTTCACTCACATGGTTTTTGGATCTTATCTCGTCTCCAGACCACTTGATAGACTTTGTTCTCTGATTTCCATATTTCATTCCCTTTCCCGAAAGGAAGACTTTCCCTTTCGGGAAAGGGAATGAAATCTGCCGATTTCAATGAGCAATAATTGGGCAAGCTTCGATTCATGTTCCTTGAATTCTGCTCCTCCCATTCCCTTTTATGGTTTTCGCCTGGGGTCCGAATTTTTCCGATTTTTTTTTACGTTTCATTTCTTCCAGTTCATCTCCGGTCTCTTTCTATGCATTTCCTCCCTGACTTGAGGATTCCTATTGGAGTCATTTTGGCAGGCTTGGCACCTTTTCACTGCCCCTGATTTCATCTCGGGCCCTTTGGTGCTAATACCACCAGTTCCAGATTCTATCAGGTTTTTTCACTCACATGGTTTTTGGATCCTATCTCCTCTGCAGGTCACTTGATAGACTTTGTCCTCTGATTTCCAGATTTCATTCCCTTTTCCGAAAGGAAGACTTTCCCTTTCGGGAAAGGGAATGAAATCTGCCGATTTCAATGAGCAATAATTGGGCAAGCTTCCATCCATGTCCCTTGAATTCTGCTCATCCTATTCCCTTTTGTGGTTTTCGCCTGGAGTCCGAATTTTTCCGATTTTTTTATTTTTTTACGTTTCATTTCTTCCAGTTCATCTCCGGTCTCTTTCTGTGCATTTCCTCCTTGACTTGAGGATTTCTATTGGAGTCATTTTGGCAGGGTTTGCACCTTTTCACTGCCCCTGATTTCATCTCGGAAAGCTTTCGTGCTAATAGCGCCAGTTCCAGATTCTCTCGGGTTTTTTCACTCGCGTGGTTTTTGGATCCTATCTCATCTCCAGACCACTTGATTGACTTTGTTCTCTGATTTCTAGATTTCATTCCCTTTCCCGAAAGGAAGACTTTCCCTTTCGGGAAAGGGAATGAAATCTGCCAATTTCAATGAGCAATAATTGGGCAAGCTTCGATCCATGTCCCTGAATTCTGCTCATCCCATTCCCTTTTATGGTTTTCACCTGGGGTCCGGATTTTTCCGATTTTTTTATTTTTTACCTTTTCAATTAAGTGTTTGCACCCAGGACATTGCCCATGACGGGGAGCAACCCAGAAGACCATGGCTTGACTGTTCAGTACATGAATTAACTGGGCATGTTAAAAGCTCAGGAAGGAACAGTTTGTCTGAGTTAAGTCAGTTTTACCTGGATAAACAGCAAGGAATTTAGAGCAGTGTCTGCTTAGAGTGAAGGCACATCAAAGTTGATTTTTCTGAAATGGCAGATTTTGCTTGTGAGATGCTCTGGTATCTGTGAGGTGAGTGCCATGAACTGACCTCAGTGAAACTCATGGTACAAAAAATATGGCTATGTATGGCCAATGACTATAAAGGCATTCTTAACAAAACAATTATTTAGGTGATGCATGGTCCATTGAGGGGTGACACAGGAATAAATAAATTTTAGGGTTCCATGTAGTTAAGGGATGAAAAGTGTGGAGTCAAGAACACTGAAGGTCCAGAAAGGATGTGATTTTGTGCACAGAGGGTGCATGTGCAATGGTTGCAGTGTTTGTGTTGGCTGTCATTACAATAGAACTTGGCATTACCCTGTTTTCCAACCTTAATTCTATGAAAGGAGGAGTACAAAAAGCAATGATTCTTTTAGCTAGTGATTAGGGGAGAAACCAGCTGTTTGAATCTGAGTTAGTCTGATAATCTCATTTAACCAAATTATGTACGTTGAAATGCTGTGGAGTTTGAGATAAGCAAATCCATCACAGGTCCTGCAGCCAGGGAGAAGAGATGGTCTTGCATTTGATATGCTTGGAGAAATACATGTGCAATGTTTAGAAGTGAAACTTGCTAGGAGATTGAACACAAGTCCAGATTCAGCCCATGGAGGAGGGTTTAGAACAGCCTTTGGAAGTTTATCTGTGAGGAGTACGCTGGCTGGCATGAACCCAGACCTTTCAGCTGACCACAAACCCTCTGCGACATCACTGTAGCCGAGCTTTGTCACCTAACCCTCTCAGGGTGCCATCGCGCCCAGGCACACGCCCCTCGCCTCCAGTTTTGTGCCGAGGCAATTAAGAGGGTGACCTTTCCTGGGCATGTGCCTTGTGCCCGGCCCTCCCCAGCCATCACTGCCCTGCTGTGGTGCCACAGATTACGGCAGCAGTTGCCGGGCCAAAGGGCACAAAGCCAAGTGGCTCCTACAAACTCTCCGGAGCATTTTCCCGCTGGCGTCACCGGCCGCGGTGTGACGTCACCGCCCTCCCGGCCAGCGCAGGATGGCGTCATGCGCCGGGACAGAGGGACCCTGGTGCTGTGGTGACACCTGGTGGACCGGCAGGAACATCACCGAAGGGTTCTGGATTTCCGCCTCCACCTGTCCCTGATCCACCCGCGCGCTGTGAAGAATAATGTTACCCACCAGAATTACCCAAATGTCAGCCGTCAGTGTTATTCACGGTAACCCAAAGCCTAGCAATGTGTCTGTATAACAGGCCGTTCTGATGGACCAGCCAAACTGGTTGTGAGTAATTTTATCAAACTGCTTGCAGTTTTGTTGTTAGAGCTCTCAGGAATTCATCAAGGTTACTGAGAAAACAACAGGATCAAAAATAAGAAAAGAGCCTGAGAAAATGTCTGCAAAAATTGTAAACTCTGGATAGGAGAAGCACAACTGGAAGATGGACGCTTGACCAATTGGATGTCCTGAAGGATGTGTGCCTGCCTCATGAAGAATCAGCTCAGCCAACCCAGAGATGTGTGCCCACGTGGACAGTAGATTTAGAATCTGTATCTGGCATGTAATATAAACAATAAATGGCTTCTGTTGGAATCACATTGATTTGGTTATTCAGTGGCCCATTTCTCCCCTACACCAACATTAACCTAACCTAACTAACTAACTCATAATTAGTTCTGTTTTCAGTCATTAATGTCTAAGTAATTAAAGATCCTTAGGGTATGGAAATATATGATGTATTTGTGTGTTTCTGGAAGAGAGTTGGTGACAATGATTTTGATTTATCTGTGCCTCAACTACGTGTGTCATCCAAAACAAATGCTAGCAGAGCTTTCACATCCCATCAACTCACAATGTAAACTGTGTCATGTAAGCATCTAAATCCAGTTCTGGACATCCAGTTCTTGGCAGAGAAGAGTAAGACTCGGGCTGCATCAAGAGAAATATAAGCTGGATATTAGGAAGAAGTTTTTCATGGAAAGAGTGATTAAATACTGGAATAGTCTGCCTGGGGAAGTGGTGGAGTCACTGTCCCTGGATATGTTTAAAAAGAGACTAGATGTGGCGCTCAGTGCCATGACCTAGTTGAGGTGTTAGGGCTGGGTTGGACTCGATGATCTTGAAGGTCTCTTCCAACCTACACATTCTGTGATTCTGTGAAGACAGAAAAGAGCGGACTGCTCTTGCTGAGGACAGGCTCCATAGGACAGCTCAAGGTGCTCTGCCACAGCTGCCTCTCAGCTGTCTACCAGGTTTTGAGCTGAGGCTTTGCCAGGGATGAGCAGACAGCTTGGATTAAGGTGCTCACGTGGGAGCTGAGGTCTCAAAACACTTTTCAAACTTGCCTTTGCTGGGGGTTAGAGCTGGGAGTGCCCAGGGGTGCCACATGGACCAGTGAGGCTTCTGACATCCTCAGAACACTAACACCTACACACAAGGTTGGCCTGAAATTATCACTGAGGAACATGCATCTCGAGAGAGTGGCTGCTGATGCTGGGGCTCGTTCACACATCCTGACTTTTATAATCTTCCAGAAATGTGGATCTTGATGACTCCCTTGTAATTTCATTTTTCTCATCTTCCTGATTCCATTTTCTGCAAAATGTTTCCATTCATTGCACCCAGGAGCATGAGCACTACCCTTGCTTTTGTCAAACCTTTCCATAAGCCCTGAAATAGCCCTTCTTTTAGCCTCAAATGGCTACATTTGAGGAGTGTAACAACTTTATTTCTCCTGCTATGTGAAGCAGATAACCATCACAGGCACAAAGCTCTGCATGAGTGATACCAGGAGTACTGAGCCAGCCATATGTGATGCTGGGCATCAGATGGAAGCCAGGCCTTTTTCCTCAAACCATCTGCTTTTGTGCAGCCACCTTCTCTTCACAGCTTCTCAGGTAAAAGTATTTGAAAACTCTTAAATGAAATCTACTGTCTCTTCAGTTATTAGACACAATGCAATTTCTATGACAGAATATTATCTACCAGAATATCACCATGTAGCATGGTAAAACTCAGCACCCTCAGAGCACCAGCAGATTGCTGGTGGGATGGCTTCTATTCAAGCTCATAAGATAATAATTATCCTTGGATTTATTGTCAGAGGAAAACAGAGTCCAGGACAAATTATTAAATTCAGATGTAAATATCCTAGTCAAGATATTGGCAAAAGGGATACAGCAAATATTATCAAGTTCAGTAAAAGAAGTCAAATGGTTATGAAACCATTATAAATACTTTTCCAGTAACATGAGAACATGATCAAGTTATACTGTATTCAAAGCAAAGAATGAAAAGCATACCAGTAGAACTGCATACGGACTTACGGGAAATGATGTTTTAAAAAGGAGAAGCCACAGTTTCTGATTAACAGTATGAAGTCAAATGCTATGGAGTCAGCAATACTAACTACCTTCAATACTAGGCTTTTCTGGAGCAAATAAAATTTTTAAAGAAACATCTATCTCTAAGTTGAAAGATAAAATTTTAAAATATTTGACCTCTATTAATAAGTTTAAAACATATTTAGAATAATACCAACCCCCTCCCCCCCGCCCCAAGCCACCTTGGATTAAAAGACTTTCAGAAAATCTGTGTGGATAGGTAGAAGGATGAGCTGTTCACCTTTGAAGCTGGTGATGGCGCAGCCATCCCTGCCTCCTGTCCTCAGTCACTGGCCATGGGAGATGGACTGTATTTGCTAAGTTGCAGATGCTCTTGGCCTTCACTGGTTAGGAAGAAACCCCAAATACCACTGAGGGCACAATAACTTATTTCTATCAGGGAGAGCTGGATCACTGGAAACCTCAATGCAAGGTACTGCTGGGAAATAGGTTTCTTCAGCACTTACTTGATGGATTTAGGATGAAGAAAAGCCTGCTGTAAAGTTTGTTTTCTCCTAGAGAAAAGAAAGAGAGAGGAAAATAGAGAAGCTAGTTGTTTCTCTTTAGAAAGAGAAAACATCTGCCATTTGGCTTGGTTTGGTTGGAGTGGGTGTAACTTGGTGACATGTTCAGCCAAAGACTTTCTACAAGGGCATTCTCCTGCCTTAGTCTGTTCCTGCTAGACAGAGGGACCGCACAGGCACGGGAGCTGTCCCATGTGGGGGAACAGGTCTTACTGTATTCAGCCACTCTGCAGTGATGGGAGACCATAGAGCTGGGCCAAAGGCAGGAGGGTTCTGCCTACTACACTAGTGAAGCCAATGACTTCTCTGTTGCTGCTGCTTGCAATGACCTCCAAAGTGACTATCAGGAAGAAGAAATCTATACGCAGAGCTGGGATTAAGGCATCAGTGATATAGAACAGGTACCTTGGAAGTAAATTACTCAAAGGAACTAGGCAGAGATGTAACACAGGGAATATCTTGTGCTCACAGCCTTGTGGTGACAAATGATAAGAATTCAGATGAGAACATTTTAGACTATGGTGAAGGAATATAGCACCGTGCAATGAAGAGGACATATTCCCATTCCTTTTCAGTCAGTTGTGTTATTTCTGTTTGTCTCATGCTTGTTTTATGACAGGTAGCTTGTTTGTGGTTTGTATTCAATGGCTTGGCTTTCTTGCATGTGCTCATACAGCCACGTCACATAACCAAATCCATTCATTAAATTATTCAGTGTTAATAAAAGAACCTTGACATATTGGAGTCTTTGCAGGCAGACAGCTAGCCAGCTGCTAACAACTATCTACAAATATGTACACTGAACTCAAAACTGGATTGCAGATGTTTGGCATTAACTGAAACACAGTTTCCCTAAGGGTGGCCTTATTTTCAGAGCAACACTCAGTGTAGGGAGGTTTACTGTGCGCAGATGGATGGTCTAGAATGCATCTGCCTGTCCTGGCGCATAGGATGCCTGATTCCAAGATCTTCCCGTGTTTCCCACAGGTACCAGAGTGAACATCTGTACAGCCCATGGCTGGCCCATATTCTGTCAAAAAATCTTTAGGGAATTGACAGATATCTATCTCTTCACAGTGGTAGGTCTCTTGTTCTCCCTTTGCTTTATATGGATCTCCATTTGTCTTGGGTAAAACGTGATGACCTGGCATTTAATATTTTTTCTGCTTGTAGTGGATACAGAAGAATTCCCTTGTGTCACCTCAGTACACCTAATGCTTAGATAATGGAGGAGCACATGTACATCAGTGCCTGAAGAAATCAAAGAATGCAATCCTGGGGCATGCACACTATCAGCTGTAGTGTATTTTAAAAACAAATTCAGAGCATCTGAAAACAGAATGCCACTTCTTTTCTTTTACTGAAAATTCATGCATTTTCTATGGGCATTTCAGCATCTCACTTAGATAAGTATGTGATTACATCCTTCAGTTGCTGAATTAGGTCAGGACAAGATGGATACTTTTCTCAGCCTCATAGATTTCTATTTTCTCATAGTAAACTACTTTGTTCAGCAGGTACCAACTTTATATTAACATATTCCCAGTTAAAACTTGTTATGGTTGTAATTTTCTTCTGTTTTCCCTCTTTCTAACTTTAGTCTTTGAGGCCTGCTTATGGGTTACGTAAGTGATGACAGGTGCATTTTACCAGTATTTATTCCTTTCAAAATTAATAAGTGCAAAGTTTGTACACAAAAATCACAAATTTTTTTTATAGGGTTGAGTTTTCACATGCTAGAGGGGAACTCTGAGTCTCTGTCTCCACCATGCTTCCCACCCACAAACTAGGCCACCTTGTTGCAGTATCCTTCAGAACTATAATTTTATATAGCCCTGTAATGTTAATTATTATTTTCATCATGGCCAGTACAGCAACTGCCACTTATGTACCTGGAGGAGGATTGGAATCTCCAGGCTATCTTCTGGGTTTAATCCTGGGGAGAGAACCAAGCTTCTCACCAGTACATCCAGACCAAGTCTTGATGCTGTGGTAGGATTTCTTTTAACAGTTCTTGTTAGATTATTCTTAACTATGAATTTGCCTAATTATTCTTTGGATGGTGTAAGCTTTTGACACCCATGGCATCTTGTAATTACTTCCACAGTTCAATTATGCACTGCATAGAAGGGTGTCTCTTTTGTGCCACCTGAGAATTTAAATTTTGCTTTCAGGATCTTGTTTTACAAGAAAAAGCAGACAACCATTCTCCATTTTTCTTTCCCATAAGCCTGTTTTTCACAGGCTAGATGTCAATCCTTGTACAGAAACCATCCAATTGCTTCTTTACCATGTTAAGTTTCATACTCACAACTTTTCTAGATCTAGATGGAAAGAAATTACATGGTTTGGTGGCAGGTGAGAGAAAAATGAAAAAAGGGAACAAAGAAGAACATGAATATGGATTGAGACTTGAAGGAACTGCATGCAAGAGGAACATTAAAGGGAGAGGAAATGAAAGATGAATTTGGGTTGTTTGTGTTAAAAAAATGAGGCATTAGCTTGACAGATAGAAGTATTAGCTGAAAAGGGTAGTGATACACATAACAAAATAAGAATTATCCCAACAAGCCTGGGGAATGGAGAGGAAAATTTAGGAATGGTGGGGAGCTATTTCTTCAGGTGATGATTTGTGGGGGTAGCTGTACTAAGGTGTTGAGTGCAGCAGTAATTACAGTCTGTATCTCTTCCAAAAATAATGAGGTGAAACTTTGTTGGTGATGTCAACACACCATTGATGATGGTGATTCTCACAGTTGATGGGGAGAGGGGCAGAACCCAAGTGCTGCAGCCATAGTGGTGCTGGTTCTTCTTTTTTCCACTCTTTTTACCCCTGTGTTACAGAAGAACATACAGAAGATAGCTAGGAGCACAACTTCTTGCTCATTTGGGGTACCTGGCCTACAGGGGAAAACCAAGAGCATGAAGCAAATTCTACAGCTGGCCACTATCCCAGAGGGACCTTCAGTCAATTCAGTCTATTCAGTGCTTGTCCCAGCTCAAAAAAGTTTGTCTGTCTGAGTCCAAAACAGCTCAGCTTCTTTGCTGATGAGAGCTGTTGCAAAGAAAAGGAAGAGATTGGGCCTGTCTCTCCTTCCCTTGGGAGCTGCTTTTAAGTTAAAGCTCTTCAGTCTGCAGCTGAGTCTGCACTTCCTCTCAAACATTCTTCTTCTGACCTGGACCTTGCCACCCTGGTTTAACTTGACTTCCTGGCTTGACCTCAGACCTGATTCAACATGACAGACCTCCTGGCGGATCAGTGGCCTGAGGTTGACCCTGATCACTGCCTCCAGAGCTGCTCCTGATCCGGACTCACCAACACAACTTCCAGACGTGTGGGTGAGGCAGTACTCCTGCCTGTGTTGTCACCCTCAGCTCCCATGATCTGTGCCTTCCCTGGTGGAGCAGCCTGCCTGTACTGCCCCCAATATTGTTCCTGTCACCTTACAGAGCTCTGCATTTCAAATGCAGAAACTGTTAGGCCTGGCAAAGTATATCTCCATGTCAACTAATCCTGGACAGGGAATAGGGGTTTTGTCCTGAAGATATTTTCAAAACATCAAAACACTTTATCCTGTTATAGATGTCAGAATTTTCAGAATAGCTATTTTGGTGATAAATTTAAAGCAAGCAGAGGCTCAGGGCTTAAAACACTTTTGGGAGACCATGGCTCATGTTTTTCTACCAGTGCTTGATCAGCTCTACAAAAAGCAGTGCATCCAGCAGTGTTAATGAATTATACTAAAGGAATCCTACACTATACTAGCCATAGTTTGAGACAACTGGGTTGAGAGACAAAGTCAAACACAGATGTGCCAGATATCCAGTAGCTATATATCCAAATGGTTTCCCAGTGAAAACTCCTTAACCTAGTTTCACTAGCTTTGTTCACCTTTAATATCAGCACATGACATACTGCTGAAAAGAATACCTTTTTATCAGCAGTAACTAAATGGTGTATCTCTGGATCAGAAACTGGGGATGCTGTTTGAAGTGGAAGTAACTAGGGATTTGATCCCAAATAAGAAGTGGTGAGTAACTTACAGGAAAGCTAATGTACTGGAAGATAACCCATGAGGAGGGAGAGGAGGCTGCATAGGAGTTTAACTGACTTAACAATGACCAATTTGTTTTTGTCACATCTCTCTACTTCTGCTCTGGATGTCACATAACCATAAGTTAATTTAAAAAAGAGATTGGTGTAAGGAAATGATAATTTTTGACTGAAAATATATCTACAACTGTGATAGATTTCATTTCACTGTAATCAGGATTCCAAGAGGATTCCTATCTAAACTAAGCATAACATCTTTCTGAAATCATGGAGATAAATCAATGAAATGCCCATATCCATGCTGACAGCTAGCCTATGTCAGACTTCAGTGATTTAAAATGTGTGTGATTCAGTTTGCCATCAGGTGAGGCATTTTCTTACAATCCACTTGTCTTCCTCTGTTAATATTTTAATCCCTTTCTAATCTTTCCACTTCTGTATAACTGGAAAAGTCTCCACCTGCACATGTTTAAACCTCTCCTGGCACAAGAACAGTCTGCTAGGAAATGCCTGCCACTGGGGAAAGTCATTCTACAATCTCTGCCTTGGTGAGCTGGATTTTTTGTTGTCGTTGGTTCAAATCATATGCAAATAAAGATTATGTCTGGGAACCATTTTCAGCAATGGTTCATTATCAATAATTGTTACATCAGTCCTGGAGTCTCAGTCTTTCTGTTTTCTCTATTGTTTTTGTCCTAATTTATTTTTCCTTTGCTATTGTTCGTGGCCTGTACATATCAAGATCTACATCTTATCCATTTTGGAACTAAATTGTTTAATTCTACAAACATTGTGGGATAAAACAGGACATGCAGCAAGCAAAGCAAACTTGTATCATAGGGTATTATACTCTATTAGTCATGGGAGGAAATGGTGCTGTTGAAATACCATCTGATTTTGGCAGCAAGCAAATGGGCAGGAATTTCAGTGATTCAGCTTTCAGTCAGGGAAGGACAACCAGGAAGAAGCTAGAAAAGGAATGGAGAATATAAAGAATATGAAAAGGAAGATGATTCCGATGCATGTAACACATATTGTTGAGGATAAATGTGGTATTTCTCTGTTATGACATGTCCAAACCATTGCTACAGACCAGAGACACCAGTCTTTGTTTCAGACAAAACCTGAGGTTAGCCTCTGGCATCTTCATTTACACTTCTAAATAATGATCACTTTTTCCGAAGTGATGGGCCATTTGCAGTTCTCACTGCCTACAAGGGAAAAATGAATGGCTCAGGCCATGAATTGCAAATGCTGAGCATTAAGTAGCTCCCTCCAGACAATGCACTGGAACTTTAACTTTGAGTTGTCAGTGTTGAAATCTTAGGAATCAAAATGCAGATGTAAGAGAATGCTAATAGACAGTGAAAATTCTGGCTTAATTATATGGCTTTAATTAAAGCAATAGTAACCGGCGTGTGGATACTCTTAAATGTGAGCAACAATGGCTCACTGAGCTTAAACTGAATAGTAGCCTGTATAAACTAAACCAAACAAAATGGTGTAAGTGACCGCACTAGGGTTTACCATGGGTATAATTAAATCAGTAAAAGATTAAACCACTACCATTTCTTATTTGGAGGAGCCTTCCAAAGATAGCTGAGGGGAATGAGGATCAAATATAGATGATTTGTTAACTCTAACTACTTTTTGACTTTACAGTGAAAGTTTGTATATTTTGGAGAATATTTAATTCAATTGGTTGATAACATTTGTATGTATCTCTGTGACAACAAACACAATTTAAAAAATCACCGCATTTCTGAAAGATAATCTTAAAATTCTGCTAAATAGGCTACTCATCCACCTGGAGCCATTGCAGGTTCACCGAGGATGAATGAACTCGCCTCTTTTGTGGAGAGCCTTTATAATAATGCAGATCATGCACAGGGTCAGAACCTCAGCTAGTATCTGTCGTTGTGCCTGTATTAAAATGAAGGGTATCTATAGCTACAGAGAATCTTTCATTTGAAAATGTCCAATCTAAAAGCCTAGATCTCAATGTGTTATCAATCTATTTTTATCCTTTCTTTGTAGCAATGTTATCGAAAATGGTCAAAATAATTAATGTGTTCAAATTATCCAGTTTTGGTATTTATTGTGTGCTGGCATGAATTCACAAGAATTTAAAAATTATTATAAGAAATATTATGAACCAAGTGGTACGGAACTATAAATTATTAGAATATTTGGAGAAGTTTATGAAAACCACACTTGAGGCTTTTTGAACTGAATCCACATTAAATAACATAAAAAATACTTTCAAGGAAAAGAAAACGACACCGTTAAAAGTAACATGGCAGACTCCTAGCAGATGTAAGTCGGGGCCGCCTCTCTGTGTAGTAAAGATATTCAGCTCATGTGATGTGAGGAAAGGCGGCAACTCCACGCTCCCTACGCCAGGTCTGTGCCGGCTCCCAGCGCTGCATCCAGACCGCGGGGGCCACCAAACCCCCCTGCGGCGGGGACAGAGGGCCCTTGCCAGGAGCAAGGGAGCTGGGCGGAGATAAGCCTTGCAGGCTTTTGAAGCCCATGCCTAACTCGGAGAACAAAAGAGAGATTCAAAAGGAGGTGTTAATGCTAACAGCTAAATCTACATAATAATTGGCTGCTTGCAACTTTCACTGAAACAGAGAGATCAAGACCTTTTCCACCTAAAGTGTCTAAAGCTCTCTCTCCTCTGCCCCGTGAAAGTGCCAAAGACGACAAGAAAAAAACCCCCAAACCCAGCTTCTGTCACTTTCCATTAAAACAAACACAGCGGGCAGTAGGTTTTGCAAGATTCATTCGGACAAAGAGAACAAATAAGAACGAGCCTGACTAAGTCGTGGTCCAATGACACAGTAAAGCTGCTGTAACTCTCTATTTAATAAAGCCACATCCATATGACATACAAAGCTGAGCTAGTGTCAACTCCCTCGTACTAATTCACTCAAAGCTTGAAGGGTAACTTTTCTCTATGGACTTTATGCTGGATCACGTATTGTGTCCTCCCTAGGCCAACATAAAACATAAATCCAATATAAACATTGCATTGTATCCTGTGGCAAGTTCAACAACAAAAAAAATCAATTGTGGCTGTCTCTGTTCTGGAGTGAATTTGTCCTGTCAGCTCATCTGGTAATGCACAAAATCTGGTAGGAAGGAAAATGACAGCACAGGCTGGAGGATATCATAAAAAAAATTCACGAATTGACATGCTCAGCTACATGGTATCAAAAAATAAGATTTAATTAATTAAGTTTTAAAATAATTAGTAGTAGGCTTTAAAAGTTTTGTGGTTTGAGGCAAGTGAATGAAATTAACACTTGTTGTAACAGTGATGGTACTTTAAATAGACTGCCTCAGGAAACAATGCGATCGATACTACAAGATGACATGATCTGTGATGTGCAAGAACCATGTTCTTGAGCAACATATTTCTTAGGCCAGAATTATATTCAAGAATCAGTACTTATATTTTACACCTTTAATAATATTGAAAAGTTATCAGTTGGTCCTGTATAGGAAAGCAGCACATATTCTACTTCTGGTTTATAAATGAGGATCATCATTTGAAGGATGTACAGCAGGAAACAGAATTCACAGAATGTGAATGAAGGAACAGAAGAAGGAGAATGTTCCAGCAGAAATTACACCAGCAGAAAACAGAATTAAAAGAATTTAAAAAAAATTAAAAGGAAAGAAAGAGCTGGCTTTTTGCAATCAGTGAAACAACATATTCACAGAATTGTGGACAACAGATTCACAGAATTGTGGAGATTGGCAGGGATCTCTGCAATCCTCTAGTCCAACCCCACTGTTCAAAGCAGGGTCAGCTACAGAAGGCTGCTCAGGACAGTGTACAGTAGGTTTCTGAACATCTCTGAGACTGGAGACTTTACAACTTCTGTGCAACCTGCTCAAATGTACAATCGCCTTTTCCTTACGTTGCTGCACAGCCTGGTGACACCTCCTCACGGTGACAGTTTCTTAACGATGGTGCATCTCCTGCAGGCTACGAGACCACCTTCCCACTGCTCCCGCCTCAGCAAAAGGCCCCGGGCATTCCCTACAGCCTGAGACCCGCAGAGCTCCACCATCCTTCTGAAGCTCCATTGGAAAGTTGTCTTAGAATGAAATAGGTAAGAACAGAAAAAAAAATTAGGTGTTCTGAAATAACCTGATTCGTGGAATCATTTACTCTTTAATAAAGATGTTGGAGATTTTTTTCCTCTGGTCTAGCCTGTGCAGTTTCCAAACCCTGCGTCATCTATCTACACTACTCCCACCCTTCGGTTGAGCTCCTTAGCAGGTTAATTGGTGAAGGCGATACAGTGTGGCTCTCTCACTCTGCACTGGCTTTCCAAAGGTGACACAGTGGTTAGAGAACTGTTACTTTGTCTACAATAAAGTTAACCTCCGCTGAATTACTTCAAGGGTAGCAAAGAATGGAGATTTGGGAGTATTATATAGTCAAAGCCAACAGAAGTGGTTAAACAGATGGCTTAGGTGGACTGAAAGGAATAAGAGAAAAATAAAAGGAAATAAAAACAGGATTAGCAAGAAGAGTTTTAACTTTCGATATAAAAAGCAAGGACTTGTTAATGTTTTAGACCAAGAGACCATCATGGCTGTAGTAAACAGCTAGCCAGGCTATTATCAGTATTTATTGATAGCAGGGCAATGATGACATAAGTGATGTACAGTTTGCATGGTTATGTGCATCACATACAGATTATTTCCCAGAATGTGGAAAAAATATTATTCTGCTAAGGTATCTTCCAGCAGTGTTTTTTGTATCACAAAGCATGCTCCTTTCCTTTGTGCACTTTTAGGATTACTACAGGGTTTTTGTGAATGTATCAGTCTTCTTAAATTTGTTAAAGATGTTTTCCTCTCTCAAACATTGTCAATGAATGCTAATAAAATAAAAAGCTTATTAAAAAAAAGAAATCCTCTCCTCCTCTCTGCATGCAGTCAGTCACCATTTTGAGAGCGAGTGTATTGAGGCAATGAACAAAGCAAAAAATGAGTATGCAATGACTGGAGACAGTGGAATATTACCTCGGGCTCCATCCTTGCTGTGCTTCTTCCCGAGTGTAGCTCGTAGATGTTGATGGATACTGGAACCTCTGTGATTCTTTCTCTGCAAATGTTTTGTTACCATTAAGCACAAGAATATATTCTTCTGGTCGTTGCAAGCCGATGCAACAGTAAAGCTCTGGGAAAGAAATGCATTTAATTGATGTAAATGCCTTCTTCTAACAGGTCTGAAGAGTAGAACCTGCCTTGATGGCCAGCTCCAGGGTCCACCCAGTCCAGCGTCCTTGTCTGTTAGAGGCCAAATGAGCAAGGGTAGGGAAAGAGTGTGAAAATGGTGCAAACACCAATAGTTACTTCCCCAGTTATATTATTCCTTCCTCCCTTTCATACCCTTTGGCTTACAGCCTTTCTGAGCCCACGGTTTTCATGTACAAGAGCTATTGATAGATTTTTTTCTTCCAGTCATGTCTAATACTTTTGAATAGTGTGCTCTGTAATGACTGCAAATGTACTGGGGTATATTTTTCCCATTATGGGATCCACAACTTTGCTGAAAAATGAGCTCCACAAACTAATTGTAGGTCATCTGGGGGAAACCACCCCCCTGGCCCCCTCCAAAAAAAACATAAACCCAACACATGTCTTTTTGGTCATTTAAAGTTTTCTGCTTTATAGCTTCATGTGCTTCCCCGTCATTCTTGGATTATAAAAACTAAGACATAATAATTTCTTATCCACTTTCTTTATACTATCAGAGTTTTATAAACGTTTATCATATTCTTCTTCAGCCATCTGTTTTTTTAAATTGACGAGTCTTAGCCTATTTAATCTCTTTTCATAGAGAAGCTGTTCCATATTTCTGCTCATGCTGGTTAGCCTTCTTTGTATCATTGCTATTTTCTTTTAGAGACAGTAAGACTAGAAATGCATAGCATTCAAGATTTGTGGAGGCACAATGGGCTCGCACTCAGCAGAACGCTGTCTTCTGTTTTTCTTTCTATCCCTTTTATAGTGATTCCTACCACCCTATTTCCTTTTTTTACTGCAGCTGTGATTTCTACAGATAGTGATTCCACGATTTTTTTTCTCCCTTATTACTGATTGAAAAAATAATTCTTGTAAATTATTTGCTTTTGTCTCTCTTTGAAAGTATTTTCAGGAATTTTGCCAATACTTGTCTGGGCACTTCTCAGGCCCAGGAACTTGATGATTACCGTGTAACATGTGAAATTTAGTTGTGAATGGATGTGGAGTCATGCTTGCATTGCCACACAAACTTTCCTGAAAATACACTAAAGGCATTTGGGAGCCAAATTAAGTGAAGCAAGCTGCCAGCTAATGCAACTCCTCAAGAACAAAGGATACTAGGAAAGAGTGTAGAATCTTTGAAGACATTGAACAGTAAGGCTGCTTTTGCTAACCTGGGTAGACGAGAGTGAGTGAAGGTGGTGGTTTGATGGTGAAGGAAAAGTCCTGTCATCAGAAGTGATGTGACTTAATATCCAGGATTTAAGGGCTCATCAGCAAGGCCCCAAACTGTGTGATCATTTGTACAGATAAGATTGTTAGCATTTAAAATAACTAGGAGTTACCAGTGGGCTTTTTCTGGTACCAGGCAGGCAAAGAAAAGAAAGTGTCTCTATTGTGCAGCAATTAGTGTACCACTTTCTCAATTGGTACTTAGTTCTTCCTTCTCAAGAATTCAATACAGAAAAGAAATTCTAACAAATAATTGGAAACAAAGATTACAAGGTTTTTTTACTTGTCTCTGTTCCAACGTGGACATTTTCTGTATTTTTAGAATAATGATTGTTAGAAGATCTATGGAAAATTGAGTCTATACATCTTAGTCAAGCCATTTTGATCCACTTTTTCATTTTATTCATCTATTAAGGAAAGGCAATATTTACTTACATAACTCAGAAGTACTGTGAGTGATAATTAATGCTTACAAGAAGTAGTATGATTGAAATGAAGAGCTATGCACTTCCAAAGGATTATTAATTTTATTATCATTATTATTACTGTACTGAGCTATTGGAAATTACTAAAAGATAGTCAATGGATTTTCTTGAGATGACTTTGTAGGGTATTAAAAGAAGAGTGTTACACTGCAGAAGACTCATAATGAAGTTGTAAAAATGAGATAACATACCATGCCTTAAAAGGGTATTGTCCATCCTTTAAGTTAAAAGTAAAAATAATAAATAAATACTACATGATAAAATGTGCTGACCTATCTTTTCACTTGCAGTTGTAGTGACTCGTTTACGGCTTGCTTGAGAAGCTTCCCCTCCTGCCTTGATGATTTTTGAGTCATATGCCAGAAACGTTTGTAATTTTGGGGAAATGTTATGGCCAATGGGGAACTGGGTTCCTGCAGATTACCGAGGGCCCATTTGTCAGCTGAGCTGCTGAATTATAGCTGCCTCCACCAAGAATGTGAGCCCAGGGCAGCTTCTGTTGTCCAGCAGGTGATGAGCCTCTGCTAAGCCATGGTGACCCGATAGCCAGAGTGTGACCAACAGCAGCACAGCTGGATCAGGAGATGCCTGTCCCTGGTGCTTCCAGTTCTGGGCTCTTGTCCTCTGCTTTATAGGACACCTCCCTCAGTTAAACCAATCTGGCTACATGACTGCATTCTAAAGCATGCTGTGAAATGGATCCCCTTAAAAACGGCTCTAACACCATCATTTTGGGAAAGGTTTCTTTTTAAAATATGGGTCATTTACAAAGCTGGTTTAGAATATGGCTGTACCTTGAGACTGTCCCCATGAAAATTTAAAATAGCTTTGTTAATATCCACTTTAAATGGGTATTTAGATTAATATTCTTGAGTTTCCCATGGACACAGGTTGAATAATCCTGTGAAGAAAATTAATTCATTTCCACTGGCAGTAAGGAATAATTTCTTATGCAGAATTTCTGCCTCTTACTTGACTGGATTTCTAGACATTCCAATTTAGGTTCTTGATGAGTTGAGAATAAAACATTTCCCTATTCTAATCTGAAAGATTAATTACAGAACAAAGACTGTCTATGAAGAAAAATGTTATTCCTCTCCCTTTACCCATGCCGAGAGAAAGTAATTAGTTAGGGGTCTAATCAAACTCCAAATAGGATTTGTGCAGTAGGTTAAACCACCTCTGCCCTTGCTGGCACCTTGCTGTTCTGGGTGCTGGAAAGAGCTCTGGTTTAATTGCAGCAATCCAGGAACCTAACAAGACACTCTGCCTGTGACAAGAATCTGAAGTATTGGAAAGCATGATCCAGAGGGACATGGGACTTCACAACAGCTGACAAAATTGTGCTGCAAAAGCAAGTGTAGCAGAGCCATGCAGGAAATGCCTTGCTGTGGACTCAGCAAGGTGGTGACTCTCACAAAGGGCTAAACCAACTCAAGTGTTAACTGCTTCATTTGGGATATGCTTTGTTGGGATATTAAGCCAATCCCAAAAAAATGCTGTATGTATCTCAGAGTTCACAGAAAGCAGCTTGGGAGAAAAGGATCTGGGGTCTTGGTGGATACCAGACTGAATATGAGCCAGCAACATGCCCTTGTCACAAGGAAGGTGAATAAAGTGTTGCCAGCAGCTTGAGAGAGAGATTCTCCCATTCCATTCAGTGCTGGTGAGGCCACACCTGGAATACTGTCCAGTTCCATGTTCCTTGGTACAAAAGAGACGTGGATACACTAGAGAGAGTCCAACAAAGGACTGCAAAGATGATGAAGAAGCTGGAGCACCTCTGCTATAAGGAAAGGCTGGGTGAGCTGGGACTATGCAGCCTGGAGAAGAGAAACCTCAGGGAGATCTCATCAGGATATACAGACACCTGCGGAGAGGATGGAGCCAGCCTCTTCTCAGCAGTGTCCACTGACAGAGTCAGAGATTCCCTCCAAACATCAGGAAACACCTTTTCAGTCTGAGAGTAACTGAGCACTGGCACAGGCTGCCCAGAGAGGTTGGAAGCATCCGTAAAGACCATCGAGTCCAACTGTGTTCCTCACAGGAATACCTAAAACTAAACCACATAACAGAGTGTCATTGAGGCGCCTGTTGAACTCTGACAGGGTTGGTGCTGTGACCATTTCAGTGGGGAGGCTGTTCAGTGACTAATCACCCTCTCAGAGAACTTTTTCCTAGTATCAAATCGGAACTTCCCCTCACACGGATTCATCCCGATTTGTCACGTCCTATCAGCAGTCAGCAGAGGGAGGAGCCTGCATCTTTGGAGATATTTGAAATCCATCCAGATACAATCCTGGTGGCTATGATAGAGCACAGAGGTTGGACCAGATACCTCTAGAGGTTCCTTCCAGCTCTAACTGTTCTGTAATTCTATGGCTTATGATGTTGTTTACTGACCAACCGACAGGTTCATGCTAAAAACCTCTCTACAACCGGGTGGATGTATTTTATACGTCAAGCACTTCACTATATCATATCTGTTGGCCCATTTTTGTTGTCTCAATTCCTTCACGGCTACTCCCTCGAGGAGTTTGCCCATCGAAGTGTCCAACCAAATCCTTACTCCACCACATTTCACACGACAAGCCACCTTCGCCCCGCGGCCTGTGAGGATCCTCACCTCTCAGCGCGGCGCAATACGGGCCCGGGCTCACCGCGCCGTGCGGGGCCTCGCGCCCTTCCCCGAGGGAAGGGGCCACCCGCTGGGGACGCGGGGCTCCGTGCTCGGGGCCGCGCCGGGGGCCGGGCTGGCGGACGCGGCGGAACCAGCTCCGGGGGCAGACACTCCGGGGCGAGGAGCCCGGGGCGAGGAGCCCGGGGCCAGGGTCCGCGGCCCGCCGCCCTCACGGCCGCAGCCCCCGGGGGGCGGGGCCGGGCCGCGCGACGCGTTTCGAACGGGCCAACGGGCGGCGCCGGGGGGGGCGGGCGCGCGCAGGCCCCGCCCGGGACTTTAAAGCGCCATTTTGTGCTGGGCGCAGGACATCGATCGCTGCTCGTCCCCGGCGGGCGCCCGGCGGCGGCTGGAGCCTGCCTGCGGCACTGCCTCCGCTCTGCCTTCTCGGCGTCTGTCCCGCCGCCCCCGTCCCGCCGCCTCCATGACCCGCAGTAGGAAGCAGGCGGCGCTGGAGAGGGGAGACGGGAAGATGAACGCGGAGGCGGGTTGCGCCGCGTCGGCGGCCGCGGGAGCGCAGGCGGCGACGGCGGCGGCGGCGGGAGCGGGGGCAGCCGGCGGCGAACCGACGGCCGCCGCCTGGGGGCTGGAGGGGGAGGCGGAGAAAGTTGTGTACTCGCGCTCGCAGGTCTCCTTCGCCGGCACCAAGGCGCTGGGCGACGCCCTCAAGCTCTTCATGCCCAAGTCCACGGAGTTCATGAGCTCCGACTCGGAGCTGTGGAACTTCCTCTGCAGCCTCAAGCACGAGTTCTCCCCGGTCATCCTCCGCAGCAAGGACGTCTACGGATACTCCTCCTGCCGCGCCGTGGTCCCCGACCCGCCGCCGCCCTCGGAGCGGCCCCGCCGCCGCGCCGGCAAGCGGCGCCTCCCGGCCGCCGACGCCAAGCGCCGGGCCGGGGCTGCGGGCGGTAGCGCCAAGCGGCGGCGGCGGCGGCGGCGCCGCAGGAGGGAGCGGGGCAGGCAGCGGCCCGCGGCCGGTGGCCCCCGCGCCGAGGAGGAGGCGGCGGCGCCGGGCGGGCAGGCGGACAGCGAGCGGGGCAGCCCGGCGGCCGCCGCCTGGGAGCCGTTCGGCGGCAAGTCGCTGGAGGAGATCTGGAAGGCGGCCACCCCCCGCCTCACCACGTTCCCCACCATCCGTGTGCGGGGCAGCGTGTGGAGCCGGCGGAGCCTGGCGGCGGCGCGGCGCCGGGCGCAGCAGATCCTCGGCGTGGACCTGTCTCCCGTGGTGCGGGTGCGCCGCTTCCCCGTGGCACCGTCCTGAGCCCGCGGGGGCTCCGCTCCCCGCGCCTCACCTTGGCCGCGGTGCGGACAAAGAGACCGGTATCAGTCACCTGTTTACATTGCTTTTGTCTGGATCGTGTTCTGCTGCTGCACTTTATGGCCCGCTCGGGCGGCGCCGGGCCCCCTGCCGCACGGGGGGCGGTCTGCCGGGCCCCAGCCTCGCCCCGGGGTGGGACCGCCTGGCAGGTATCACGCGTGGGGACCAAGTTCCACTTCTACTTTTTTTTCTCTCCCATTGGGCTACCTCACTGGTCCAGAAGTCCACCCAAGAATTATTTTCCAAAGGAACTTACTTTCATGCTTGTATAATAAAGCACCATCTGATTCTTGCTATTTTTTTTTTTTTTAATTCTTTTCCCTCCTTCCCCTTTTCCAATGGATTATGTATGCTTTGTGGTGTTGCACTAGTATGTGCTCAGGGTATTTTGAATCCCAAGCATTCCCAAGTTTCAGTTTACTCTGATAAAGGATGCATAAAGAATGGAGGTTCAGGACTTGTGGCTGTTCTTGATGGTGCAAAAAACTTTTTAAATTTTAATTTCTGGAGCTTAGTGATATATAAAGATGTATCACGCAGTATAATTGTTACACTTTTGTATCTAAAGTCATTTTTAAAGTTTTCTAGTTGAACTAAGTATTTGTTTCTATGGAGCACCTAAAGTTAGAATCATCCTGATATTTTATAACCCTGTTTACTTTAGGGAAGCTCATTTGGTCAACCTAAGTGAACTTAATAAAAGTCAAAGAACAAACGGTGTTTCAATTCAATGAAGCTGCACAGGGATGGGTTTCTGGTGAGCTACACCACCACTGAGGCGCACTGTCAGTGAGCTCTGGCTTTCAGAAGAATGTGTCTGCTTCTCAAAGTAATGTACGGGTGTCTGGAGGTGAACTATGATCCAGAATTGGTGCTGACAACCAACCAGAAGTCAGTAGCTTGCATGACACAAATATCACACTGAAGTGCCTCTCTCTGCAAAAAGAGTGAGAGTTGATATCTGGTCACTCCAACAAAGTAGCACTTGTTGTCGTGTGGTTGTGAGATGGTTAATGATGGATAATTGTGTTTAATATAATTACTTGGGCATAATTATTTTTATAAACCTTTCATGGGTTCTGCGGTAGACTGATGAAAAATTCATGATGTAGCTTGATTATTTTGACTGAAAAATAGCATGTAGTCATTCTATGTGATAGGGAGTCTCTCTTTTAACTGATTTATTAAAGGGTTTTTTTTAGCTCTTATGCCTTGCAACTGGTGTGTGAGGGAGAAAGTGATTATTTTCTTTTTGCAATAATTTTTTTTTATGCTTGCAAGAGGATTAAGAAATGCTGGGTAATACACAGTTTATGTTCCAACTATCCTGGCAGATAGGACTAACCAATTTTCATGGTGGAATGAACAACATCACAACTTGCTTATGGAATCATTTGGTGGTTTAAAATTTCTGATGTCTCTTGGCTCCTTGTTGCCTGCCTTCAACAAAGGCAGTAAAACATCTTGATGGTATAGAGGCTGCTTGTAAAAACTTGCTAGTGTTAATGTAAAGCAGCCAGCTTCTTCTAAAAACATGTATATTTTGCAGGTTTTTTTCTTACTTAGTGGGGCTGCAAACTCTTTATTCTACCAAACTAATGCTTAATCTATTCAACATCCATTTGCCTTTTGAAATTGTTTACATAACGTTTGACCGTCTGCTGATGGCTGCAGTAGTGCCACGTCGTATTTCAGAACTGAATTAAATGAAAGTTCAAGGGTGCATATTGTTGTGCTCTTCTCTGGGTATAATACCTGCTTGACTGTGAAAGCAAAATTGGGTTGATTTAAAACCCAGTAAGGTAAGCTGCGAAGTGGCCAGATGCCGAGGCTCCAGGTATTATTTTCAATTTTGAAATTCTACTTCAGAAACCTAAGTATTGTTACTAGTTCTGGAAGTGTATAGGTGATTTTAGTGCTCCTACTGCTAGGTTGAGGGGGTTTTTTAGTAGTATTTTCAACTCTTGTATAAAGATGATAAAATTAAGGATTTGGCTTGTGCAGATTCTAAACTCCTAAACAGGCACAAGACGGGCTAGGTCAGATTTCAAGGGTGAGAGTTAAGACTGCCAGAGGTATGATATGGGACACACTGTATTAAATTTGTGCTGCCTTGTTTGGAGGCATATCCTGAAGTGTTCTGTGTAAGAACAAAATACCTTGAACAAAGTAACTTATAACTCTGTTGAGTGACTCTTGCACTGGAGGCTCTGTGAGTAACACTTGCTTATTTTTCTCTTGGTTATGTTTTGGCTTCTTAATTTAGAAGTGGAAGCTTTACTGGGGGTAGAGTTTGTTTAGCTGATAGATACCCAGTTAGCAGGTTGGGTTGAAGTTTCACTGGAGATGGAACTCCTCTGACAGCTGCATGTACAGATTTTTAACTGAGCTATTTCTGTTTGTGAAGTCAGTTAAGAATGGGAAATCTTTAGTCGGGTTTTCTGGCAATGTAATGAGCTGAAATAGCTCAGCAAAGGTTCTGAGTACAGGACGGGGTGTGAAAGCCAACGGGTCACAGGGAAACTAAACCAGTTTATTCATTAAGATCGTATTCATGGCAGTTTGTGGCAATCCAGGACAGAATTGTCTGTGGTCCCGTTTCCCCTCCCCCCCCCATCTTTTTCCTTCTCAAAGGTACTATTCCCACCTGCCTCTCTCTGTTCATCTGAGGAAACTCAGCAAGCAGAAAACTCTTCAGTTTTAGGTTTAGCTTCTGCTCAACCTTCTAGCTGTAGACCAGATCTGAGAAAGGTTGGAAACACGTGTGCAGTATTGCCACAATATTGAGTTAGATAATTTTAAACGTATCAATAAGTTTATTTTGTGAAAAGGGCTGATACTGTTTTTGTATCAGCCTGTATTTGTGGTGTTGGAGATAGCGTAATGGATTAGACAAACCTCTGGTCTGGCTCCATTTGGCTGTTCCTGCACCCACACTGAGCAGTGTCTGAGGTGTGATTTGCTTGATTTAGCTCAGTGGTTTCAACATCCTGTCACATGGGGCTGATTCTGAGACTGACAAAATGCAGGCCCAGAATAAATCCAGTGTACAATGCCCAGTCTACTTCAGTCAGCACGGATGGTCTCACATGAAACAGGAATTTTGTGCTAGCCTCTGTTGCTGGTTCCCTCCCTTACAAGCTCCCTTTATAGAATATAATATGGTTTATTTACTTTACCAGATCTGAATTTTCAACTGGTCACTCAAAGGTTACTGAACTTCAAAATGTCACAGTGCCAAAAAGTTGGACGATGGCTCCAGATGTCAGTTGAGGTGACCATTGATCTAACATGTTGCCTGGTGTAGTCTTTACATTCAAGAGGCAGTGCCTTCCTCTGAGTCATTGCACAAATACATTGTTCAGGACTAAGCTGATAAAAGGAGAATGCAGTGCCTTGCAAGAGTTCTCCTGGAGTCTATTGTTACATAAAAGTTTTCACATCAAAAGCATCAAAGTGTACAACTGATCCCTGAAATCCTCGGTTGCTGGTCTTTAAACAACAAAAAGCCTTAATATCCCCAAACCTCATGCAGAGCATCACTGTATTTGCAGAAGGCAATTCTAGTACTTGGATTTTGCATTGAAGGGGTAGGAAATGTTGTGTGTATCAGTATTTCCTTGCCTATCAGAAGCAAAAGGCAGAGTGAATCTGGTTTTAAGATTTCAGTATTAATCCCAAATAATTTTTCACTTACTGCTTCTTTAGCAAGGCAGAGTCCTTGGCTCTTCATGCTGTTTAAAATAGCTGACATGGTAATATGTATTGGTTCAATGCTGTACTTCAAGCCCAAGGTTTGCATGCCTATGAAGCCAGTAATATAGAAGGTGCCTCTATTTCCTTTTAATCAAATGGACCGACAGAAGTTTTGATTTGTATGTATAAGTCAAAACCAGTGATTTGAAGTTGAACAGGTTTTGTTTGATTTGAAATGCTCAGGTTTTACTTGTATCTATAAACACAGGAAATCTGGAAACAAAGGACTAGATTGATAAGAGTGAATGGAAAATACCTTGTGGAAATGGGGCAATTCATATCAAGAAAGAAGGTAGATCCTAGAAATCCTAGACTTCAAAGACACTAATTTCAGTGCCCCCTTTGTCACACTTGTAAGGGCGAACTTTGAAGTTATAAGGACCCTGTTTAAAGAGTTTGAAGCATTTAACTGTACAATAAGTACTGCCTAAGTGAGGAAAGATTCTTGGATATCCCAGTTTTTAGGAAACAGCTTGCTTCTTTATCCACTATTTGTTTTAGGTGAGCATAACTCTCGTAACCAAGAAGACTGAGGCAAACCCATCCCACAGTATTTTTTGGTGGGGAATCTTCTCAAGTTGGAGTGCTCCTGATGGTTTATTCCCAAACTATAAAGAGGCATCCAGTATAAGTGGAGATAGGACTATGTAGGAGAATTTTGGAAAGTGTCTTAGCCCTAATCAAGGCAAAGCCATTTTTCCATACTGTAAAAATAAAGCGTATTTATATCTCTTCAGTGTTGCTACTTAAATATCTTCATAAGATTACAAAAAAATCTTGCCACCGTTTTCTTTATTTAAAGAGACCTGAAAATGTTTTCCAGGGTTGATTCCAAAAACAGAGTCTTTATCCATTTATTTATTTATTGTAAAGCTCCTCATGAAGCTGCTAAGGAGTGCTCAACATTATAGGAGATGGAAGAAGCGAGCCTTCATTCTTGAATTTTTACTCAAACAGGTGTGCAGTGCAGCCAAACAGAAATGTCTGTGGTTCTCTGTACTTTCTCCTGGGCTTTAAGAAAGCTTCCATTTTGGTTTTCTTTCAGCTTCCTTGTTTGAGACTATAGAAGATTAGCATGGATACTATTGCAGTTAAGAGCTGATAGTGTCAAAGGAAAGTCCAATCTCTTGAACTGCTCTCATTGTTCTGGGTTTCTCTCCCCATTGCTGCTTCAAGGATGCAGACATCCTGCACCTGCCCCTGCTCCCATTCTCCCTTCCCAGGCTGATGTTGAGGGGAGAGAAAAAAATTGATCACTCTAGAATAGATAAGAGGTGAAATTCTTCCTCTGAAAAACGGGTGGGATTTTTGTTGTTTCTGCGCGTTTTTGTTGGCTGGTTGGGATTTGCATTTTGTTTTTGTATGTGTGGCTTGTATATAGCTGGCTGCTGCCTTCCACCTCCTCAGAGAGTCTTCACTTTGCCTTTGCTGTGCCATCAGCCGGCACTAGCTACCTGTTACTTTGCTTGTGCAACTGAGCAGCCTGTTCATCACCTCATGTTGCTCATGCCAAGCCACCTTGCTGTAGGATGATCTCTGAAGATGGAGAGGACACATTCATATGTACACATAATAAGTGTTATCCAAACCTCACATTTTGGCAGCAGTGGATGTTACCCAAAATATCAGATTCCATTTCCAAGTGGATGGTATTTCCTGGAGGAGAGGTAAGAAACCAGACTGAAGGAGCCCAATGTGACAATTTCTTGTGTTTGAGTCTGTGTGATCCAAGATGCCTTTTCAAACTATTTTTGAAAAAAAAGGTTCTTTCCATCTCCCCATTAATTCCTAAAAATTCAAAAATGTAGATACTATGTTATTTTTTTTTTCCTTTCCAGTGGAGCGGTTGAAATAACAACCATCCACCTCAGAACTGTTAAAGTCACGTATAACTGAACTTATCCCATGTCCCTGTAAGGTAAATGGTGAAAAAAGAACATATACTACTGAATTAACTGTGCATGTCAGATTATGTACAAAGCTGACACAACACATTTCCCCACTTCCAGGGTATGTGCCTACTCAACTAGAGGGAGTTAGTGCCACAGTCTGGGACCAACGATGCAAGTTTTCTTGAAATAAAGCAGAAAGTGTGGGTTAGGGCATAGTCCCCTATCCTGTGCTTACCCTTCATTCTTCCCAAGCTCCAGCATAAGGTTGCAAATAGCAATGATTTCTGAAGTGTACAAGTATAATTATGTATAGCAAAGGCTAAATTTTACAGATGGTATGTATAATTATGCAAGCTTGTAATTAATAATAGTTTATGTATGTACTCATGCACACATACATTCAGATCCCAAAGCAGTTCTCCTAAGGAGGCTTCTGTTGTAGGCTTTCTTTGTCCAATGCTATTGGAACATATATTCTAAAAATATCCCATTCATATTCTAAACATGCCTCACATTTCTATGCTATGCAGGGCAGCAAAACTATCCCAAAGCCACAGAATTCCCTCCTGGAATCTACCTTGTGTACTTCCTAATGGTTATCCTATCCAGAAACCACTTTTCCAGTAAGGTTTCTGTAGACTTCTGCCTCATGCTAAATCCACTAATAAAAAAAAGTTGTGGTATAATCTCCACTTAGCACTTGCAGTCTTGGGAGGTGGTGGGGGAAACTCAGCTCTTCCAGAAGAATGGGTACCGAATTTTTCTTTTACTTTCACTATGACAGTTTGAGAGAGGAAGCAACCCGAGGCAGAAAATCTTAAAGCCAATCTTTTTTGTTAGGAGAAATACTGAAGTGCAGTTCCTGCTGCTGTTGAGTGGCCTTTGGCAGGAAGGGTGACACAGCTTAGTCACAAAATGCCTTCCAGTCAAGTACTTTTCCCAGGAAAAAACACAGAGCACCTTGTCCTGTGAATGTGCAGAAACTGTGCAGTGCTGATTCTGAGTGGGCTTTAATGTGGTTGTAAATGTCAGGTGTGGTTTTTCATAGAAATTCTCAGAACTTTGTAGCTTAGGCTATACTGAGGAATACTCATCTTTTCATTCCTAGATACTTCACAAAACACAAAGTTTACATCTTTTAAAAGCTGCCCGCACTATTTCCCCCCCTCCCCAAAGATATATCAGTTGCTCAGGAAATTGTGCTTGTGCAACACAAAATAACTCAGGTTGAGAGGGACTTACAGAGGTTAACCTTGTCAAACAACATCCTCCACAAGCAAGCACAGATAAAAGATATTTTGAAAAGTGGTCCTTTAAAGACATCCTAACTACTCAGAAAAAAAAGAATGAATAGGGAGAGAATTCATTAGAAACAATGCTGGGGCAAATTTTCCTGTATTGAAATGTATCCCAGGGTCCTGAGAGAACTGACTGATGTCATTGCCAAGCCACACTCTGTCATATTGGAAAAGTCATGGCAGTCAGGCCAAGTTCTTGGGGGCTGGAAAAAAGGAAACATCATTTCTATTTTTCAAAGAGAGGGAAAGGAAGACCCAGGGAACTGCAGACTGGTGAGTCTTTCCTCTGTGCCTCAAAAGAACATGGAGCAGGTCCTCATGGAGCAATGTTAAGATGCATGCAAGACAAGAGATGTGATCTGAGACATCCCATTTAAAATCATGCCTGACCTGTCTGGTGACTGCTGAGGTGGAGTGCCTGCAATGGTCAAGGGAAGAGCAACCAATGCCACCTGCCTAGAATTCTGTAATGCTTTCAACACAGTCTCACACAACATCCTTATATCTTAATTGGGGAGATGTGAATTTGGAGGGATGGGCTGTTTGGTGAATAAGGAATTGGCTGGTTGGATGCAGCCAAAGAGCCGTGGTCAATGACAGGCTGGATGGGATTTTGAGTAACCTGGACTAGTGAAAGGTGTCCCTGTCCATGGCAGGGGGATTGGAACTAGATGACCTTTAAGGCCCATTCCAACCCAAGCAATTCTAGAACTCCAGTGGAAAAAAGAAGGTGCTGATCTTTGATGTTGTAAAATATGTACATTGTGACCATAATGTCATTTAGAGCTTTTTATCCTCTCATCTTGTACGATCAAATTAATGATGCTGAACAGAAACATCCCAATACTATTTCTGGAAAAGTGGAAAGAGATAGAGGAGAAAGTGGAGGAAATCTTTGTCAATTTTTATTTTCTTTAATTGTTCCATCTACTTTACTACTGCCTTTGTTTTATGATCCAGCCTTTCACTGCAGCTCCATGTAATTTGACAGAATTCCTGAGTGCAGTGAGTTGTGCTACAGAGAATATACCCTAGGTGCTCTTAAAACATATTAAGTCTTTGAATACTGACTAGATATATCAAATGTGCTCATTTATTAGCAATAAATAATGATCTTCTTTGTAACAAAACGTGCATAAATTACTTCCATCTGCCCATAAATTTCACCTCATTGTCCAGTATCTAATGGAAACCTTTCTATCATACCAGGTGTCTTAATAATCCCCTGGTGTTTGTATCCTTCTGATTTGGCTTAATACTTATATCATTGTCTGTTTACTCATGTCCAGCTTCCTCTTCCATATTTCCACTGCATGTAAAAATCCCTTTCCTATAAAACAATCATAATTTCTGGGATCATTGACTACTTGAAACAATTTGAATGAAACAAAACCTCATGGAATTTGGAGAGCTGCCTGAAATGATCCTGAAAAATAAGTTTGTCTTAATGAAAAATGTCCCATTTAAAAGAAAAGCACAAGGCAGCCTGTTGTTTTTCCATGATTTATTTTGCTGACATTTTTATAAGAACATCTTTTATTTTTGCAAACAGTCTTTCATTAACCTAAATGTTTTAAAGATTCCATTTTTGGCAAAGGTAGAAAAGATAATGGAGGTGAAAGATACTTAGGCTTTTGTGTTCATTATTGAGTAACTTGGTTTTTTTTAAGTGCAGAACAATATATCAATGAACACTGGAAATAATTTATTTTTAATTATTTTCTCCATGGTTTTCTTGCTAGTAGAGTCCAGTGCAAGGCTGTGAAAGTACCCACCTAAAGGGATTGTGAAACGCATGAACAGGGCATCTGGGCACTGCCTGGGCAGGAGGGTCTTTATGTTGGGCACAACTCTGGCACACGATAGGATATTAGGATTGCTGTGTCCTCCCTACTGATGCTAAGCATTCCCCCTCTCCCAAGGCACTCCTTCCCTGAGAGAAGGTGGCCTGAACCCCAGGTCTGCAAGGCTGTTGCCCTCCTACAAATACCACCACATCAGACTCGCAGCTCCTGCCTTGCCAAAATTCTACAGAATATCTGGAGTGCCAGACAAGGAAATAATATTTCATGTCAGCAGTGTTGCTAATTAACATGTAAATGATTTTGCTCACTTTTCACCATCACAAGACAGGCTTACAAAAAATCTAAATATTTTAAAATTATATATATATATATATATACCTGCAATTTTTACAAGTCACAAAATATCATGCTTTTCAAGATTTTCTTTGCCTTCAGGAAGGATGGAATCTCATTTTAATTTTGAATGACAAAGAAGTTTTCTCAGTCTAGGAATGGGGACAGTAAGAAAAACAACAAATACCATGATCCTGGCAATAAAATCCCAGAGTTGGCAGTCGTGGGTCAGAGAAGACAAGGCTTGGGAGGGAGCCAGACCCTGCCTGTGAACAGGAGCAGCAGGCTGGAGACAGCTGTCTGGAATCTGTCTGGGCAGCAGGCACCCCAGGAGATGAGAGAGTCATGCAGGGAAGCAGCTTTTTGCTGCTATGGGAGCTGAATATGGGAGCTTGTTTCCACTTAAAAGGAGGTTCCTGTTAGAACTGCAACTGGCAAACCCTGCCCATGAAGATGAAAGCTAGACAGCTTCCCAGAATAGAATTACACGTGCAGAAGGGAGTTGCTGCATGTATAAAAAACATCTATATTAGAGGATTCATTGACATGGTTATAGGGTTTGAGAATGGGTGAGTGGTTTGGTTGTTTGGTTTTGGGTTTTTTTTTTTCGATGAGGAATAAGGTTATAGGAAAGGGAGAGAACACAGGAACAATGTAGAGAGATGCAGGAACCGTGTAGGGAGACATAATTTCATAACTGTGCCTTTCTCTATGCACAGTTTTAAATAACTGAAATGAGGTCAGATCAGGATTCTCCAGGTGTTGGAACATGTGGGGAGGTGCAGATGACCTTTGCTAACAAAGCAGTCTTTTACTACTCCCATGAAAGTTGGGAATGTTTATGAAAATTCATTGTAAATTGTATGAGTTTGCAAAGCCCAGAGCACATCTGATTTCTGGCTCTAGGCTTCTTGTGCACAGAAATTCCATCACACACCAATGATTATTTTGGGTCTAGCTGGAACATGAATTTGAGGACATGTTAAAGAGTTTCAACCACATTAGCCATCCATTTTCTTTTCATCTTGGTAGCTGCAGTTTAGGCATAAATTGTGCTTAGGAAGACCCAGGTATCAGGATGTCTCATGGTGGACCACTTTAATTCAATCCAGCTGATATCAGTCTCTCTAGACTACATTAAGGAAAACTTGGAAGCATGTGATAGCATAATGCAAATATTTAACCACTTTCACTGCTCCAGGCAAGTCTGGAGTTCAGCATTCCCAAACCAGCATGCGTGGCAGAGAGTGCTGGGCTTGAGCACAAACTCAGAACTGATGAACAGTGCAGGCATCACCAGAGAAAGGGCTGGCTGATCTTGGAGATGAGGACAGCATCTGCAGGTGTGATAGCTTTGATAGTGTGTTGCAGCCTCTTACTCGCTGGTGCCTGCTCCTTGTGCCAGTGCAAATAACAGAATTGGGTCCAAAGGCAGTGACTGCTGTTCATGTAGTGACCTATTCAGCATGTGGTTACTAATACTGCAACACCCCAAATGTGTCTCCTGCAGTACAAGGGACCTGCTGCATTTTCAGATTTCCTTGCAACTGCCAGATCTCAGTTTTTTTGTGACCATTTTGTTCCTTCTTTTGTTCCTTCCTTGTTTTGTTCCTTCTTTCTTGGAAACCTGTTTTTTCCTGCTTTCCCCAGCCTTTGCTGTTCTCCTCTATTTTTTTCTCTTTCCTACTGTTCTCTTCCGAGGACATCAGCATCCCAGAAGACCACCAGTGGGTTTGCAACTGACAAACTGATGCAACCCATTGGCTGTGCTTCAAGAGGGCTTTCAGTGTACCCAGAAGCAACATAACCCTCTGGCAGTGCCAGGATGCTGACAGCTGCTGAATGGTGCCTCATTAAACTTGGAAGGTTATGGCCTTGCTCTTGAAGATCCAGACAGATTCCTGGGGTTGGCATGGCTCAAGTGTCTCCAGTGCAGACAGGCCAAATCAATCATTGGTGGGAGCAAAGCACCCTGCCTGTTCAGCACCTGAACAGTTTGGAGGGGAACTTTTCTTCTGCCACTCCTTTGGAGCCCCTGGCCTTCACTGAAGAGCCATGCAAGGACATATCAAGGGGTATGTCTTTGGTCCTCTTCCCCAGCCCAGCTGGAATCAGGGGAATGACCAGCTTTCAGCCCCAGGTATGTGCTGGTGGCCAGCTCTGGTGCTGTATATCTGTGAGCGACCGCAGCACCATGCCTTCACCATCCACCCCTTGCTGTTTCAGCCTCCTCTTCCTTCCTTCCTTCATACTTCCCCTTCCTGGTGAGCTGAAGCTCACAATGGGGGAGGAGGTGATAAATGTAAATTGTCACACAAAGTGACTAAAGGCATGGGCTTTCCTTTTGTCTTTCCAAATCCCACAGAGCCGATGCTGGGCTGTGGCTGTATTCCAGACAGAATATATGTCCCCATAAAACTGTGCTCAACAGCTCTCAGTACTATTGAAACCACTAGCATGTTAAAACACCTTGTTACTAGTGGCAACCATTTTCTGCTAGTCTAATTTCTGTGCTTTCAAAGAATGGGAAGGGATAAAATAGCATTTCTTGTTTGCTTAGGAAGCCCTAGTGTCCTTTACATTCCTGCACAAGTCAGTCTCCTGTTTACTGCTTTTGCAGACCACACCATGGCCAGTGAATTATCCCCTCAGCAGCCTCTGGTGCAGAGGGTTTTCAAGACACCTGCCATAACCCAGATTTTCGCATGCTGGAACCTGTAAGCTCAGCATAGGTCACAGCCTGTCCAAATGTGCATTGTGAGCCCCATCTCTCCTGCCTTCTCTCTCCTGAGATGGCCTCTCAGACATCCTCATTTTTCCCCAGCAGAATTATTTTGTCTAGCTCAGAGATAAAAATAGCTCGCTGTTTTCTAGGGACAGATTCTAGAGAGATATTCTCAAGAGAAAAGCACTGAGCACCAGAAAAAATAACCAAAGGAGTACAATTCTATGATAAACCAAATAACTTTAAATATGCCTATGTGGTCTGTGGATACGACTATGAGAAATAAAGAGGAACAATTTTTGCTTTTCCAGTCCACCTTTTTTTGGTTGTTCTTCTGCTTTTGTCAGAATAGGCACTACTCTGAGCACTCCTGGAGAACCTTAACTAAAGCAGGAGTTAGAAACACAGCAGTGACACAATTCCCATTTCAACCTACAAAGTTAGCTACTGGGAGCTGTGGATATATTCAGTTTAGTTGTCAGAATTTTGTACTCATACATAAAAGTTTTGATATGAACTTTTGCTCATCTCAGTCTTGTGCAGAAGGTGCAAAACATTACTACAAAAATCCTGTGAGGACTCAGAGGCAGCCTGGTGAGGTGCTCATAGGTTTGCCTTGGCTCTTTCTCCATTGCCATGTGCCTCTGCTCTCTGCCCATTTCCAGAAGTGTTCTGAGTGCAGAATGCTTGAAGGGTTTTCTCATCTGACCTCCACCAAATGTGCTCCCACCCTTTTCTTGACAAGCAAACATGATGCACCTCATGGCATGGATGCACAGCTTTACAGGATAAACTGCTTCTTAACAGAGCAGCTTAAATGTTTTGAATCTTTGCTGACCTCACTTCTAGTGCCAGCTGAAGTGATGGCATCTAGCTTCGAGATTGGAAGCAATATTATTCAGTAAATGTGACTCTAAATCCCAAACCCTTAACAACAAGAGACATCTTAGTGATTCGGTGTCTCTCATTGGGATCCTTTCTTCTTCACTAAAGGCTCCAGTTCAGTAATTATTCTGCTTGCCTCATGCTGAGCAAACCCTCAGAATTTGCATTAAAGTTGGACTATTGGGTTGTCACTCAGCACCCCTGTCTGCTCTACAGATGGTGATGTGATGGTGGCCACTCCAAAGCCCCTCCTGGTTTAAACTGCCAATTCCAGTCCCCTTTGGTTTCACCTTAAATCTGTTCCCTTGTTTATTACCCAAACCCAATGTGTTTGTACTGGGATGACAAAGCATTCCCAGAAAAACAGCTTTCCTCCTATCCCAGACTTTTTTCCAGCTGTTACATTGTCTGGGATTTTAGTAACAGCTGTTGGGATATATATTTTCCTCTAGTCTGCCCCCCAGCTGGACAGTGTGGTAGGATGCATAATGCAATAGAGACAGCACATCCCAGATCCTATTCCTTTTTTCCTAAAATCCTGTCCAGTACCATACACGAATTTTGGCATTTTCAAATTCATTCTGTGCAACTGCAGTTTTGGTGAGCCGTCTTTCCAAAGGTTCTGAGAGAGAAAATCAGATGTAGCCTGGGGGTCTATTTCCACGAGGTTTGACACTTGTGTTGCTATGTCTCTTGAGTTCTTAATTTACCAGACTCCTTCCAGCCAAGGCAACAGTGGTGTTTGTTCAGGAGGTTTTCTGGGTGTTGCAACACTCCTAAAGACTGTTCTTCAAAAGATGTATCACTGAATGATTCATTGCTCTTGCAACCTCCTTGGTTGTCAGCCTATAGTTCCTCAGTTTCTTCCATGCTTGTATTAAGCCGTAATGTGCCTTTTCCTTTTCCACACTTGCAATGAATTTCGGGTTTCTCAGTCAGATGCATTGCCTTCTGTCTGCACACAAGTGACAGTGTGGCACCCAGGAGTGGCAGTGGCTCAGGAAGGAGGCTTGAGATGTTCCCCTGATTCAGTGCTCATTGTTTCTCTGAGCTAAACCTGGGGAAGCCACTGTGGTCACTGCACAAGCTCTGAGGTTTAGGGGTGTGGTGAGGAGGGGCTGAGGAGGGGCTCAGGGCTACAGCAGTGCTTCCTCATAATTTGTCACCCAAACACTTGACTACATTCCTCAGACGGTTTAAACAAAATACAGACGTGATGGATTTGTGCAATGGTGGTGTTAAAGAATGCAATTCTTCTCTGTTTTGATTCCCAGTCCTTGTCCGTCTCTGCTGTCCGGTCCCCATTGCTGCTGCTGCACATCATCTGCCTCTCTTCAAGGCCAAATTCCTCAGCACCAGAGATAAGCTGTCCTTGGTTGCTGGCCCTCGCCTGTATAATGCCTTACTGGGAAGTCACTACTAGATAGACAAAGCCAAGTCTGCCCTTCAAGAGTATGGGTTTACATGCAATAACTTGGAACAAGGAAAAAAAAATCCGCGGGAAAACAAGCACAGCAGTACAGTATGTGCCAGTGCTCAGGGTGGTGAAAGGCAGCTCCAGTGATGATAATCCTATGAGACAGTATTGTATTTGGCACTCAGACAGCAGTGTGATCTGCATTTCAGGAATCCCTTAGCAAGACGAGAAAAAGGTTTCCAATCTAAAGGAAAAAAATGACAGAAACTGGGAGTGAAAACTCACCTTGTTTAATTTATGGCATGTCCATGTTCATATCCTCCATAAATCTTGGAGAAGAAGGGATCAACCATGGTTCTCCCGCTCACCTCTAATTGATAGTGTTCTTTCTCTGGAGACTTAAGTTCCAAATAAATAGGATTTATCTTCAGAATTTATGTTTGGTTTTGTTCATGAGAGAATTATTCTGTTTTCTTAACTTCAGAGAAAATGAATCATTGTGCAGTGGGAGGCTTGGGCACAAAGTTGAACAAGAATGAATTTCTTGTTTTATGAACTAGAGAGTACAAACCCCAACACCTTTTAGTAAATATTTTTTCATAAAGATTTTTTGCAGTCTGCTATAGTTGAAACACTAATAGTCCACAATGCCTAGAAGTATTTTAGGAGCTTGTCAATATTTTATTTTTTAAGTATACAATCATCTAAAATCTAACCACGTATATTTTTCCATTTGCTATTTTGATATCTTTAGCTTTTAATTATAAAGCATTACAAGTTGGATAAAAGCCTACTCTAAAATTTTTTTGAAGTTGAAAAGGTAGCAATTTTCACATAATGAAAGCCTAAAAAACTTCAGTATATACTTCACATACCAGCACACAAACAAAACTCATTGTAGAGTTCTTGTAATGTGTGAAATGTTTTGACTCAAATAGTTGGTGATGAATAACTATAGAGATATATGTGTGTGTGTATAAAGTCAGATTTGATTTGTGGTGACTGTAGCACCTCCTTAATCAAATATCTTAATTACAAGTCATGGTGCACCTAGTCTCTAAAAATAACACACTCTTTTAAGAAATTTATGCTACAAATAGGTAAAAAAGATCAGGTTTTGGATTTTTTTACCTAACATTTAACAAGATGCCTAACATTTAACAAGATGTTAGGCATTGTAATTTTCAGTCTTTTTTTTCTCTATTAGAAAGTAAGTAGTGAATTAATATCTTATTTTCTTATACAATCAGAAAAAATGCTGATTATACAGAAAAATTAGATAGTGAAATTCCTGAAGTTTGCAAGGAATCCAGAAGGCAGACACAGGATTTTTAAACATGCTGAACTGAATTCAGAAGCCAATAGGTTTCAATTCGCGCATGTCCACTGAAACCCATGTATAACCTTGCTATGGCAACAACATTACTGGAGAGAATTAACATAGAGATAGACTTGGTATTACTTTATGTCTTGCTTCAGACTGCTCAAATAACAATAGCAATAGCATGGAAGTGCCTTTTTTGCCAAGAACAATAAAAGGGATGCACTCCGTCTGAGTATTCTTGGCAACAAATACCTCACACAAATTCAGCTCTAATATGAAGTATTTTCAATATTTTATCTTTTCATTGGGTGTGCAAAGGATAACAGTCCTTGGAGCAAGTCCCTATCAGTTTTTTCCTCTTTCTGGAAAAGAGTGCAATTCTTAGAAATAGGGCCTGCATTTCATTCCAGGAGAAATTCTTACTCATTTTAGCAAAAATAGAGGGTTACTTTTCCTTATTAGTTCAGCGCAGAAACTCAAAACTCAAATTGTGATATACCGACAAACTCCAAATTGTGGCAAGGGGCTGGTGAGAGAGGGAAGACTTCCTTTGAAGTCTCACGAGGACCTCTGGTTATCCAAGGAAATAATGATGTTCAGCATTTTCTGTGAACCACATAGTGACTTCAGTGAGCAGGTCTGTGTGGGTGATTGTCATATTGCTACTTCTGATAATACCATCTCCTCAAAATATTTTTTTTCACATTGTATCACCACGAGCTCTATCATTATTTGAGACTCCATTTTCATTAAAAGAGGGAAGTGCATGCCTTACCCTTAGAACCATGGAGCATGTGAATTCCAACCTCTTAAAATAAAAGACAATTCTAGTTTTAATACATTTTAAATCAAACACAAGACTTTTAGGGTCTGGGTTTGTTTATTGTTGTTTGTTTTTTTTAACCTGGCAAATCGTGCTTCTCCTGCATAGGCAAATTGTCTGCTTCTAGAGACAAGAGCTAGATTTCATTGTCTTCAGGTTCTAATTGTTTTCTTTACCACAGCACAGCAGTGATCTCTGGGCAAGAAGGAGGACGATTTTGGTTCTTCTCATACTGAAAATCCCTCTGAATTCAGTGGAAGGAGGGATGAAACAGCGACTCATAACAAAGAGAGCATTGTTCAGCATTGCAGGGGTCTGGGATGCTGGTGATGCCTTTCTTCTTTGTGCTCACTTCCTCTGGCTCATTAGGGCTGTGGCTTTTGGTTTTACAGTCCAGTGTGTATATTTGCTGTTGGGTGTCAGCAATGTTTTGTGGGCTCTGGTGCTTACTGTGCCACAGGGCAGGTGTTCCAGCAATACTTTCAAATGCAAGATCCATTGTCAGGGAGTGGGATGTCTCCTCCTAATTTAAATGCACAAAATCTAAGACTGGTTTGCATTTCACTCGAGATTAGATTTGCATGGGGTTTTGTTTCCCTTTTTTTTTTTTTTAATTTCCAGCAACACAGCGTAACTTAAACCCCAAGAGGCTGCCTTAAGCACCTGTGCAGCTCTTGTATTTCTTGATATGTTGATCAGCAGTGTGCTTCCTTCTCACAGAGTGTCAGCAGGCTTCATTTTCTATGCTGAAGTGGTAGTAAAATAGCACAAAGAGAGGCTGGGAAATTGAGAATTATGGGAGTTATCAAGACCTCAGTCTTGTAAGAGGTCCCTGGAGGAGCACTGATACTTTGTTCCAGTCGAGGTAAGAGCCCTGGCATCCTGGTTAAGTGGGTGCCAGGCACATGGAGTGTTTGGGCAGCTCTAGGGGAGGAGGGGACAGTCAGTGTCTTGAGAATAATGGGTACTTTCATAACCATATGCATAAGCTTTCAAAATGCATATTTTAAAATTCTGATATGTAATGATTTTGTTTTTGCAGGATAAACTATTAAGATTAATTACCATCTATTTTAATTCTTTATAATTACTGTAAAGGTTAGACAGATATATTTGTTCCATATTAGATTTTATTCTCATACTGAAGTATGTGTTTAGATTAATTCTACCTGAAGTGGATGAACTATTTTGGTTTTACAAAGCAATCTGGGCAAATTTCCCAACTGGGCATTTTAAAAGAAGGAATCCGAAACACCAAATGTGCTCATCATCCCTCGATGAAGAGACCTTTTCCCTGCAGGGAAACCTGCATTATTGTTGTTCATTCCACATTTCAAAAGCTATTCAGCTATAAATTGCAGACACAGTCAAAATACATTTTTAATTACTACTAGTATTTCCGTGGCTCTCAGAGGTGGCAGCTAGCTTCTTGAAGCATTGTTGTATCTGAGTGCATCTGCTGCTAGTGGAAGATAAAAAAATTCTCTTTGCTTTGGTATTTCCATGTTAGAAATAAGTTTATATATATAATTCCCAGTTTCTCCTGTCTTCTCTTCAGGAGACTGTATGGCAGGTGCTGTGGCTGTATAAAACCCGTTCTTCCTTTGCACTTCAACCTGTCCCAAGAATGCAGGACAAGGCCAGAGCACCTCCAGAGATTGGGAAGGAGCCTTCCCTGAAGCAGTGGAAGTACTGCTGCCCATGCCCTGCCTCCTGTGCAGTGTCTGACTCTGTATCCAAGGTTAAAAACAGCCACGCTGTCCTTTAAGGCTGCTGGTGTTACAGAGCCTGCGTATTGTATCCTGCTTTGGGAGAGCTGGAGGAAGCAGTGTGAAACTCATGTTTATAAAAGGATGTGAGATATAAACTAACACTCCCTTTCTGATATCTGAAGATTTATCTTCCAGCTGAATTCCTAAAGAGAAAACTACAAAAATTCAACCTCGGTGTTAATGAAGAACCCATAAACTGCATTTATCTGAATTTACATATGGAAGAGAAGGTGGTATGATAAAACAGAGATTTAACTACACATCCCTCTCTGAAAATATAAACACCCTTTCCCTGTGTTTATGCTAGACTGTCTACAGATGCACTGTAGTACCAAAAAGGGATCCTTGGACCCCTGAGCACAGCTCTGTGCCAAAGCTGAGCGCTTTGGCAGGCGGCTGCAGCACACAGAGCAATGGGGCTGCTCTGCAGATGAGGACAGCAGCTATCATCATGACGTGAAAGGCAAATCCAGGGCAGGAATTTGAGTGGGGAGAGCTGTGGTCAAAGATGGGAGATGAGCAGTTGGGGAGGAAGATGTACAATTATTCTGAACAAGAAGGAAACACTGCCTGAGCAGCAAGGATGAGTAAACAGGATAATTACCAGGAATTTACAGAAGTATTACTGCAATCATGGAATGGCCTTTGTTTGAGCACAGAGAAGGCGGTGGAGGAGCCAGAAATAAAATCCTGGTTAAAAGTGGCAATGACAAAGATTTTAGAGTAATTTTAATAGAAATGAAGAATAGGGGAAGGCGAAAAATTATTAATTAATTTTTGAGACATCAATGGACCTTGAATGAGAAGAGAGCAAAGAAAATACGTGGGTCTGACTGCTCACTCACAGTTGTTGGTGCAAATGTGATAATTTTAACTGGAGAAAAGAATAAAAAAATAGGCAGATATAAAAGGGAAGCAAGGCAGCACCTCTGCCAAAGATAAAATGGGAGACAAAGGAAAAAAAAGCCAGGAAGAAAATCTCAATGAGAAAAGGATACACTTGACTGTTGAAAGTGAAGTAGGGAAAAATGAAAAAGCAACTCTTCCTCTTAAGAAAGAGGTGTAGGGGCTCCTTTAATGCCCAATGGAGAGAGAAGCTGGTAAGAGGAAGAAAAGGAAATCAAAATACTGGAAGCAGAAGCCTTGAGCTTTTGAGAAGCCTGGAGATGAGGGGGAGGAGGGAGAGCAAGCAGCAAGCAGAAAAGGAGGTGGAGCTGGGCAGGCTGCTAAAGCCTCCTAGACTCCCAGGGAGAAGGAAAGAAAACCAGGAAAAAATGGTTAGTGAGAAGCTGAGAGGAAGCACAAGGCGGGTGCGGGGACACGAGCTACAGAATTACAACTGGAGCAGTGAATTGCAGCGAGAAGGAAGCAGGAAAGAGGTTTGGTAATGCATCCTCATACAAAACCTCTTCCCATTCTGTCTGAACATGTTTCTGTCAATTTGATTAAATTAAGCAGTTGATCTCATTATCCAAGTGATGGGTGGGTGCCGCTGCATGGCCCTCAGGAGCATATAAGGCCTATAGGAAAAATTGATTTATGGGTCAGTGGACAAAATTTAAAAAAATCCCTAAAAATCCCAAACAATGTGATCCCAAACAAAGCTTATCTTTTCCCATTTTATTTTTTTAATTTTTTTTTTCCTTTTGGTGGTGAACGAATAAGAGCAGAAATAAAATTCTCTGCATCTGTTGTGAAGAAAAATACCTAATTTCAGGTCTACATAAGGAATGCCCAAGGAATAAAGTAGGAAATTTTTTCTACTGCTGCTACTGCAGGAGCTGCAGCCTCACTGTCCCCCACGAGAGAGCACAGACCACACTCCAAGGAACCGCATTTCATTCCTGCCAACAGGAATTTGACTCCACCTTTCTCTGGTGACTCCTTAAGGGCTGGGCTGATGAGTCCTTTGCCTGTCACACTTTGTACAAGGCACAAAGTGTCACCAGCTGGGACTGGTGTGTGTCACTTGCCTGGGCTGTTGTCCTCTCTGGAGGGGCATGGCAGGTTCACACCCACTGGCTGCCCAGTGCAGGTTGTGGTTAGTTAAATTCCTCCACGTTTCACAAGCAGGAACTGCAGGGTGGTGTTGAGGGGTTATCTGCCCTCCCTGCTGGCAGCCAAAGGTGGCCCACAGAAGAATTGCTGGGGTATAAAGAGAGAAGGTGAATGGCTTTGTGACCTGAGATCGGAGTAAAGTTTGAAGACCAAGGAAACATGTGACATTTGTTTTAGATGGGCTAATCTTTTTTTAAGGAAGCATAATTATTTGTGGTGATCAAACATTAGCAGCCGCTGTGAGAGAGGCACAGGACTCCCTCACAGCTTTCACATTGAGTCCAGTGGATGCTGGAAGGTGACTGGAGTATGCAGTTAGCAATGTTTGGAGGAGATGAAACTGCCCAAAGGAGCACTTGGTTGGTGGGGCTTGGTGTCTCCCTCTGAGAAACTCTTACCAGCAAGGATTGGTTCATTTGTTCTAAAGCACGAGTCTGATGAGAAGTGGCTCAGGGAGCTAGGGGTGTTTGGCCTGGCGAAAAGGAGGCTCAGGGGCTCTACAGCTACCAGAAATGTTGTAGCAAGGTAGGTGTTGGTCTCTTCTCCCATGTAACAAGGGACAAGATGAGATGACATCAGCTCAAGCTGTGCCAGGAGAGGTTTAGATTTGAAAAGTTTTGTCACCAAAAGGGTTGTAAAGCTCTGGCTGCCCGGAAAAACAGTTGACCCACCATTGCTGGAGCTCTTTGAAAGACATGTGGATATGCCACTTACAGACATGGTTTAGTGGTGGATTTAGCGGTGCTGGGTCAACAGTGGGACTTACTGATCTTACAGGTCTCTTCCAACCTAAACTCTTCTATGACTCTACAATTTGCTGAGCTCGTGTTTGGGGCAGCAAACATACATGCCTGAATATAAATGTGGTCTGCAGAAGAGAAGAAATTAGGGGAAATCCTAGCTCTTGCTCTGTGCAGTGCCTGCCTCTCTGCACTTAGACTGTGAAAGCCCTTGCACAGGCAGTGGGCAGTCTGCTCAGCAGGGGAACAGGATCCATTCCTCTCCATGGCTGTTGGATTGCACCAGCACAGAGGTACTGGGCTCCAGTCCCCAAGGAGCACACCAGCAGCCCTGCTTGTGAAGAGTCTTTCTGGCCAGTACCGGGGATCTTGCACCATCCCTCCAAGACCCAGCCGTGTTCCCCAAGGCAGCTATTTCTCTTCAAGCATGGTGCATTCCATGGGTTGCTTTGGGCAGAGGTCTGTAGACCTGCCAAGCACCTCACCATGTGTGGGGCCTTGGTTTTTGCTGTTCCTCTCTGGCCTGGGTAAAGTGTGTGTGCCCCGTGCTGAGACTTTCCCACCGTTTGCATGATTCTACAGCAGGCTTCCCTTATGCCAGCTGCAAACTCCACATCCAGGGGGGCTGGAGAGGCTGGAGCTGTTGTCCAGCCATTCCACTTGTTGGTATGAAGGATTGAGCTGTCTGCACCATCCCTGTGCAGTGGAGCTGGGGATCACCTCTCCTGCTGCCCCGACTGACGCCGAGCCTGCCCGCAGTGGCACTCAGCTGGCACTGGCTTAGAGCAGGGCGTGCTCTTGCTGCTGAAGCAAGGTCTGTTTAATACTTGTCTGTACTCAATGTGTAAATATTATGAGGAATCTGAAAAAAAAAATCTCCTGAAAGCCACTTTACACAGATGTTACCATGAATAGATTATTGTCCATTTATGGCTGAGGGAGAGACTTTGTAATTTACAGTTCATTTTATATCTCTATGATTTCTGTGGCACTGGGAGTAGTCAGCAAAAATCTATTAATAACAAAGAGGACAGAGTTAGGATCTCTGTAATAGGAAGAAAGAAAGATGGTGGAAGAGTGATTCATGGTTACTCAAAGAAAACAGTTTTATCTGTTCGCTCAAAGGCAGATTGTCTTCTTAAGAAAAAATATCGCTATGTAAACAGGGGTACATAATAATTTATAATGAGACAATTTAAACAGGTGATTCTTCATAAAAGTACAAATAAATGTACTGCTGTTTTGACAACAATCTTGTTAATGGCCAATGTTGCCTTTAATTACCTTCTTGGATATGCTGCTTTGGACTTTCCTTTACCCATTCCTCATGCTATGTGAGCTCCTCACAACAGCCTTGGCTTGCGGGGTGGCTTTTGTACAACTGAAACTTGGAAATGTTGCCAACCTTTAAAAGAATCACAGCAGAAGAAAGCCCTGAGATTTTTCTGATAACCTTAAAAGCAATGCAGAATGTAGTCTCACTGCAGGCATCAAACCCAGAGGGGTGCTGGAGCCAAGGGAAGCTCTTGGCTCAAGCTTTGCTTATCAGCACATGATAAATCCAGGTTGTTAATGCCACATGAACAATGTGTAAAGGAACATGAACACAGGCCCATAAATCAGGGCCACCTTGTCCATGGAAGAACTGCAATACTGCCAAAGAAACCTCAGAAATGGCTTTTGTTGTTGTGGGTTTAGAGTGTTTGGAACAGAGGGAGAGCCTGAGAGGGAACTAATACAGCAGAAGACACTGGGCTCTGATGTCTCACCGTCTGGGCTTCTTTTTCTACTCAGTGAAGCTGTTCTAGGAACACCCTTGGTCCCAGGAGTGCATAGGCAACTAAAAATAACTCAAAATGAAAGTCAGCTAAAGTCAGCCCACCTGGAGGCTGCAAACACATTTGTATCCTGTTCTTTCCTTCCTTCCTTCCTGCCTGCCTGCCTGTCTGCTTCCCTGGGCTCAATTTAACCAGAGAACAGGTGTCTTCCTGCACACCAGAATGGGAAAGATGAAGCAACTCCTTCTCTGTTAAACCAGAGGGGGATTGATCACTCGTGTTGACTAACTTGTAAGTTGGAGCTGGGTGATGCTAATGGCCTGCAGATGCTTCCTTCCCAAACCTCAGCAGTTGCAGAGGGGCCAATAAGGTGGCCCATGGGATGGCTGTCCCCCCTGAACTGCAGAGGAGCAGATTGCCTCACATCTCACGGAGAGAGGAGACACTACTACACCAGCCAAAGCCAAACATAACCATGAGTAATGTCAGCACAGGCAGCAGGAAAAACCATCCTGGGCTTATACCTTTCTTCTACTCCTTTGATCTTCTCATGGACTGTTAACAGTTACCAGTTGAGGTCTTCTTTCCATCACAACTGAAGGGAGATAAGCAGACATAAACAGTTGAATTATTTTATTTAGTTAGACCTTTTTTATGTACAAGGCATCTGCTTCATGTTCCTTTCAAAGAATGCCTTCAAAGACACCAGTTTCTTTTGGCATAATCATGTTGATCCAAATCTAACTTGAAGGCAAGGCAGGGCAGAGCTGCTCTGCCAATTCCTGCTCTTGGAAGTGGTCACCAGCTGTGGACATTTTCTAGAGGTGAGACTGAGTGCAAGGGAGCACTGAGCTGTTTATCGGCTTTTCCAGCAATTCTCATGTGGACATAGACACATTACATAAATTTTTGCCCTCTGCATTTCCATAAATGTAACAAGAGTAAAGATAATTTTTTCTAAATAGCTTCTGGATCTAATGAAGAAAGACACCACAAATAAGACTTCTGAATATTTAACCAGGCCCAACAGGTAGCCTGCAGGCCAGATCCTGCCTTCAGCTTTGAGGTGCTCATTTTGGCAGTCCTCTAAGGACAACCTACTGCCCTTGCACGTGAGCTGATTCCTGGACCTGTGAGCAACGTGGGGTGTGAGGGGGATCCCCAAATGGGGGCCACCCCACACTGCTCCAGGGGCCAGCTCATCCTGGAAACACTTTCTGTTTGGATGGAAAATGGAGATGCACAGTGTTAATTGCCTAAACCCTGTATTTTGGTTTTGTTTTTATCTTTGCATGTGTAATAAGTTCATATACAGAATGGTAATTGGAAATACCCTGAATGAAAGACACCAAATATTTTGGCAAGAAAACAAAATCCATGGTTGTTCTTGTGCCCTTTGCTTCCTTTCAATATGCTTTCAACTTCATGTCAAGCTTGTTGTTTGATCCCCCCAAGAAAATGGATTCATTCACCTGAGGAAGTCATATCTGAACTGGGAGAGCCCCCCATTCATCATCCAGGAGCCAAGAAACAATTTCAAGCTCTCACAGCCATTTTCCTAGGACCTCTCCATTTCCTGCTTCTTTTCTGTTTCATAAACCTTATCTTCTCTCACAAGCCCTTCCTCAAAACCAGCTGTTCTTATCATCATCTCCCTTCTGGCCTGAAAGATGCTCCCCATCCACCATCCACCATCCCTTTGTCACATCTTCCAGCAAGAACTTTAGAGCGTGAGCTCATGGCCAGCACTGCCAAGGGGAGCTCCCCAAAACCACTTGTACAAGTCTCTCTGGAGTGTCCTTTGGTACAGCCACATGAGGCATTAGGTGTGCAGGACTGCTTGTCCTTGTCCTTGTCCTCCTCCATTACTCAATACTTGCCTGTTGTCTCAAGTGCTATATTTAAACAGTGCACTACTTGGAGCACACCCTGTGCTTTTCTTTTGTGATTGCACAGTGCCTCATAAAATGGGATATTGCTTCATGGCTTGTGCTCTTCAACATGGACACAAAGCAAACACATAATATTAATACTACTAAAAGCCTTTCCTTACTTCCTGCTTTTGTCTTTCTTTTCTCTGCTTATTTGTTTTTGTTTTTTTTTGTTTTTTTTTTTTTTTGTTTTTTATTCTTACAGCTATCCTTATTTCATTTAAATAAAAGAACTGCTCAGATATCTCTTGGTTTTTATCTTCCCAAAGAGAAATAATTGGTAATTCACTTAGGGATTTTCCCAATGTTAAAAATACTGAAAACAGAAACAAGCAACGAGGAGGTTGTTTTTAATAAAATAATGTGTCTTGGTGAGAACTACTGTTGCTTCGGAAACTGTTCCATTCTGTCTCAGCAAAAGCCTATGCATAATACTGAAACAATCCCTAATTAATTTGTTTTTCTTTTTGCTTTGATCAATACCTCAAAGAACAGCTCTTTTGTATTAAAAACCCCAAAGTCTCTTACACCTTTCTGTTTGATCACTTTAAGAACTGCTACTGAATAATTAATTTTGTTCTTAGAGAACATCTTCACCTCCTCTCAGATGCATCACTAAGCATGGCATACAAAACACAAGACACTTACAGCTGTACCTCGTAAAAGGCAATTTTTCTTTCTTTACTGCAAATAGAGAGTTTGCCCCTAAATCTTCTTTTAGTTATTCACAAATGATTTGTATATAGGAGAAAAGTGTACCAAGTAGTTTTGGCTCTTTATTGGAGTGAAGATATCAACAATTCATACAACACTCTATGATCAGTATTATCTAGGCAGTAGAAATCTTACACATAATCCCCATTTCTTGATGTGGGACCTAAACCCTGCTTCCCTAGACAGTGGTCTGAGCAGCAGCCTGAGGAGTATTTATGTAAAAGGGCTGATCACAGACTTTTGCAGTCCTGCTGGGGTTGAGATATGACTACAACCTTACTAATTTTGCTGTTATTTTGCTTCAGGGATAGAGAAGAGAGACAGACACTATAGCAATATATAAATTGTTAGTAAAATTAAAATTTTTGTTTGATCTGTCCTTTCTTTTTCTGGCAAAGACTGTTACTAAAAATTCTATTTAGGTAAGCAAAAGAAATGACAAAATTTAGGGTATAAAATACCAGATTTTCATAAACCATGGGTAATTTTTGTTGTGCTTAAGCAGCAGCCTGATGGAAAAAGAAGACAAAGGATGGGACTGAGTTTTTAGTATGAGCAACTTGTTCTCCATTCATATGCTCACTGCATCCCAGAGCATTAATGGTTCCATAAATGAGCCACTGAAACGGTAAGAGTATCTACATATTTTATTTATTTTATAATAGCTGTTAGTCTTATACCTGATTTGATAATACAGATCATCACATCTTGATTTTTGTGTGCTTAATTTAAACAGTAATTAACTGTGCATTATATATGCAAATTTCAATGCAGAAGTCTCTAAAAGTAAATGATGATGAGGCTGTAGTCAAAAATGAAGTGTACAAAGCTGTTGCTCAGTTCCTGTGTGAGTGTAAACAGTAGACCAGTTGAAGAAACAGAATAGCTGTTATAGCCCAGCCTGTGCCTGTAGGTCTCCAGACACATGGTGAAGGGAAAAAGAAGGCATTAACCTAAGGGGCCACATTCATCAGAGCCTTATGACCAGGGTATCCCTTCTGGGCAAGTTCTGCTGTCATGAAATTTGGCTGCTTTCATGGCTCAAAGTGAACAGAAGACATCCAAAATGCTGTAGAAGGGGATGTAAATGACAATGTTTCCTTTTAGGGAAATGAAAGAAATAGATACCTGAAAGCTGAAGTGCAAATACACACTGAACTCAGGCTGACAAAATTTGGTACATTGCCCTTTGGCCCAGCCCCATGATTTATCTCTGAAACAGAGTTGAATGGGACATCTAAGTAATTGTTTCTGTGTGCTGAAGTCCAGTGACAAACTAGATCTGCAATGAAAACACAAATCTTTAATTACAATGGCTCCATTGCCTTAACAACAACTTAGGCTCTTGTTTCATGGTCACATCCATGAGAAAGTTCACATCCTGATGGAGATAAGTCCTGCTTCCTCCAGCTCTTGCACAGTTGCCACCCGTCCTCCCTTTTGCCCCACACTTTATGTGGCCAGGCAATAAGTTGGCTCTGGGAACTCATCTGGCTTAAAACAACCTGGTTTTCCTCTAGGAAGAATTGCCCCCAAGCCTCCTCAGCACTGCCTTTGGAGTCAGCCACTGACAACAAAACCCTGGGTGAGGTGGCAACTGCCTCTTGCTCTCTCTCCTGCTGGGGACATTAACTTCTCAGAATCAAAAGTGGTCAAAAAGAGAAAAGAATCCCAAATCATTCTAAGCTTTATGGGAGGGATTTCGAAAATTGGCCAGCCCAAACTTGAGTGTTAAGGCAATTAAGTTGTCTTTGTTCTTCACCCAAGATACACTTTTTTCCCACTGTTTTTAAAAACTTTCGGTGAAGGATGCCCTTTTAGACTCAGGATAGAACAAGAGAAAATTTCTCTCCTCTATCTCCCTGAATCCATCTAATCCTTCTTCCTTCCTTTTGACTTATCTTTACGCTCATATCTTTTGAGTTGTGGAAGAGGTTTGAGTGATGTGTTCCCCAAAAATTGCCTACGGCCTTCAGTGTACCTATAGAAAAGCATACATTGATATTCCTTAGGAGATGGATGAATGAACAAATACCTCAGCATGTACACACCTTGGGTAGGTATTTGTTTTTAAAAATAGGTGTGTAAACAGCCACGCTGGAACTTGCAAAACTTCTTGGTATAATTATTCCTGTCCTATGACTGTATCCCTATGACTGTCCTATGACTGTTTTCCTGTATGATGAATATTCTTTTAACATAGTTCAATGTAAACATTTGATGAGTTAAGAAAAAGCTTTCTTGTTTGTTGGAAATAGGTTCCATTGGGTTATAGTACTAAGAGGCCCAAGTTCCTTGAAATGTTTGAGGAATAAATTTTTTGTGTGCTAAAATATAAACTGCTGGAGCAGTCTGTTCCTGAAGGACTGCATCCCACAGAGGGACCCATATGGGATGCAGTTCTGGAGCACTATGTGAAGAGCTGCAGAGATGGGAAAGACCTGTATTGGAGGACTGTGTCTCATTGTCTCATGTGATGAACCTCACACTGGAGCAGGGGAAGAGCACAAGGAACAAAACAGAGAGAACGTGTGACATAGTGACTACAACCTCTGCACTGCTGGCAGGAGGAGGAGGTGGAGGAACTGAGAAAGAAGTTAGGCCTAGGAAGAAGGAAGGGATGGAGGGGAAAGGTGTCTTAAGATCTGGTTAAATTTCTCATCATCCTACTCCGATTTGATTGGTAATCATTTCCCAAATCTAGCCTGTTTTGACCGTGACAATAACTGGTGACTGATTTCTCCCTGTCCTTATCTCAACCCAAAACCCTTTCATTATATTTTTCTCCCCTGCTCAACTGAGGGGGGGAGTAACTGATTGGCTTGGTGGGCACCTGGCATCCAACCACAGTCAGCCCACCACCACACATGGTTGTGTTGGAAATGAGATATCCAAAGCAACCACTGGCAGGTTTACAGGCTTGTAGTGTGTGAAGTAGGAAAAACTGGTCATGACAGCAAACTCCAGACTGCCTATAGTAGAGACTGAATATAACCATTGTCTTGGCAATGTGGGAAAACAAAATGCTTGGTCTCTATATGAAGAAAACCTCAGCATACTGAAGGATGCTCCAAAGCAATTCAACCTCACAGATGTCAGTTGCCCCTAAGTAATCCTATTATAGACCAATACTTTTAATTTTGTCCATCTGCTAATCTTCAAGGTCACTTCTCCAGGCTTTCTCACCCTGCAGGAATTCCTCAAGTCAGCATCTTCTCCTCTGGCTCACAGATCACTGAGTTCAACAGTTCAGTATGGTCAGGATACAGCCAACAAATTCTTTGTCTCTACTTTTGGTCATCTACTGGTGATTATAAACACCTCAAATTGTCGTTGTTCTTTGTCCCATGCTTTTATTATGAACATCTGATAAGCATCTCCAACTGGAAGTTTTTCAAACAGTGCTTGAAGAATCCTTGACTTCTTCCTCATCTACAGTTTAGTGAAAACATAATTTGTTTGAGACTCTGTATTCTCACCAGGACTCTTTCCCTTGCTCATCTGAGCCCTGCACCACAGACAGAGTCACAAGAGCTGTGAGATACACAGCCTGGGTAAATAAATGTGACAACAATGCTTGCAGTTACTCCTTCCGTAACAGCACTGCCACGTAAGGTCACATTTATTTTCATAGCCTTTGTTTTCTGACCTGTTGATTATAAGACCTTTTTGTTTTGCTGTTCTGACTAAGCTGTTTGTCTTTTGTTGTATCTCATCTGGTGATGAATAGATACCCTCAGCAAACCAAGACTGCTGAACACCCCTGGGACTCCAGTCTCTGTGCAGATATTTGTTACACAGCACTACAAGACATTGCAGGGAGATGATGTCCCTTCACCTATACTGCTAGTGACATCAAAGCAATGGTTTAATTACCTGCATACTGAGAAAGGTTTTGGAAAATATAAACAGTTTTGCAAAGAAATCCGTAAATTTTCAGTGTCTTGCTGCAACAGCATTGGTGTCAAATGCTTTCTTACAATCACTGAAGTGTAAGAGTACTACTTGCTACTAATTTTTTGTATTACGTAGTGTAAAGGTATGGTCAATGAACAAAGTACTGGGAAGGAAACCAGCCAGCTTTCACTTAGTGGTTTGCATTCAGAATAATTGTAAAAAGCCCCATACTGGGCAGGAGCATGATTTATCTCCAGTTGCTTTCTTATGCAAATGGTGGATTTCCTCCTTTCCTTTGAGATGAATTTTAGATCCTGTTCTCTGCTGTAGTTTCTTCTTTATATCACTTTGAGTGGATATCCTTGCTGACAGTCTTTATTACTGTAGCTAGTTGCTGGAATCTTCCAGTTCACCCTATGTAATCCGTGTGATTATCCAGATCTTTTCTCTTCCTTGCATTGCCAGGTTCAGTCTTGTGTCAGCTGGGGGTCTATTTAGTGTACAATAGAAGTAATCCATGATCCATGTTGGAATAACCTGTATGCCTTATGTGTTTTTGTGCTTGCAGTGATTCTCTGCTGCTTCCTTTCTTCGGAAAGCTCCATCACATCCTCACCTAATATCCATGGATTTGCTTCTCATGGGTCTCTAGGTCTAGCCCGTTGAAAAGGGATTCCAAGTCCTTCCAGACAAAAACCTCATCTGAGGAGGAGTTGGGGACAGTGCCATGATGCTTCCTACTGCATGACTGAGCCATGGACTCTGGGTGACCACTTCTAACCCATTTCCATAGCTTATGCAAACATATCACTAAATCCGTCACTACACTACAAATCCTGCAGTTAAGAGTAAAGAGATGGATCTGAATATGAATGCTCCAATTGTATAAAATGCTTCTACTCTCATTCTGCCAGAGAGCCACATAGAAGGGTCTTGTCCAAAGGTGATTTTTTCTCTTGCTTTCTTACTTGTGAACTACCATCAGAAGTACCTGTCTGCTTTACGCATAATATATGGACTCAGGAACTCCATACAAGCAATATAGTTTATGCAATTTTATACATTTGTGAATAAAATAAGTGGTATTAATGAGACAGACATAAATCACCAAGTGTTGAATGTTCATTTTTGGTTTTGCTAACATTAAAACACTACAACCCAAGTGATCAGTGTTAATAGGTACTAAACTAATGGGCTATGAAAACTGTTGATGGTGCTGGAGAAGTTTCTGTGAGCACTTTTGGAAAGCTATAACTGCTAGAGCAATTTAGAGAGCTTGGCTAGGCTAGAAAGCACTCAGTGTAAACTGATTTTTACAAGTCACAGGATAATGATGGCCTTCTTCTTTTTGTGAGATTGGTTCATGACTTGTAACTTAAAGCCGGAACTCTTTTTTTAGTGATTGTCAGCTGCAGGTGCTGATTCTTATGTTGGCATCTGCCTTTTGCTAAAACCCTCCATGCAAGGACTGAGATTCCTGCTAGGACATCATCAAGAAAATTACTGTAATGATCCCAGCTGGTGCAAGTGGAAATGGGTGTGAAGCCTTTTGCAGAGCATGATGGAGAACTGCTGCCCTTTCAACAGGCCCCTGGAAATCGGTTATCCCCTGCCACCCAAGAGCCAAGTGCTTTACAAACAGTACACGCCTACTTCTGAGCCCTTGGATAGCTACAGAAGTCACTGAGACCATGGAAAGCACTGACTTTTTGACACTAAGGCACAGAATGTGGAGCCTTCTCCATTTGTGTGTGCTGTGAACCAACAGGCCAACAAGCTTCTGCCAGTAAATCCAAATGCTGTCACCAAAGAAGCTGCTCAGAAGCAGAGAGGTATGAGTTAATAGATCCTGACAAAGTCAAGTTCATAAATAACTTAATCAAAATACATGAGCGTGTCAGATGATAACCTTTTTCTTTCAGTACTAAAGATTAACAAAAGGCTCATTGTCACCAAATCACAAAAGGTTGCTGAGGCTATTTTTTGCTGAGTTTCTTAGGAATTAGAGGATAGCTGGCAATTTCACTTACAAATATTTGCCTTCCTAGTCAGGCAGAGGAACCTTTGAAGGCTGGAAGAACGATGGCTGTGCTGCATCTGCAGAGAAGGCAAACGAGCTCTAAAGCAGGAAGGGTTCTCTTGGATTGATAGACAGAGCTGGAAACCTCTATTAAAATGTATGTTCAGGATCTGGCCCTGACTTCTGGGACTTCTGGGATTTCAGGGTCTAGCACAATCCACCTAAAAGCTGGCTCCCAAAGGTAGCAGCCATGCTGACTGACCTCTCTGGGTGCTCTGTGGAGTGTCTGCTGTGCTGAGCAGTCCCAGTCATTTACTCATCACTCAAAACCTCAGCGACAGCAATCTGCATACTTGCTTGGCAGCCATCCCAGTAGCACAAGAGCACTCTGTGATGGGCTCTTTGAGTTTCTAAGCTCGTGTGACTATTTTTCAGACCTTGTAATAGCAACATTTCACACTGTCTTCCATGGTTTATTGATACAATGGCACTGCAAGTGAAATATTAGGCATACACTCTTCAAGGGACTAAGCAAACCCTTAGAGATGATCAGGTATTTCGAGCTCTACTACTTTAAGAAGAATATATCCATATATATGGACACCCTCCCCCAAAGAAGGATGGATTTTTAACCTCTGCTCTCAGACAGGTCCCATTCTCACATGTGGAATTCCAAGAGCAATGACAGATTAGAAACTCCTGCCAAAGTCACTCAGGCATTTAATAGAGTCTGAAGAAGGCAGTGTCAATCTTTCCTTTGTCCAGAATTACTTTAGCAGAAGTATACAGGCTCTTCACATTCTCTGCATGGTTCAAGTGAAGCAAAATCTCATCTATGTGCAGCGATCTCGCGGCATTAAATCACATTTAACCTAAATTGTTAACTGTTGTTGATTCTCCATGTTATAATTACATTGGCTAGAAACAGGATCAAGTCAACAGCGTGGAGGAGACGTCAGTGGGGTGACTGTGAAGTGACAGGCAGCAGCACCAATCCCCGGCCCCTCCACACAGCTCGTGTGCGCTCGCAGCTCCAGGCTGGGAGGGCTCAGGGGAGGAGGGGGGCTCTGCACATATGTCCAGAAATTGCTGCAGTGGATGGCTTGGCTCAGCTCTCGCTGCTATTTAAAGGCACATGAGCTGCATGTTAAATTGGGCACTCGTATTTGCTTGGCTATCCAATATACAGCGGGTCTGACTGTGCTATACACACATTGAGGACAAAATGCAGGCAGAGCCCATAAGCACAGAAATGGCAGGACACTAGGGGCTGACTCCTGCTTCTCCTCTCCAGATGAGTTTCATAAGTGCAACTGCCCAAAACAGAACAGTATTAGTAAATTAAGATTATTGTTTGCCGCTGTGCTTTGAGCTGCCAAGAAGGGCTTGGTTTCTTCCTCAAAGTGCCAGCTCAGATAGATCTCTGGACTTCTAGTGCAAGAAAAGAAAGAGTGTTTGCAAGCACTTGCAAGCCAAAAAAATAAAGAGGATTTGTCTCTTCCATCACCAAAATACTCAGCATGAGTGCCCGTTGCTAGCAGCGATTCCAGCTCTGCAGGAGGTGGCTGTAAAGCCTCAGGATACCTGAAGATTTACTGTGGACTCATTCTAGGAAAAATAAAACCAGGAATTCTGCTACGTCCTTAAATTTCTGTCTAAAATACTTATCAGCTGACAAGGAAAATGCTAGCAGAAAGGTTTTAAAGCACAAATGAGTATGAGAGGAACCACAGCACAAAGAAATTGAAGCTGTGTCTATATTAGCAAATTAAATATGCCTGGGGCCATCACTGGCACTGAGGCCAACTGGCAAGGAGCTGCCTGCATCTGTAACATTAAACTGTCTTACCCTCCAAAACAGGATGGCCACGGGGAAACTGATTCTGGGAGCAGTCCCTGGCCCATGGTGGTGCTGAACTCTACTCAGGCTGGTTGGGATAGAGCTACCTGGCACTGGTCAAAATGTGTCAAGATCTGTGCTAAAAATTTGTGGTATGGAGGATAGCGAGTGCTGAAGGATGTTCCTGGTACTGTTAAATGTAGTGACATTGAGGAAGCCCGAGAATTCCAACCACTGCTATGGACAAAAAGAATAATCTCAGAAAGAATAGGAGCAACACCACCCTTTTAGGTTCCTGGTTGGAAGCATGAGGACACGTAAGATGTGTACTTTGCCCCGAAATCCTTGCTGGTGAGAGTCACAGCCCACGTGCATGGGTGAGCACTCACCTCCTCTGGAGTACAGCTTTGCATTTTGCCAAAGAGGAGCTTCTGAATTTTTTTTTTTTTTTTAAGTATAGCTTTTCCTGTGACTTTGTTTGGTTTATAAAGCTTTGTTTTGCTGTAATTCGCTTCCTTGTTGTTCTAGAGTCTGTAACTGCCAATATGTATGTACTTTCACCTCTCAGCCCTTTTCCATCTTTGAATTTCATTTTCATGACAATAGATGGGAAATATAAACACTGAATAAGATAGCCACAATATTCGTTGTGATGGAAGACATCAATGCTTAGTTATTTAAAACAAAACAAAACAAAACAAAACAAAAACAAAAACAAAACAAAAAAAAAAACCTAAAATAAACCAAACAAAAAAACAAATCCCAGGAAAGATGACTCTCTGCTTCTAATGGCAGCTCCCTTTGTAAATCTGAACAATGTGGAGCAGGCTGGCCATGGAGCTGGGCTGTGGTTTCTTAACACCAACATGGTCAGGGGCAATGCTCATTTCAGTTATCCTCACAATCACTCATTTCCATCACACAACTGACATTTCTTGGCAGGATTTTTTAAAATTGTATCAGGTCCTTAATCCAGTTCAGAATAGAGCCCTGTAAAGTGTTGTCCTGTCACAGCTGAATGGGCTGAAGACCAGCAGACAGGACACAAGAGACAGAGAATGGGGGGCAGGGAAGGCACCAAATATTGAGCTTGCATTGAGTTTATAGTTGCTCTCTTTTTCTAATGCCTGCTGCTTTTGCTTTCTGCTCCACCTGTGGGTGAAAGTATAACCTGAGGAGATTGTGAGCTCAGACTTTCACAGCTGTTCCATTGCTTGTTTTCTTTGCTCTCTCCCTCCTTCTCAGACTTCAGTGATGATTTGTGCATAGTCCCATGCTCCTGAACTGCTTTGGCAAAGCAGTGTTTAAACTTCCTCTTTCCATGAAGGAATCATCCAGAAGGCAGGAGGTTTTCAAGGGAAACATCAGTTTCTTTTGCCTGTATAAGACTGGTAAATCTGGCCAATGCCACCACATCTTTGAAAGCAAATCCTTATTCTATCAGGATTTCCATGATCACTCAGGTTACTTAATAGACTTTTTTTCTGCATTCACCTTCACTAAAAAGATTAACAGCTATCAGATGTTTAATGCAATTAACAACACTGTTGAAAGGGGGAGAACTGAAACTAGAAGAGAAGGAAGAGATTAGGTAATGCTCCTTCAATTAGATTTTTTCAGCTTGATTTGGTCTAATGAAATCACTCTACAGTATTTAGGGACATGGCTGAAGCAATCATGAAGGTGTTTGCAGCTGAAACCAGTTCTCAGGCATCTGTGGTTGAATTACCCAGTTTGTAGATTATCTGTGCCACAGATAAAAAGCTAGCTAGTGTTTGACACAGCTCATTAGCATCAGCTCTACATGTATAAAGCATTGCATATTCCAGAGTCAGGTCAAGTCTGGAAATAGTCCAACTACTTCCATTCAGGGCAAAGCTAAGGTTTTCTCCTGAAAACTCATCTGGATGTGAGCTGACTTTACACCAGTTCCTGTATCACGTTCCCTGCTGAGCTCCTGGAGAATCATCACAATTCATCATAGGCTTAGGCACAGCCTAAAGGAGATGGTTTGGGTCATTTCTGACTTGTTAGGTCCATTGAAAAAGCCACACCTAACGTGAGTCATGAGTTCCTAAGCCTAACTGGATCCAAGCTAAGTTGACAGAAAGCCTTGGACCATCTGTGTTCTGTGTTCTCACAGAGCTGTATGGTTCCTTTTGTCCATCACCTAGACTGTCTCAGCATCCTGAGGCTCCAGTGGGAGCTGATGATATCTTGGAGGATTTGTGAAGCTGCAGAAGGCTGGAAAAGAGGTAAGCATTAAAAGACCTGGTATGGGTCAGATTAAAGTCATTTAAAAGTTGAATAAAAAATTGCCTGCTGGACTGTGATGGGAAGAAGAAACTCAGATACAAAGTAGCAGCCCACAGGGACTGGCTAAGAATAAGTCACACTGAAACAATTTAATTTCTTTCTACATTTTGATCCAGCCCTGCCTGTGACTGTGGCTTTTCTCGCTCCAGGCTTTGGGTGTTTTCCAGGATTTGCTAAAGATGCAGAGATGATGTCACCAGCTTCAGTGCTTGGGTGGTCCTCATTGCAGCCCTTTTCCTAGGAAATGAGGTGTCCTGATGGTGCAAATTTTACCTGGCACTGACTGATCTGTGCTGCAGCAGTCACCTATTCTGATGAGCCTTTCCCAAATAAAGGGTCATTTTACTGCTCCTGGCTCTTGACTGGCAGAATATCAGTTGCTACACAACTGCAACAAGCACCAAAAGGGTTTTAGCCAAATCACAACACAGTATGAGAAGACAGAAATATTTAAAGATATTTAAAATATTTAAGGTATCTAAACAACCCTGCTTCTTTCCATTAACAACCCTGTGGCTTTCCACTAATTACAATGGAGTAAGAAATAAAATTAAATACTCGCCTTAAAGTATCTTTAAGTAGTAGTTTAATTCTAAAATGGATTTATGTAGCCATTAGAGTTCCTCTATTACAACTGCACTCTACTTGTACACTAAGTAATTATATGACTGTGGTGGTTTAGCATGAATGTGAAAAGTTTTTTTTTCCCTAAGGAAGTTCTAGCATGGATTGTGATTGACAGCTCGGCTGACGAATGGGAGTGTTTCTATGTCTCTGGAAACACAGTCTTGAATCACAAGTCCCAAGTGACTCATTCCTTTCCTTTTCTGGCTGGCAAGGAGGTAACATCACCTCATGAGTTGGGGTTTGGGCTGGGCCCCCCAGGGCCAGGCTTGGCTGGGTCTTGGGGGGGGGGCTGCCTGTGGGACAGTGGGTGAGACTGTCTGTGTCCCCTCTGTCCCCTCCCGGCTCCTCCGATGGGGAGAGGAGGAGGACTGCAGATTTCAGATCGGTGGTGTTAGCCCTGTGCCAGAAGCCTCCGGTCCGAAGGAGGAGAGATTTTTTAGAACTTTTCTCCAGAGCTCCAGGGAGCTGATCCAGGTTTGAGTCGCTTTAGATCTGACCAGGGGTGTAGAAGGTTTCGTCCATCAGCGTTCCTGAGCAGATCCCTCTCTCCCTTCCTCCCTCCACCATCACCTGTGGTCTTGAAGTTCCTGGAGTCTGCTGGAGAGGAAAAAAACCTCTGGACAAAGACTTTAACCCTTTTCCCTCCTTCATGGAAAACAGAGTGATTTGAAATGTAGAGAGACAGCATTGAGACAAAGTCAGTGAAAGAACTGAGGAAGACTTTTGGAAGATGGGATGGAGGAAGTGAACATTTCTGACTGGACTTCCCTAGATGTGAATTATGGGGAAACGGACTGTTTTTGTAATATCCTAATGCTGCTTGGGGGAATGCAAGTTCTAGCCAAAGGGTTGTGTGTATTGATATACATGGGTTTTAATTGAGAATTTTGAATAGAATATGTCCCTGGCTCCTGGGAAAGAATAAGGTGGTCTCTATTTCTTTTGAGATAGAGGTGGTTTTAGAGATAGAAGTGAATCCCTGTTTTGTACTAGAAAAGCCTTCTTAAAATGATACCCCAAACATGTGGGAGCCCATAAACAGCTTGGAAAACTGTTATATGGGTGAGACTGCACAGAATCTGCAAAAATTCTGGGTGATTGCGGATCTCTGAAAGCCACCAGACCTTTTCTTGTGGTGTGTTCTCCATAACTCTAGAGAGGCTCCTCTCCCAAGGTGATGTAGGATCATGTTTAAATGGTGGTGACTAACTGAAAATCACAGTTTTCTCTCTGTGGTGAGTGGGAAAGTGAACAGTTGGGGGGAGGGGGGGGAAGGTGTTTGAATGTCTCATATTTTTTTTTCTTTTTCTCTTTTTCTTTAGTGTATATTAATAAAATCTATCTGTTTTTACTTTTAAGTTGTGCCTATTTTGCCTTTTCCTCCCAAAGTCCTATCTCCCAGTTGATAAACAAAATTTGGCAAATGTGAAACCACGACATAAATGGTGCATTGGCTGGGAAACCAAATTGAAACCACAACAATGACTGGGAAAGTTGTGCAGGTATTATATATGTGTTCTTCCATACTCTGAGATATTTTGATGTACATTTAAAAGAAGAAAACCTACAAGTCCAGACACTGCCTGGAAGAATCCAGTTAAAAGTGTAGTGATGTAATAAGAAACACTCTTGTCTTCCAGCAAAAAACACTAATATGCTGCCCCTCACACTTTTCAAACCACATATTCTTTATATGCCACATCCAAGAAACTTCCTTTTCTGATTCACCAGTACTGAACAGTGATCAGCATTTTCCAGTGCTTCAAATGATTAACACCTTATTCATCACATACTTGAAGGAAGGCTGAATGACACCCGTGACTCAGATTTTTCTCGTACTATAATTATACACCTACAGCAGAAATGGAGGTTTCATGACTTTGTCACTGCAGGTAATGGATGTGTCTTTGTGCTGACAGTGATGTGAGATCTATCCATCTGCCTGTCTCCTGGCTATCAGAGGAGATCAGAGTGACTCATCTCTGGGGTACCAGGTCACATCAGAGTCTGCACAGTAGTTCCTCCTTGTTTCCTTCTTTGAATTTGGCTCCTATGTCCGGGAAAATCTGGGACAATGGATCCCATGATTAAATTTTAAGGCAGATTAAGTGGCTTGGTCCAAGGATCTCACCTCACTGCAGATGTCAATGCACACCCATCTGTGTCAGAGCTGGCTGCTCTGGGCTCCCCTTGGAAAGGAGGGAAATCAGGCCTGATTCACCTTCACTAGATTAAAAATCAGCATTAGCATGAGGTGACTCCTTTTATAAAGGTGTGGGTTCCCCTGCTGACTCCTGAGGCAGCCTGCAAGATGTGCTCTAGCATCGATGGCCGTGCTGCAGAAAACCTGCAGTGATGGGTGATGCATCCTGCTCTGGGTGAGTCAGGAACATGCATTTTGAGATCTGATAAAATAACCTGCTCTGTAATCCAGACATAGTCTCCCACCCTCTCTACAAGACTTATTTCTCTTTTTTTTTATCATCTTTTTATTGCAAATATAACATTTGGACAGATCCACTGGATTAATTGGCATGACAAATACAAGACAAATGAAGTTATTTTATGCCCACATATGAGAACACCTCATCTGTTCAGATAAAATGCCCTAGGCAGCCTTTCCCTCTGCCACACCCTCAAATCAACAGGCTTCTAGTCTAAAGTAATATACAATGAAAAAATTGAACTTGTATCAGAATAAGCTGAACACCTTCAGCCTCAAGTCACTTTGGAAAGGTTCTCTGGACTGACAGAGCTGTGCTGAGTCCTCCAGTGCTGAGGCTGTTCCCATTACGGGGTGCAGCAGGAAAATCTCAGGAGCACCAAGGACAGAAAAGCCTGGCACTCCCCCAGGGTATGGAACACCCGTTCTGCTGAGGGCAGAGTCTGCTCTCCCCCGTGGTGGCAGGAGGTAGCACAAGCAGGTGCCAGAAAATCTTCAGAAACCCACTGGAAAATCAACCGAATTTGACCTTTTAATTTGCTGTGATTTCCACTTTGGTGCAGCAGCCCACCAGCACTGATTTCGTCTTTCAAAAAAAAAATAAATTGCTAATTTTCCAAGCTATAGATTTAGAGCTAATTTCAAAAGAGGCAGCATAATATGTTCTTTTCAGGATCTGAAATGCTCCACTAGATGGTCTCCCTGTTTTTGTTTGTTTGTTTGTTTGTTTTATTACTATTATTATTATTATTATTATTATTATTATTATTAATTTTGATGTATACATCCAGTAAAAGGATAGTATCTAATCCCAACTCTAATGCCACTGGCCACTTTTTAAGTATAACTGTATCATTAAGTGCTTTTGCTGAACAATCCTTTTGGGAGGAAGAGAGAGAAAAAAAGAGCCTAGCAACAAATAAAAAGCCATAACATTTTAGCAAAAAACATTTATCAAATCACATGTAAGCCCTTTCAGGATTGTAATCAATTTTAGTGAAAATAAACTCAAAGACGAATTATGGCAATTTAAATACTGTTACAAAAGTGCAGCCTAGACAGGTGGATAAAAAAGAGAGATTAAAAGTTCCACAGCACTCACAGTAACTTTCCTGTCAAGCCTTGGACCAAACAAAGCAGTAGGTATATTTACTGAGGAACACCCAAAAACCCCTCATGTGATGTGATTTCTGAAATAAAGTGCCCCAGCGAATGCCTAGAGAACAGCCAGACTCAGACTCAGTGGCCTCCACTTCTGAAACATGCCACACCACCAACTTTTGGCCATGCTAATTTTCAAGAGGGTGTGAAAACCTCCTTTTACATCACAGATACTTGTGATGAATTTTTTTGAGTGCCATTTCATAAGCCTATTTATGTAAGCTTCTTCTAGGCCTTTAAAAGCCATATCCAGAACAAGATGTTCCATAATCCAACCTTCTCAACGTTGTTATCCACCTTCATACTCTGGAAGAAAACCTTTCTTCTTGTGTCCCTCACTCTCTGATACAGTCTCAGACAGGATATCCATGGATATCCATGAACTGCAGTTTGCCTTCCAATGACAGCAGAAGTTCCCAGCTCCAGCTGGTGCCCAGGGCCAGAGTTTCCCTCCCTGCTCCTGACTCCACTGCACCTTGGAAGAGCTGCACCCTTGCCTGCTAATGATGCACTGTCCAACAGCATCAAAATAATATTTTATAATGTGATGGCACTGAGAGAGTATTTCAGCTGGTGGAGGCTGTGAGTGAAAAACACCAAGGTGTCAGGTGAGAGCAGAGTGGTACAGAAGAACCCCAGATCTTTATTTCTGACATCTGAAATTATACCCTCCAAGGCTGCATCCTGACAGGAAGAGCAGAAGCTTGTGCGTAGAATTTTTCAGGAATGTCTCCATTAGTTTTAATGACCAGGCATAATTGTAGCACAGATTTTTGAACCAGGTACCTGGAAAGTTTTGACAGGCTCTATCAAAACTTTTGCAGTTCATCTCAAGGACTACCACTGCAATAAATGTCATTCTCTAGTTTATAGTTCTAATCCTGGAGCAAGAGCTGACGATTGTTAATTTTATGCTTTCTTTCTTTCTTTCTTCTTACTCATTATGTAAGCATATTTCATTCCTGCTACGCTTTCTGAAATCAATCTTCATTTTAATGTATAGCTCCCTACTGCCTTTTTTTCCAGTAAACAGATGAAGATTTAGTGTTAGCCTCTAACACACTGAATCCATTTATGATAGTTTACATAATCAGATTTTCAGTGCACTGTAAATCCATCTTTAAAGGCTTACATTGCTCCAGGACTAAACTGGTTAAGTTTCTGAGTTGTTTTTCATCATTTGTGTACAAGTCACCATTTTAAGCAACAGTTAAGATGCTATTTTGGTGGGGCTTTAGCACCTTCTATGTGTCATTGATTATTCTTTCCCCAGTGGGGAATTTCTACAAATAATGTTATATTTCAGAATAACAACTACTTTGGGCATAAATATCTTCCAAGCTACTAAATGTCATACTTTCTTGCAGCAGTATTGAATATAGTGGTTGACTTTCGCCATTAAACAAAGTGATGACATTTCATAGGGAGGAAGAAGTGAAAGTAGCCAAAACCTTAACATGCAGATGGGTGGTGAATCTATGAAGCAGCTCTGATGGGGAGCAGGAATGTGCTTCTACAGGCTGCCCATGGATTTTTTTCAACTATGTGGCACCCTGCTTTTAAGCTCTGAGGGGCATCAGGAGTAACAGGAGCAAGACACAAGCCCAGGTGCAGGGCAGTGCAGTTGGGGCTCTGAAATGGTCCCTTCCTGCCATGGAGGACCAGACTTCTTCAAGCACAATGGTTTACTCTGCTGTGTCCTTTGCCAGTGAGCCACAACAGCAAAGTGTAAGCCCAATGGAAGGGTCTGGCAGCCACTGAAGCAGACACCAGAAGAGCCTGCCCAACTTACACAGGGATGTGTTGCTTCCCTGATGTGCATTTTAGAAGGCTTCAGTTGAGTCATGGCTCAACAGACACATGTGTGACCTTGACATGAAGAAATTGGAGGGTGAAGCCCCTCAGCAGCTGCCAGCCAGGCTGGAGCATGGAGACACAACTGGAGATTGCTTGAATTTACAAGCGTGGGTCTGACCAGCAGCTGATCCTTCCCTGAAACCTGACATTTCTTCCTCTCCAGTGTGAGGGCAGCTCTACAGAAAAGCAACCCATTACGCAACCTGAGTTTCTAAATTGATTGCATAAATCAACAAAATTTTCTCATAAGGAAGCACATTGCCTTTGGTTCATACCTTCCCATATAAAGCAGACTCAATACCAGCCTTGAACTTGGTTTATGACTGTTCACACTGAGGTGTTATTAAATCATTTTCGAAGATGAACTGGTGTGGAGTGAGAAAATTGCACTAGGATGTAGCTTGTGAGTGTGGACAGAAGCCAAATACAAAGTGTCCAAGTTCAAGGCCGGGAGATAACAGCTTTCCAATGCCACAGCTGGCTTCAGTTTTCCCTGAGATTGCATTACCCTGCAAAACCAAGGGTAAAGGAACAAATGATAATATGGATTTAAATGGAGAAAATCCAATATTACTCAGCTACAGCTGGGTAAGTATCACTTTGTTTAGCATATGCCAATATGCAGAACTTGATCAAAACAGCCAGATGAATGTCTGTTTTAAAATATTTGGTCCAGGTAAAACCCTAGGTCTGTCCTGGAGATTTATTTTAAACACATAGAATTGCCTAGATGAGGAGCAAACTGAGAAAAGAAAGGTGTGGAAGGGGCAGAAGAGAGGAAAGGGCTGGAAGGAGCAAAGTCTGAAGTGAAAGCTTGCTGAAAATAAGTAAAATATTTGTACCCCTCAAATACTGAATCAGAAAAAAACCAAAACAGACCAACAGAGCCACGTAAGCTTTAAAGGGTTCAGATGGCTCACGTGGACAGCAAACACTGCCTATGGACGTTCTCCCTGACACCCTGATACCAACTGCATGATATTTGTGGGACTTTGGGATGAATGTTTTTCTTTTAAAACTTAGGAACAAACCCACAGGTTAAAACCCATGGCCTCAGCACATTACTAAAGTTATAATGTTAAACTCTTTCAGAATTTGGAAGTGCTAGAAAGAAGCACATCTGTGCTCTCTGTGCACATCCTCAGTTGAGTGGCCTTTAACTACACACATAGGTCATACCAATATGCCAGGCTCTGCTGTGCTGGGCTTTCTCCACACTGTTTGACCTCCAGACACCTGTCCTCTGTAAATATGGGCTGTGGCACTCTGCTGAGTTTAGCAGGGCAGGCAGGCAAGAAAATTTTCTGGGAAGTACTTGCTGAATTTATGGAGCTTTCAGGTCTGGATGGTCTCACAGCCATTGAGCATTAAATTGTTCTGTGAGACACAGACACAAATTCTTCCTAAATCCTTGAGTAATTTCTTTTGCTGGTGCCCAGGGCTTCAGCCCTAGAACTGGGAACAAAAAATAAGCATATTGCTTAATTGAGAGTAATATGATCCTTATCAACCAGGTGGAGCAACAGCATGAAGCAAAGGAGAAGGTGAGCAGCCAGCAGTCCCTGAGCTGCCCTCTTTAGTCCCCTGTTCTACATTAAGCCATAAATTTGCCCTCACAGCAACAACATCCACATTTCTCCCTTGTATTGGTTGAAGCTGGATGTAACTTTGTTCTCTGTCTGTGGGATGTGACCCGTGCTAAGGAATAGTAGGTTAGAGCTAAGGCTGTGCACGCTGCTCTCAGTGGGGCCACAGCCTGCCCTAAGGGTGCTGCAGGTTGGTGGGGTCCAGGTGGAAATTTTGTGGCTCACTCTACTTTGCTGGAGTCTTTTCCTGTTATGGAGTTGTGTGCTATTTGAGGTGGTCTCTGGAGGACTCTACAATGTGATTGGGTCATAAGAGCTGGAAAAGACCATCTGCCCACAGAATAATTATTTATTCTAGAAGGCAGGTCAGAGGACCTGAGATATTTTTTACTGTCTGTTCATGTCAGAAGTGTTTCTAACCAGATATGGATATGAGCTAGATTTCCAAATTCACATACACTTGAAATTAAAAGTAACCCAAATCAGGCTGCATGGTCAAGGACTGAATCTTCAATCATGGTCATGGACAGGGCTGAATATACAAGTTCTTTGTATCAAGGAAGAGAAAGATGGGCTTGGACCAAAACTTGTGTATGCAATAGAGAAAAAAAAAAATTTTTCTGGAGTTGGAAGTTGTGATGGAGTTGGAAACTGTGTTGTACAGCTCTGGGTTCATCCCTGTTCCCAGCTCCAGCATATGTAGAAAAGGTGTTCCCAGCTCTCCAAAAGAGGCAGGAACAGTGTGTTCATGGGTCTGAATAACTTCTGTGTGCAGAGTACTCCAGCTGAATATCCTTAAAGTTAGGCTCCCTTTGCAGAGTTGACACAAGGGGGCTGGCTGTCCTGGGGAATCTCTAATAAGCCATGTTTACTGTGAGGCTGCTGGGTGCAATCTCATCTGCACAGATTTGTGATGGAGCTGTTACACGAGTGATTGTGGGACCTGAATTTTTGCACATATGGAAAGGTGGAGCTCACATTTCTGCACAAGGCTAAAAATCAGAGCTGGAAGGAAGGAATGTGGAAGGAATTCACCCTGCAGTGAAAAATGTGGATTTTGATAAGGGAGGCACCATCAGTCATTACCTAGTGAGCATGAAATGTATTCCTGATACGGTGTAAATTAGCAAACTCCCTAGGATAATAACAACAAAGCAATGGCACCCTTTATAGGAAGTACCTGAAAGGACTTAGCCTGCAGCTTCCCAGGGTGCTGATCCACTTGGGCAGCTCCCTGCCTGGGAAGGGGCTCCCTCAAAGTAAGATATCTGCCCTGAACACACAGGGAGGGAGTTGGTGCTGAGTGAGGGATGTGCTGCTGGCAGACTGGGTCTGGAGCTCTTTCTCATCTTGCATATGCTGAAGCACCACATGTACATCTTGAAAAGCCTGTTCTACTTAAAAAAGAAAGAAGAAAGAGAAGGCATCAACTGGATGTCCTCCACGTACACTCTATCAGGTCTTCTAATCAGATAATGTATTGGTCAGCAGCAGACTACAATATCCAAAACTTAAATCAGCTACTATTGGACTATATATTTTGAGGTAGAAAGCTGACATACAGTCAGGATTGACAAACCAGTCCTTGGACCCACTCAGTCAGAAATATATCTGACAACAAATTTGTGGCAGGAATTTCAAAACAATGAGATAAAACACAGCCAGTATGACAGTATTTATGCCGTTTCTGTTTGCTGAGCCCTCAAGGTTCCTCTTTTTTTTCCCAGCCAGAAGATTATCAAATTTAACATTTAAAGTGGAAGTGGCAATGCTCCTCTAATTCTTGACACTTTTAAATGCATGTGTAAATGTGATTTCTTAATTAACAGTGAAGCTGAGCAGTTCGCTGAAGACGTTTCAGTAGAAAGTTTTTGAAGTTGAATTTATAAACAAATTTCAAATCTCCTCAAATCCATAATTATCTGTCACAACTGATGAGCACTGAAAATATCTTCCAAGATATTCTTAACCGTTTAGAGCTGTTGGAGCTGTGAGTTGTTATACCTTTGTTACTTCAAACAGAGAATGTTTATATGAAGTTTATATTCACCACATGGTTCTGTGAACTAGATTTAAGGGAAACAGCAAACACAGTGAAACTGTGATGAAGTCTGGAGAGCTGGTGAAAGCATGCTTGCACAGACAGTGTAGATCCAAGTGTGAGACATCCTGTACACTCCTGTGGGATGTTCCTTAACGTGAATGGCAAACTGAAAATGGTGTTTGGCTGCCTCAAATGCCAGCTGTGCCCACAGGCTTGTCTCTCAGCACTTCCTACCTCTGAGAATTCCAAAAGATGCTGAATAAGCTGTGGGAATCCCCCTTTGTAGTCATGGTAGAGAATCTGGGAGGTGGGAAGGAGACTGCATCATACCAGCTCCTCCATATGTGGGTTACAGCCCTCTGCAAGCCCAAAGCACTGCCAGCCACCCACCTCCAGAAGGGCCAGTTACTGAGTCATCAGAGTTTTGACATCATTTCCTCACATTTTTAAACCACTATTAGAATCAAGAGCGAAAATACTGTCCCAGATACTGTCCCAGCTCTTGGATTTTTGACTGACATAAGGACCATGAGAAGGGTGGGTGCAGCTGTTCCCAGTGTCCTGCCTCAGTGCTCCTCAGCGGAGACCCTGTTTGTCTCTTCTTTCAGAAGGGCTGTTTGGAAGGTACCTCTGTCTCAATTTCATCCAATCTGCATAACGTGACTCACACCTCTGACACCACGGCCATCCCCAAATACTCTGAGCTGTTGACAAGACACTTGTCTTGCTAAGTGTGCCACGCCTGTCACACCAGAGTTCACTCATACCTTGAATCAGAAGCTGGTGAAAATACGGTCCAGCAGCACAGTGGGAAATATGGAGAAGTGGTACAGCGTGGTTTGATCCTAACACTGAGCCTGGAATGGCCCTGGTCAGATCTGGGATCTGAGCATCCATCACGTAGGAACATTTCTTCAGGAGTTTTTAAGGAGCTCACACTAGTCACAATATGGGACCCTCCAATGTATTAGTTGGAAGATTGTCAAAAAGTAGACTCTCAAATATATTAGTGTTTATTTAAAAATGGAGTTACAGGAACAAATTGCATCTCATAACAATGATATTTCTGACAGATATATTTCTCAAATAATGTCATTTGGACTTGCAATAAAAACATGAAAATGCCAGCAGTATCTCTCTCTGTGACCTCACTCTTAAGATTTTTGATAGTAAAATAATTCAACATTTCAAAATCATTTCCCCCAGCCAGTCCTTGGCCTTGAGTACACCACCAAAAAAAAAAAAAAACAAAACCATTCCATTGTGTTCAAATAATGAGAAGTACTGATGGCATGAAAAGGAGGGGCTCAGCATCAAGGATGACATCCAGTTTTATCATGCTCCCATGTAGCCTGCTGAAGATAATAAAAAGAGACTACTCGAACCGGAAATTTTTGTTCATCTCTAGTGTTTAAAATAGTAATCTCAAAAACTATCCTGAAGGCTCAAGGATGGCAAAGACCTTTGCACACAAGGAATATTTTAATAGCTCATTTATCAAGTTTATTCCTGGCAGTTAATACATACTTTTGTCCCCCTAAGTTTGTTTTGAGCCATGGCTGTATTTATTTTGGGATGAAGAGAACTGCATGATATTTCTCCATTCCTGGGACTACAGTCCAGTGTAGCAAACGAAACACTAACATTAACTGTAGTGGCACTCTTTGCTCATCCTTTGGTTCAACTCCTGTGCTAGACTGAGCAGTACAATCTTTCCCTCAAACCTTCCAGGTAGGAACCAACCTGTGGAGCCTCTGATTTGTCAGCCTTGCCCCCAGCCTCGCCCAGCTCCTGCCATGAGAGGGGCACAGTGGCACCTCCAGCACTGCACAGCTCAGAGAGAGCACAATGGCAGGAGGAGGGAATGAGGTCTTTTCAGTGCCAGAGCATAAGACATTTGTTCCATGAGGCAAATGTGGGTTTGTGGTTCAGGAAAACTTTTGGGACCTGGCTTTCTATCCCCTGGAATTTTTAATTGTAAACCAAAAAGTTATACACAGAATTGTTTGGAAAAAAGGATTTGATGTCTTAATTTTAGACGAAAAATTGCATTTCCAGATGGAGTTTGTAGATTTGTGACCTAAAGTTGTGGTGTATATTAATACCCAAACTGCTGGCACAAGCTTGTCTTGCAGGGAGACCAAAGCAAGGCTGAAATGAGCCCTCACTGAAGGCAGCAGCACAATTCCTGTCATACTCAAGGACCTGAGATTTTCCTTAGGAATGGGGGTGGATGACGTTCAGAGATGAACAAAGTTCAGAGATGACTGAGGTTCATAGTCATATTTCCAGTGAAGCACAACTTCCTCTGGCCAATCCCCAAGGTAGCACCACTTCCCTTGCAAAGGCAGCCTAAGGGAAAATTCCTACCCCTGCCTGTCACCTCTGTTTTCCATCCCTTGGGGAGGAGTTCAGGAGGGCTGCCCAAAGTGGGACCCCAGAGGCAGATGGAGAGCGACAGGGCCAGAGAGCAACTCACACCACCTCTGCCTTTCCCACCTGTAAAGGTGGGATGTGTCAGCTCACCTCACCACTTCTTCCAGCCCATGTGTGGGAGCAGAGGGGAATCTCAACCATCAGCCCCATGTCTGGCTGGCGAAGTGGGGGACCCCCTCTGTCCCAGGCTGCCAGGGGACAGGGTGGGGGGAGCTGGATCCTAGGCACTGCTGCAAGGCACATGAGGGAGGAACGTTCATGTAGGTCGTGTGGGTTCGTAATTACTTGTTGAAGGACATGAGAATATGCATGGAAGGGGAAGGACAAAGTAACACTACTTTAGAGAGGGGTTGGATTGCACTCTCGGGCAATTGGCAAGGGCCAGGTCATCCTGTGGCTTCACCTTCACCAGCAACAATGAAAAAGGCAGTGGTGTGGCCACTGCCACCACCTCACCATCACTCTTTGCTGCTCCTGCATCTTCTTCTGCTAAAGCAGCTCCTCTCCATGTGCAGAATCAGATTAGAGGATGGAACTCAGCAAAAGGCTGGGTTTTGGTGTTTGAGTTTTTTTAAAACCCAGCAGGTATTTTTCAGCCAGATCAACCATCTGGACAGGTTTGCTGTAAGGCTGAGCTAGAAGAGCAGAAGCACTGGCACAGGTCGAGTATGGAGAGAGCCCAGCTGAGCCCACAGCACACACACAGAGGTGTAGCACCTTGGGATGCTACATCTGCAGACCAAAAACCAGTAACTTGGAAAAACTAATGTCCCTCTCATGCACATGAGAAAGAAGCACAAAGTTGATCCTCAGACAAAATCTTTACTTCTCAAATTTTTATAAATATCTTCTAACTTTTGAGTCTGGCAGCTATATGCCAGTTTGTATGCCTTGCACCTACAGTTTTCCATAGATGTTTTTCATTCTAATTACATGAGAGTTGTTGCAAGAGGACAATGTCTGCAATGGTGAATAAGGAATAAGGAAATTGACAGTAAAACAGCCACAAGTCAGTGAAGGGCAGTGAATTCACTATGAGTGAAATGCAGGAAGAAGAGGTAAGCAAACAGGACGACTGGCAGATTTTGCTGCAAGAATGGTAGGGGTCCATTCTCACCACAACTTTATTGCTGTTGGCAGTGGTTTTTTAACCCCTCTATTGTGTCTCTGCTGGATGTGGCCAGTGGCCTGGGTGCTGCAGCAGGGAGCAATCACCTGCACACCACTCCTGTAGGGATTTTTCTTTCTGTCTCCAAGTTTGCCTTGTTAGTGTTATCTGGAAGTTCAGGGCTAAGGGTGCAGCTCTGTCTCCCTATTTCCTTCTGCAGGCTTGTGTGTCCTCTGCCAGTTAGTTGCACATGCAATTCCCAGAACATGCTCCTAATTCAGCATTTACAACTTGCTAATTGCCTGCAGGTTTCCTTGATGGAGATGCAAACATTAATTGACCATGCACTTTGATACCCAAGATAAAAGTTTCCCTTGTCTGCTGATTTTTCCATACCTGTACAATTGCAAATGTTTCTTCTATCTTTAGGGATCACTGGGCCATTGCTTGAAGTGGGCTCCGTGGTGCATCCTCAGCCTGGTGCTGGCCCACAGCCACAGCAAACAAAAATGCTCTGGAGGGTGGCCACAACCAGACAGTGGAGCTCAGCACATCATCACAAGGGTGTGCAGAGCTGGACATGGGGCTGAGTTTGGGGACATGTCCCCTCCCTTCCCATGTCAAGGTATGCACTGCCTCAAGGATGCAGGGTATGGCTCCACAGAGAGTGGGGAGGACGGACAGGAAGAAGTTCTGGGAATGAGGGGAGGAAGCACATGGGGCAAGGATCAGGGCTGGGGCAGGGGTCACTAGGGAAGGGTGTGATTTGAGGCATGACAAGGGTAGCACAGCCCTTGGAGGAGGGACAAGAGGGCCAGGGAGGGAGACTGGAGGATGGAGCATTGATGTGGGATGTTAGGGTGAGAATGTTTGGTGGGTTGGTGGTGGTTTGAAGGGGTTGGAGAGGTGTAAAGGGCCTGTGGCATTGAACAGGAGAGTCCGTAACAGAATCACCCAGGCCAGAGACCTGAGGGAGAAAATTTCCTGGCCTCAGTTCCAGCAGCAGAGTGGTTTCAATGGATTGTAACAAGTTTTCTTCACTGGGAGTTGCCACTTCACATGTTGCAAGGCCCTTGGCATCCACACACACACTGCAAACAGGAAGCCATCCTGTCTGTGCTGGAGCCCAGGGCTTGCTATCTGCAAGCAGTGGGCAGAGAGCAGAGGGCAGAGGGCAGGAAGATCTCTGCAGAACGTTGGGAAGGTGCAATTGCAGCTGCCCTCCCTATGTCATGCAGCCGTGGGATGCCCGAATGCACAGGTGGAGGCTGACTGCACAGTAAGGGCTGGGAGGGGGGGCTGTCAGCCCCGTGGGGACATAGTTCCACACTTGAGGGCAGTGCAGCACTGGCCTGACCTCTGATGTCACCTCTTGACCTTAATCCCCTATCCTGTGGCTGATTTCTGGACCCAGTCCAGCATTTTGTGCGTCTTGCAGGGATCGGCAGGCTTTGAAACTGCAGCTTCCTCACTTGGATGGGGGATGAGATGATGAGGAAGACAACTGTGCTAGAGGGAGGGATTTAATGTACCCTCCCAATATCTCCCAGTGCTGTATTAGTCACAAAGGTCAAATCTATTAACAGACAGAGCTGCAGTGTGTGGCAAATGGGTCATATGTTACCAGCTTCTTGTTTCCACTCTAATTCATGCTAGAAGGGAAGTACTGTGATGTCAAACAATTCTCTGGGACCAGAAGGCTCAAGGCAGGGAATGCTGCTTCCATCCGCTGGCTAACAGGAACAGGAAGGAGAGGGGGAAGCTACCAAAAGATTTTGCCTATATAAACTATTTACCTAAATTCCCCAAGGGGATAGGAGAGCCCAAAGTGAAGCAAGAAGCACTCAGAGAAACTTCTCTTCCTGCCTTTGTATTTACAAGGAGAGAGCTGTTGCAGACCCTTTCCCATGTGAGCTTTCTAACCAGACCTCTTCAAATCCCATGTTGGGCATCCACATGTTACTGCCTGTCTACACAAGCTAGAATTGCCTTAGCAGTGGGAATGAAATAAGAAAACTCAATTCCTAAGGAGCAGGTCCATAGGGCAAAGACTTGGGTTGCTGCCTGAGGAAGAGTTGGCAGCTGTGGGAAGAGGTTACCTCCCTGGTGGTGGTACAACTGTTAGTGCTGCTGTGTGGTAAATGAGATCAGAGAACTGAGCTGGCTGGAAAAGAATTTTTTCCCCCTTCTTTTTCCTCCTTTCAGCCGGGTGAATTTTCAGCCAGATCAGTTTCCTGGACTAGTTCATGGTGCAGCTGCATGTTGACTTGTGATGGCATGATATGAAGACTGCACAAAAATAGACTGAAGGCACAGACGGGAGAGACACTTTCAATAATGCTCACCAGATGCAGCCTGAATGACCTCTGAGGCTCCTCCTTCCCAACAGTTAACAAAAGCTCTGTTAGGCAATGTCTTCAACAATCCTGAGGCTTTGCACTGGGGAAGGTCTGCTCTTCTTCCAACATCTGTCTTCAAATGCCAGCTTCCCCTCCCCATTGAATATGAGCAAGAGGAGCAGATGTGATAAGGAAGACAAATAGGAGGAAGGATTCTGAAAAGGTGTTTGATACCCACAGATGTAAACTCCTGCTGCCAAATGCATCCTTGAATAGTGGGGATCAACGGCTGGTCCATGTGGAGAGGCCCAGCTTTGTAAACTGGGTGTCTGAGCAGCATGCAGGGGAACAAACATAATATAAAGGTTCACACAGAGGTGTAAAACTGCAGTGTCAGAACTAAAATGCTGCAAGTTCGGTTTTTTCATCTCAATAGTGCAAAGAAGAAACAACTTGATTTGCTGAGGGCTAGTGGCATCAGGCTGAAGAATAGATCCAGGTGGGGTCAGATATTGGTCAGATATATGTAAAGTTTTTTGTGAAGGGCTGTGTATTCATTTGTGCTGTGCATCCATCTGTGCATGCTGTCCTGGATACACTGGAAGAAAACTGAGAAATACTAATAAATTGTTAGAAAAAATATATTTATTGGGTCTGAGAGGCTGGTTTCCTCACAAGCAACATGTTTTACAGGAATCTTTTTTGAGCCCTAAGCTGAAGGACGTTTTCAGCAAGCTGCTTGCTTGTGCATTTCCCAGTGCACAGCTGATGTGAACAGACATGGCACGTCACAGCCTGGAACGATTTCCAGTCTCAGTGCAGGTCAGCAGCCATGCCATGACTGCAGAGCAATTTGGCACATTTCTAGTTTAACCCAGTTAATCAGATCAGCTTCTTAAAATGATTTTTTTCAGCACTCCGAGAAAAGCAGTCTACTTCAGCTGAAAGAATAAGACTTCCTCAAAATAACTGACCATAATGTATGCACTTATTGAGAAACTTCATGTAGGTGTTGTAAGCCAAACAAATCAGTCCTTCAGGAAAACATAACCTCAGAACAGGAAAGCCTTATTTCAAGGTCATTACCCAAAATAAGTGTTGTCTGTATGAGAAAAAATCATGGTATTTAGGAACATGCCCAAGAATGTGAAGCATTATACAGTTCTGTGAAGAAACATATTTATTTTGCTGGTTATTGCTGATGGACTAGTGCTTTGAGTAGCAAATGAATTGTGGTTCCTTCCATTTGGATATTTCTTAAACCCACATACCCTTAAGGAAAATTGAAAGTCTTGGCCTTTTGGGGGGCTTTGCACCTTGCTTTGGGGCCATGACTGTAAAATCTCACTACTAGATTATATCACATTTGAAGTGGAGGCAGCTCTGCTTTTTTCAAAGTGCTTATTAGAAAGTTTGAAATAAAATAACTGTGCTGTGGGCAATACCTACATAGTAGTTATTATTTAGGATATCATGGAGACTCTGGAAAGGAATATCTCTGAATTTAACATTTTCTTGGATCCAGTCAGGACTGAAATAATTTGGATTTGGCTGATAGATAACTAACACAGATAAATTGCAAATTCTGCCTGTACAGACTCACCTGTGCCATGTCTCCTGTTATCTTGGAGATTTTCTTTGACCCTGCAACTCCTCACTTAACTGCTTGTCTTTATGTCTCGAGGGCTTGATCTGCTGGAGTCAGTGGAACCTTTGCTCCTGATTATAGTGAGGCATGTCTGGGCTCAGCCTAAACATTGATAGAGTTGAAACTACAGCTTTTCTTCTGCCTCCTCATCTACACCTTTGGACTGCAGTTTAACTGTGCCAGTTTCATCCAACCCCCCAACTTCACCTCCTGCAGTGCTGCATGCCGCCACCTTAGCTCCCTTTGGGTCCCTGTATTTACTTGAGTCTATCTTACCTATTTTCACTCCAGGTAACAGCAGTTGTGCTGGCTTGGATCATCTAACCCATTCATCTGCTCTGCCTTCAACAGGGGCCGTAAGCAGATTTGTATCAATCAGTTACTGCAGTTTCCAGCTATTTTCAGCTCAGGATTCCAACTATTTTCAGCATTTCCTGAACCTGCTGAGGTTTGCCTGTAGCACAGACCCCTCCAAACACTTGAGTGAGCATGTAAGTTCCTTGCATCCTCAGAGTGCTTTGGAAAGGACCTCCTCAGCAGGTCCAGTGCCTGCTGCATGATAAACTCCTTCCTTCTGTGTGCTTGGAACTTGGCTCCTACCAGCTTCATGAGCTGGTCTCTCATTGTCCTGGAGACACAACCAACACTCCATCCCTATCCAATCTCACTGTGTCATTAATGATATCATAGCTTTCCCTGTACTGTGTCCCACATCTCATATATTTTCCAGCTTTACAAGGCTTATTCTCATGCACTACTCCTTTTACAGAAGTTGTCTCACATCTTTGCTCTTCCTGAATCTTCCATCTCTTCCCTATCCTATCCAAGGGCCCAGAACTGCACTGGGCATCCAAGGTGCAGACACAAGATGGATTTATATAACAGCACAGTGATCTTTCTACCTTATTGGCTTTTCCTTTTGTAGTAATCCCAAACATTTATTTGATCTTTGACTGTTGCAGAACAGTGATTTCACATTTTCAAGAAAGTGTCTGTAGTAGTTCAACCAAGGCTTCCTTCCTGAGTAGCAGCAGTAAGCATGGAAAACACTATTTATATGTGAAGATGAAGATGCTTCTCCTTAAATGCTTTCATGGCTTTATACCTGCCTAGATAGAATTTTATTTGCCATTATTTGAGCTGGTCATTCTCTCTCTCTGAAGATCTCCCTAAGTACTTCACCATCAGCCCTTGTATTCCCTACCAGTAACTTTGTCTTTTTACTTTGTAAATTTTTGACCTCCTTGCTCACTTCATCTTGCATTTCTCTGTTCTGGCTTCCCTCTCCTGCTCACATCTCCAAAAACACAATATCCTTTAGATTTCTTCACTTGGACCCATCGTCCTACACATTTGTTGTATGTAGTCTACACAATCCAGGAAAGCCGTACTTTTTTTTTTTTTTTACTTTGCCATGTGGTTGACATCATGTCAAACAGAGTTGTACCAAACCTCCAGTGTCTGAAGGGAGACTGTCCCTGCTGCAAGGGAGAGAGAGAGAGAGGACAGGATGCTCCTGCCAGGCAAATGAAGTAATATTTAGGGATTTCCAAAATTACTCACCATGTCATTTTTATTTTTGAAAGCTATATAAAATAAAGTTGTGGGTTTTGTTACCAGGAAAAAGAGGATTTATTATCCTTTTTTGACCCTAATGGTAAGCCAACGTTTGGATTGTTTCAAAACCTAGCTGTTTATTTACAAAGAACAGGCACTGCTTTCTTTGCTTAACATGAGGAAACACTTTGCTTGCAGCTCCCAGCTCTTTTCCAGTGGGTACTGCCTGCAGTCTGTACTACCCAGCAACACCCGGCAAAGCGCTTTGCCAGCGCAGCTCGGCTCCCTCAGAAGACTTGTGGTGTGTCTGCCTTTTGGGGGGTGGATCCTATTGTTCCAGAGAGTTTATTCCATAAAGGAAGTTAGTGGTTCCCTGTTGCCTAATGAGAATGAATAGGGCTGCAATACCTTCTGTTTCCAACCAGCTTCAGCATGATTTATGACGGAAGGAACTTCATAAGGAGCCAGTGGTCTTCCAGTTGTGTTGATTTTTCAAGAAAAATACTCTGTCTGAATACACTCATTTTTTTTCACTACTTTCTTTCACCAGAAAAGCACAGTTCAGGCATGCAGTCTTCATACCATAGACATCTCAGCTCTCTGGAATTCCAAGCAAAGTCAAGCCTTGCTGTAATAATAGCATGGAATTCCACCACTGGATACAATGTTAGCTGGGCTCAAGACTTCCAGAGATTAAGGTCCTGGCTGAGCTTCCCTATTGAAAAGTTGAAAGTAGTACATTGCATCTTTTCTTGTTTTCAAGGGTTTGTAAGTGGAGTGTCTCTAATGAAAACGTTAGGGAGACAAAGAATTAATTTGGAAATCTGAGTTGGCTTTAATGACATTCAAAATTAGCTACATGTTTTTGCACTACACAAAAAACTTTCAATAGGTCTGTGAAATTCAAAAAAATACATGTGGCAACAACTGACTTCAGCTCCTGACTCTAAACCTTTGCTTCTTCTCCATGTTGGAACATCTCTTGGTATTTTCCAGTGATTTTTCTCATGGGGATGGTCTGATTTTTCCTCTCTCCATTCAGACTGGTCCATACTACAGTTTGGAACACATCTCTGAACACCTGAGGTGATGTAGGTCTGAGCAAACCTCCTGTAGCCTGTTCACCTTTTGATTATGTTGCCCAACATCACTGGGTAGCCACACCCAAACATAGCCTTACAAACCAGCAAATTACCATTACCACTGCAATTCCCAATTTCTGCATGGTGTAACCCAACCCATGGCACAGAAGAAGGGGTAGCATCTCTTCCATAATCCAGGGATTTTTTTTTTTTTTTTGTTCAGTGTCCAGGCTTTTTCTGAGCTATCTGCTAGGAAGATGTGCTCTCTGCTCTGTTTCAGAGGAAACAGCAGAGAGGGCTTTCTAACAGCAGCCTTCTGCTGCACATTCTCCACTGCAGAGGACATAAATGCTTTTTCCCAAGAGACAGTGCCACTTTTCTTGTTGCAGACACTGCTTCTCACACTCCATTTTATGAGAGGATATATTTTCAGCTTAAGGTGTGTGTAAAGAGCAAAAACAAAGAAGTCCTCCAGTTGTGTGAGTGATGTTACAGCATGCTACCTTCCATGGCAGCACAGCAGCTTCCTCACTCTGCTGCATGTCAGCATAAGGGTAAAAAACCCACGGGCAGCTTGGTGGGCTGAGAGCTTTCTCTTGACTGTAACTTCGGTTATTACTCCTTCTTAGGTTCCTCTTCCCCTTCAGCAACTCAAAGAGCAATTGTCTGTCCAGGGAGAGAATGTCCCAAGCTCCCTCACACAGAGAAGCTCTGAAAGTGTGTTGCATGAGACCCTTTTCCATGTAAGAGCCCAACTGTGAGACCTGGGCAGTTTTTTGCATATGTCAGATGTGTAACCTCATGGTTAACAAAGGCTGAGACAGTGTTTGATGTGTCAGATAGGATCTTCTGTGTACATCTTGAGGTGAGCATACACAGTCTTGCTAAACCCCCAAAAAGGCTCATGAGCTTCTCTCAACAGTTCTTCAGTACATCCTCTGTTGCTGGGCCCAGTCTGATGGGAACAGGAGAGAATGGAAGATGTTGCCTAGAGAAATGCACTCTTTCTGCAGAAGCTGTTGATATCTGCCTTCCCCACTGTCTTGCAGCTCTTTGACTCCTGTGGTCCAAGAGCCCCCAGATACATCTCAGACCTGAGTGGCATCATCTTTTCTTCAGGGTTTTGTAACAATAAAGAGACACTACACAAAAGAAAAAACACCAACTTGAACTAGTACAGGCCAAAGAGTTATGATGAAATTACTCCTTTAAGTGAATAATTTTCACAGTCCTTGCTGCAAATATGAAAATGCAGCATGGCTTGTAATGTGTTAAGTTTGTATTACAATATACTTCGTTAGAAGCTAATGACCTTGCCTCTCAGATGCAATTAATTGAAATTTCCCATGGAATATGTGACATAAATAGTTGCAGTTTCAAAAATACCCTAAGTGTTAATACTTTATACATATATTTTTCATTGCATTGGCTAGTTTGTCCTTAATCCAATAATAAACCTTTAGTTGTTCAACTCTGACAAAATTGTTTTGGTATCAAAAAGCTGACAAAATCCAGTGTTTGTGAGTGGAGAAGTAGTTCTGCTTTAGTGGATTCAGACTCCACTCAGCTCTTCGTGTGCAATAATTTACACCTTGTTCAAACAGGAGTTTTTGCAAAATTTGGCTTTGCATTTGTAATGCTTGAAGTCACTCGCACCATTACATCCATAAACAGTAACTCTTAGGTCGAACCCCCACATATATATTTTTTATTTCAACCAGACAAATGTTCTGCTGCAGTTTGAGCAGCAGCTCAATCCAAAGCAGAGGCCAGGAGCCTACAGTGGAGGGTGAGAGGGGTGAAGGACTGCATCAAGCACTCAGGTAAACAAAATGCTTGTTAATCTTTGCCCTCGGCATGCAGCAAGCGTGAGGGAGTGAGCTCTCATCTGGAAGTGTATTTGGAGAGACGTAGCAAACATGCCATAAATTAACACCCTTGTTGACTTAATGAAAACCTTCCTGCCTTAACAACCTGCCAGACAGGGGTATGATTGATCCATCTTCCCAGCAGTGCTCCCTACCACAGAGGAAATCTGTGTGCTCTGTGAAGGATGGCTGGAAATGAGCAGTGAGAGCAGCTGTCCCAGCCAAAGGTGGGTCATGTCCTCAGCAGCCTCCACAGCACTGGGTTTGCTGGGTGCTGCACCTGTGTGTGTGCGCTGCCACCACGGGAGATCTGCCACCAGCAAGGACATAGTTGAGATTTATTAAAAGGAGCTGTGGTTTAAATAAATCATAGACAGCCTCAGTGCACTGTGGTTCAGTTGGACTCAGCTTGCTCTTTGCCTCTGAAGCTTCTTGTTACCAGAAGCCCAACTACAAAGATGTGGCTCCTTTCATGTGGTGTCCTGCCAGGCTGGGTCACCAGTGTGCTACTGAGAGCATGGGTCTACTCCAGTGTCTGCCACCGGGCCCTCCTCTGCCTCTCTGTGGGAGGCTCCAGTCCCTCTTCTTTATTATGAGGAATTCTGTGCAGAGAATTGCTAAGACATCCAGCATCTAAGCCATCTGGGAGACAAACACAATTGCTCTGTCACCTTTTTTGTGCCTCTTCTGTGGATCTGCATGTATAATCTCTTTGGACTAGAAGATTGTTTTGTTATAATCAATGACAAGTTTGCTAAAAATTAGTGTCTTACTATTGTCATTTTACATGTGTTTTTGAGGGATGCTGAAAGGCTGGGGATGACATGCAGTGGGACCAAATTAGGAGGCACAAGGAGAGCTTGTGTCTCCTTTAATAGTGGTCTGAATCTGCCCTGGTTAATTGGTTAAGCCTAACAAATATTTGTCAGCAGCTTGGCTTGTAGGAGGGAACTGTGAGGATCAGTCCCAAGCATGGCTTTGCTGTCGAGAGGAGCTATTTTATATGCAGACCTTTTGAGGTTGCAAAGGGTACAGGAAGGGTATTTCCTTCAGCTCCGGCTGAGGAAAGTGAGGACTAGTGAGAGGTGATGGTGCTCATCTTGCTGATGTGCCCTACAGTATGTTGCAACCAGGACCTTGTCTTTGCATGGGATTTTCTACTGCAAATAGCTATTCCATATTTCCTCTTTGTTGAGAAAAGAAGACCATTTTAAATAGCACACCCCTGGCAGCAAATTTTAGGGTTCAAGAGCTGGGTACTTCTGGTGCTGCTTCTGGCAGAGGACAGTTTGGGTTGCAGATGCACGAATGAGCTTGCATGTAGGAGCTGCCCTTTTGGGAGCTGCTTTAAAGCATTTTGATAACATGCATTTCTTTCTCCCTTGTGTCTCCCCAGCCTTTAAACAGCAGATTTCAGCACACACAACTTCTGTTCCTGGACTTGTCCATTTAGATAAAGTGAATTTTCTGCTGTAGTTTTTCAGTCACTCTGGGTTGATAATCTCTGCTGCTCCCAGTGTTGCTCCCCACCCTCTCTCCTGTGCCCAAGGGGCAGCAGCCCTTGCTCCCCACGACCAATTGCACAGGGAAGGACAGTCCTGGCATGGGACCCACACCAAGGACTTTCATGGAGATCTGGTGAGGCAGAAGAGAGGAACCAACAGGCAGGTGCACTGGTGTTCTGCTGTGTTAGAGGTATTTCTGTTAGCATGGAGTTATATCATTAAATGGAGAATGTACAGAAGAAATTTCAGCCATGAACCTTGTTTCAGTGTCCCTGATCTGAATAGCCATGCAGGGGCTTCTTTGTGTAAGGGAGGCTGCAAACAAAGGAGCAGGATACTCAAGGCAAGAGAGATTTTGGTAAATGTGTGAAAAGGAAGCAGTTGATGCAACACTTCCTCTCTTGGGCAAGGGGCAGCTGAGCTCTCAAGGCAGCTTAAATCTTTGTGGGTCCTTTGTGGGAGCCAATATGAGCAGAGGTGCTGGCACTGGGAGAGCCTGGGGGGATCAGAGGCAGGTGCTCTCACCAATGCACCCCCTCATACCTCTTTGTCTGTTTCCCTCCTCTCCACCCCTTCTCCTTTAAGAAAAATACTGTTTGTAATTTTGTTCATAATTTTGGTAGTAGGGAGAATTTGTTTATCAAGTACCAGTTTAGCTCAATTTTCCTGTGTTTCTGAATGGTTTTCTAGCACCAGGGCTATTTTTATTGACAGTGTTAAATCTGAGGTCTGGCATTGTGCTGGCTATGATAGCTGGCAGAAGGTCTGCCCTCTAATCCTACGTCTTTTGCATCTCTTTTTCCTACTCAGTTCAGGATGAAATGTTCCTATTCTTTTCATGGCTTTGTTTTACACCCTGGTTAAAGAAGAAAAATATATAAGCTGTGTAACAGTGCTTGCTTGTTCTTCATCAGATGTGACTTTACACATGTGGAAAGTGTTTCCTACTCTTAAAAAAAAAAAATAAATAAAGGGAAAAGCAAGTTGGAGCCATACCAACCTAGAGGTAAAAGCTACCAGGAATATAAAATGTCATCCTAACACAGCAGGAGTGAGCCACAGGACAATTCCAGAAGCAGCTTTCCAGCAGCGCAGCCCTGCCAAGGAATCAGGTGCTGCTGTGGCTGCTGCCATCGGGGGTTGGGTTTTTTAATTGCGTCACTTGAAACGTGGCCATGAGCATAATCTGAAGAGAAAGGCCGCCAGAGGAGGGCAGTGGGCGGCCCTCTCACCAGGCTGTCTCCTGACAGCTCCACCTCTGCCTGCCCAATCCTCGCTGCATTGACACAGCTGTGTGTAAACATCTCTCTCCTGTGCTCCTCCTGTGCTTTTTCAGAGAAACTTCTGCCTTTGACTGATGAACAGCCAAAGCACTTCTCACAGCTTTCTCTGTTCCCAAGGATGGAGGCTCTTCAGACCTTTAATGGGATCTTCATTGTCCAAATCCAAATATCTTTCAAGCCTGTCTTTATTGAAATGATGCACCAGATGTCCATGTCAGAGCCATGAGGATTTGGCATTTGCAGATAGGCAGGAGGGAACACAGTAAAAGGAACCATTTTCTCTGTAACAGACTCTGCTGAGAGCTGTGTTTATGTTAAGCCACGCTCTCACATTTCAGACCAGTGCAGTGTGCCATCCATGGCACCGAAATACACAGGATGGTGCATTTTTCAGTGGATTCCACCTCTGTGGACTCTCCTGATTTCTGGCTGCTGCTCAGCTGACAGAAGTGCTCAGGTCCACACCAAGCCTTGTTTCTCTGGTAGGCTTCTCCCATGTTGCTGTCCACCAAGGGTACCCATGATGTTTGACTAGGAGGTGCAACCAGTGCTGCAAGAGGGGGGGAAAACTGCAATGCCTCCAGATAGGTTTGCTTTTTAAGCTTTACCTACCTGCTAAACTGGCAGGTAGCTGGTATACAACAGGGGCTTTCAAACCCTCCTCCTGTCCAACACAGTGTTACCTCCCCATCCACACCAGGCTGGCACTGCCTGACATCTCACCAGTGTGAACTGCATTGGCAAAACCCCCATAACTGTGTTAATATTCAGGGATCACTTGTAGTATTGCTTAGAGTCCTTAATTGTATGAACAGGGAGACATCAGTGACATCATGGACTGCAATAATCTCCCCTTATCCTTCAGTAAGGAAGTTTCCAATGCAAGCAGTTATACCGTGACAGGTGATTTTTCAGTGGCTCTTTTACAAAGCAACAAAGAGAAAGAAAACTTGCCTTTGAAGATGTAAAATTACCCATCTGAGTGGGTGCACAGCAGCAGCAGCATCACACAAGCAGCACTGGGTGTGTGCCTGGATGGCTGCTCCAGCTGCATTCCCTGCAAAGGGCTGAGCTCCCAGATCTTATGTCCACAGAAAGCAATGAAAAATTCTGTGGTAGAGAGTACATAACTTACCTGAGACCATAATCTGCAGAGATTTCTTTGCTTGCTTCACATTCCTTTTCTGAAAAGGAAGGAAAAAAAGAAGTTATTTCTCTGGAATGCTTTGTTTAATGCTATTTGTAAATACTTTCAATTATTTTTCCTGTTATGGAAGCCTAGAAGGCCAGTGAGTCCTTTTTGTGGGGTGTTTGCAATCAGACACAGCCATATCTGCAGAATATTCCTGTCTTGTAGACGGTTTCTCTCCCCCTGCTGTGTCAGAAATCAGCCTGCCTGGCTGAAGCTAAGCATTTTGAAGCAACTATAAAGTTTGTACATCTGTGCTTTTGATTTTTTTAGTTTGGGTCCCCGCTCCACCTAGTTAATACATAGAAGAGTTCTCCAATCAGCCTGACTTATGTGTTAGCCACTTCTGTTGGATACTCTTGCAGACACTGCAGCTGCAAGGAAGTGATTCTCAAGTTTTGAAGAAAAAATTAGTCTGCCCTCTAGCTGCTGAATACACCCTCTTTCCTGCTTTCTCGACTTTCCTGGAGCAGCTGGGACAGAGAGTCAGTTTTGCTCCCTCCCCTCATGCTTCTGGAGCTCTGATGGTCCTTGTCTTGCCCAGGGGCCCCAGCTGCGTTTGCCACACAGTTCTTCTTTATGGACATGATCACCTGGATGGCCACTGACTGATAAAGGACAGCTGAGTGACTTCTGCACAGCAAAGCTGGCTCTCCGAGCCACAGGGCAGCAGTTTGTGGCATAATTTCAGCTGCATTGCCTTTGCCATGGTGAGGAACCCATTCTTGAAGGGCAGATAATGTGTCACAGCCCTGAGAGTCTGGTCATGCAGAGTACTCAAGTACCTGGTTTTAAACTCAGTACCTTATAAACCACGTATAAGATAAGGACCACACTGATAAGGGGAGAAATTATTTTAGGAGTGTCAGCATAGCTCAGTGATTTTTGGCTGTGGTAAAGCCTAGGGCTGGCCTTTCGCAAAAGAAAGCAATTTCTCCAGTGATCTGAAAGAAAAAAAAAAAAAAGTACATAATTTCAGAAACGTTGAAAGAGTTGCTTTGAGTGTTTTATTTTGGGTTTTTTTTCCTAGAAAAATCAAAGGATTTCTTGCAGAGAAAACTTTCAAGCACTTTCAAGAGGAACTACTCTGTTTTCAAGCATTTGAAATGAAAACTAAAAAATGAATATTTAGGGAAAGCAGCAGCTTCTTTTTTAAAGCCGCCTCTGCCTAATCACTGTGCTGGAGATAACAGGGATCAGGCCCAGCTCCTTTCTTTGCCCAGAGTAACTTGGAGAGCCATTGCTGTGATTTAGTGATGGTGAAGTTTTTCCTTTCACAGAGCAAGTACACAGGGGTGAGGCCACCGTGTTGAGAAGGGTGCAAAACTGATCAAATTACTTATTTTGGAGGCAAAACAATGCCCCTAAACCAAAATTTCCTGTTTCTTGGAGAAACGGCCTAAGTGAAAGGCTGTGGTATAACACCTTCTGTCTGAAGGGAAATGGCTATAGGGCATCTGCAGCTGCTGAGCTGAACAATTAAATCATCCCTGACCCTCGTAAGAAGTTAGGAAGAGGGAAAAAGGAAGACCACTTTAAACATTTCTCGGGTTTTTTCCCCCCCCCCCCCCTTGGAAAACTAGAGTTTTAACTAACATGAACTTTGTGGCGAGTGTGCACCACCACCGAATGCTTGAAAGCAAAATGTACAACCTCCTCCCTGCAGGTATTTAGTTAAGGTCAGAGGGATAAGGTGAGCAGCCAAATGGCTCAGGCTCCCCGAGGGCTTTGAAGACGGCAGAGAGCAGGATCGAGCCGTAAACACAGCCCCAGGAGGTGGAAATCCCTCGGGCAGTCTCAGGGCGCAGTGAGGGCCGGTGACAGGCGGCTCTCGGTGAGGGGCTGTCTCCTTCAGCAGCGAGCTTGACGTGTACGGAACAGCCGGCACAGGCGGCCAGCGTCTGTAAATCACGTTTAATAAGGAATTTTCCACTTGGGAAGCCGCTAGGTGGCATGTGAGGCGCAGCAGAAGCGGAGCGCCGAAGCAGGAGGCAGGGCCGGCTCCCCAGAGGCCAGGCCTGAGGGGCCGCCGCCGGCTTGTGACAGCGGCTGTGCTCTAACACCCCTTAACTGCGTGGCTGCTGTGTTTGTTCTCATTGTTTGGCTGGGATTTTGTTTAATTGTGGTGTCTTGGCGTTTTATTTGTTTGTTGTTGGCTTTTCACAAGGTGTGTGCTATATGGTTAATTACTTTGTGGTAAGGATATGAGTTTTATTAATGCTGTTAGTAAAGAAAATAAGGCATAGCGGTGGTAGTGATAGAGTATGCTTAAACTGTCTGTTTGGCTGGGATAACATCCAGTGAAGATGTAAAGAAGACTCTGCTATTGATACACCAACTATCAGCATCTCCCATCTGAAGAAAGCACGGACCAAGGCCCAATCTGGAGGTGATGATGAAGACATAACCAAGAAACACACATGCTCTAAAAAGGCAGACCCAAGGAGGGGCCATAAAAAACAGTCCCTGGAATAGGGAAACTAGTTTATGGAAAAATAGGAATATTCAACAGACTGGTACAATAGAAAGGGTATTTAAAGAAAGTCTCTGATATAGCAAGGTGTGGACTTGGCTGGATGTCAAGTCACCCAGCCGGCTGTACTTTGCTTTTTTATCTCCTAATTGTCTTATCTTTTATTAAACCTATTTCTTAGAATCTATCCAGAAAAGTGAATCTCATTTTTCACCTTTGTAGAGTTTGTTTGTTTGTCTTGGGAGGTTTTTGGGGGGTGTTTTTTGTTTTGTTTTTTTAAAGGAAAGAAAAAGTTCGGGGATTGTGGGACGCAGTATTTTAGCAGGCAGGAACCAGCTCACAGCTCTGCACAGGTATCTCCTGTGGGGTACAAACCAGGAGTGAGGTACCTACCCATCCTCCTGGCAAGCCATGTACAAGCTTTCACAGCAGTTACCAGTTACCCCTGGCTGTCTTTTCAGCTTTAAACAAAGCGTTATTTTACACAGATCTTCACTGGCTAGGCCTTTATCTATGGCCAGATATATTTTTAAAGATCACTGAAGAGCCACAATCACTCTTTACTATTGCAGTTTTGGAACTGTTATCTAGTTATATCGTCTCTGCCTTGTAGTGAACCATTTGGTCATTTTCTTGTGGTTTTTTGTTTGGGTTTTTTTTTCCCTCTGGTGTGTTTAAGTTGAACAAACTCCAACAAAGATCCCATGCAAACACAGATGACTAACCAAGGCTATGTATTTGTAGCGATGGGTCACAAACACATCTTTGTTTCAACAGGTAAAACCATCTTCTACAATGCACTTTTGATACATTCCTCCAGTGATTTTTGCAAGTAATGCCATAGAGGTCTCTTAAATTGTCCCAGTGCATTGTTAGCATACACTAGTTTGGAAATAACCCTCAGATTTCTGTTCCTCTAGGTTGCTTGATCATGGCACAGAATGATATTTTCTACCAGCTATCCAGCTTGCAGAAATAGTACAATTTAGAACAGAAAACTTAGTGAATGAACCAATTGAATGGTATGCTAAAATATATGAAAAATAAAGGGTACTTCTATGAAAAATGTGGAAGTGTAAATAGCCCTGGCTATACATGGGAGGACACAGGTTCTATGCAGTAATGAGTCCTGGTCTCTAGGAAGAGAGAGGTAGAGAAGTGTCTTGAAAGGCAAAGAGGCACCTTAGTTCTGCACTGGGTGTCCTTTGTACAACTACCACCATGAAAGCTGTAGGTTGGACATGTGAAACATGAGGGCAGGAGCATGTTCCCACTCCATCACTCATAAAGAGAACCCAGTCTCTAATTTGATTATGAATTACAAGGACTCATCATTAGCTCTGGAAATGGTCCTTGCCTTTATTTTTCTGCCCCATTCCAATATTTGGGTAGTATTGGCTGGATGGTCTCCATCTGCAGCCTACACAGATCTCAAGGAGCATCAAGACATCCATGCTTCTGCTGCTTTGAGTCTTGAGTAGACTTACAACTGAAGGAACAATTTAAAAGTTTTAAGAAAGACTTGCTCTTTTGACTACATTTGATTTTTTTCAGCAAAACACCACTAAGGGCTTTTCAAAGCAAACTTCTGTGTTTGTTTTCATAATTTCAGCATTGGCTGTCAAAACAACCCTCTTGGTGGCTCTCTTGTTCCTTCCTGTGGTATGTGGGCCTGTGTGGCTGGCTTTTGTTTGGCTCTGCAGTTCAGAAGAATCTGTAGAACTGAGCAAAAGGACGAAGGCAATCCAACTGCTTTAAAAAAGAAAACCAACCCCCAAACAAACAAGTTATTTAGTTTTTTTCTGACTTATTTTCTCCTTTTGTCTAAGAGTTCAGGCTGTAACAATTGGGCATTGGGGCTCTATATGTTTCTGTGGTTCAAAGTAAATAGCTCTGTTGTTTAGAAGCAGTGATGGACCTACACTGTGTTATTTGATTAGCAATAAGATGCTTTGAAAGTTGAGGTAGCATTGGATCTACTGTGAAGAGAGATGGCGCTAAAGGGGCCCAAACTGCCTGTCTCCAATAATTGCTGTCTCCTGCCCTTTGCTTAGTTCAGGCATGTTGTCCTCTCGCTCCCTTCTGCAGACTGCTTTGGCTTATTTCACTCTGCCAGCAAGTGTTTCCCCAGGACCCAGCTATTGCTCTGACCCTGTCAGGTAATGAGCATGGCCTTAGCATTTAAGTTGATGTAAATTAAAGCAGAAGCAAGAATTTAGTCTGAATTGCATTTGATTTTGACATGCTGATGATGCATGCTGTAGCCACACAGGTGCAGAGACCCTCTATTAGCAGGAATAAATCTGGAGAAGAAAATCCCATGAGGAACTCCCAGATGGAGATGGTTTCACTCTCACAGATGTCTGAGAAATCAGAAATGTTCACCATTTACTGTAGAATGAACCCAGATTCCTGGGGCCTTTGCTCAGCAGAAAGGCCATGGAGGTCATTTGCCTCTCTATAACAGCCTCGAAGTAACCAGAGAGGTGTTCTCTGGGCAGTGACAAAGAGTCAATCCCTGCTCATGCCTGGATTCAGGTGGGAGCTCTGTACCCTCTTGCCCATACAAAACTGGACAGGACAAGGCATGCCAAGGGGGCACCTTGAGGAAAACATTTCCACCCGGTTTTGGTTTATTTGCTCAACCCTTGTTTTTCTGGCTGCTCTCCCAGAACCAGGGACGGTCTCTCTTGCTTGGAGAAGAGGTTATATGTCCACAGTTCTGTAGCGCTGTGGCCTTACGCTGATTGCCTGGACAGGTGACTTCAAATTCTTGACATTTTTCATCTAATGGTGAGTTTAATCAGTTCTCAGTAGTGTCACATTTCAGCTGAGTTTAGACAGCAGGAGAGGCCACTGTCTGGTTGCTATTAGGTGAAGTTGAAGAAACACAAAGTAGACTGGAGGAGGAGTCCCATAAGGAAGAATACTACAAAGGATTGACCAGAACCCCCATCTAAGGTGTGGCCATATCCCATCTGACCTGTTCTGCAGGGTCTTGGCTACATGAACTGGGCTTCCAAAACCCCAGCAGTTATGAGCAGAGGGTATTTATGCCATGATTGCAACACCAGTTTTTCCAAGAATTTTAGCTGACCTCACCACTGTTCCACTCAGACTCCTTGGAAAAAGATCATTCTGGCCCGACTTTGGGAAAGTGCTTATTTCCTCATCAGAAACTGTGTCCTGATCCAACCTCAGTGATGTAAGGCACAGATAGGGAGGGGCCCTGGTGTTTGGCCTCAGGCCAGGTTAGCAATAAGGACACACCTGCAGCACTCTGTAAGCAGGGATTTTGTTTTTTCTACAAGTAAAACAACAATTTTTTCCCTAAATATTTTCTAAAATGTTGGCTGAGATAACTACACTCCTGCACTCAGCCAAAACAGCTACCTGGTAAAACTTTGCAAAGTAGAGGCTGATCCAGGGTTTGCACTTTGATATTGCAGTAGAAATGTTGCCTAGGACTGTGGGAAAAGAATTAAGTTCCTCAAGCAGTGCTAGGTTTTTAAAAAACAGCTCATGATCATGTGCTTAGTTTCCAACTCAAAGCTTTTAGTGCATGTTCCTCACTAAAGGGTCAGCTTAGTTTTCCAGGCACTGTGTTGGGCTACGTGGTACAAACCAGAGGCAGCTCACTCACAGCACAGGGAGAAAGAACATTCAGGTCTTATGGGTAGGAAGGACCATCATTTAAAGAAGCAAAATCTGATCACAAGTGAAAAATACTTTGATGCATTAAAATTTTGAATGTTGAAATGTTTGGCATGTGAGTGCTTTTAATATTGAATTATCCTAATTAGACTATGAAATAAAAATATTCTGTTCTGACAGTGCCCAAATTGAACTTTTAGCCTTACCCAAAAAGGTGCTTATATTTTTTTCCAGTTAAATATCACTGAAATCATCCTGTTTCCTGGGGTATCTGGGTTTCATCACAACTGTGTTTACCCGTGCACAAAATTCTGTTAGAAAATTTTCAGCTCTTTTTAGCTGTGACTATTGGCTAATATAAAATCAGTTAACTTGCCTGCTGTATAAATTTGCTCTAAGAAATTACTTGACAACATTTTTTTAATAAAAGCTGCACCAATGCATGTATGTTTGAAACCTGAATATAAACATTGTACACATCTCTTCTGGCATGAAGACTGTGGACAGCCTTAAGACATTTTGCCCACTCTCAGTTCCCGCACATCTATTAGTACATGTGATGAAAAATCCCCTAAAATTTAGGGGATTTGAGTTGCAATGCACCAGAAAGGGCAGTAGTAAGGAGGAAAGTCAGTTCCAGATCCTCTGTCTGGTCCTGAGTTCCTCTGCCAAAATGTGATGCACACACTGCCCTGTATTTTCAGTTTCCTTTATCATGAGATGGAAGGACTGGACAGATACCAGAAAACTTGTAGACTCCCTGACTACACAGAGGGACAGAAAATGGAAATAGTCTTTAAGTCCTGACACTGTATCAATACACAAGGTGAATGAGGGAAAGACTCTTCTGAGTAATAGTACTGTAACTGCACATTCAAGAAGTGACAGCAGAAAAAACAGTTTTCCACTTGGGAATGTTATTCTTTTAGAGAGCCTTGTTTTCCTCCTGTGATGATATGGTGACAACTTATAAACATGAACAGCACAATGAGTAGTAAGTATGTCCTAGTTACAGGGTCAGGAACAAAGCTCCTTAAGTCACAGAAAGAAGTGTATTTTTAAATCCATTTTTACCATCACAGTGCAATGACTAGATTTGCTGAAAAAATTCTCAAGGGGTTTTCATTCCATTATTTTAAATTTTAGCATTATGATGATGATTATTCTTTTATTTCTTGCAGTCTAGCAGTTGAAGTTGATAGCAAAGGTAGCAGCCATAGAGTGTAATTATTCCAGTTGCTGTTCTGATTTTGGTTTAAGATCCTTGAAGCCAAAGCTTTTATGTGCTGAAAATCAAGGGCACTCTGGTGAGTGCTTTCCTGAGTTCCAGAGAGTGATTACCTGTGACAGCTAAAGATCTCATCTATTATTTATCAGCTTTATCGTATTTTGAGTTTTGTAGGCAGTGGAGTAATAAAACACCTCTGCATGGAAATGATTCAACATCACAGAGATTGATCCAGCAATAATCTGGCCAGCATGCAGGTAGAGAACATGGGCACTGGAAGCTTTATGGAAGAGATGGCTTGCCAAATGCTAGAGTTTCTTTATTGACCACCTCTCATAGCATCTTTCCCTTTTTAAAAACCTGAAACATTCATCCATGCTGAAAACCAGAAAAGGCACTTTCATTGCCCATTTCTGCAGAACATGGTGCTCAAGCATATGCCAGACACTACTGTTATCACCAGCTTGGAAAAATGACCTTTCTAGGACTAATGCTAGGTTAAATTTCCATGGAAAAGCCTGTCTGCTCCCCTGCCACTCCAGGAAACCCCATTTATGGAAGCAGATGCTTTCTACCAACCTGATACTCAGTGTCTGATGTCCTGCACCAGGAGGGGCTGGTCCATTGCAGGCCCCATGAAAAGGGCACTCAGACTCTGTAAAGCATAATTTAAAATCCTCTTTATTAGAGTGTCTTGGTTTCAATGCAATAGAGTTTTCCTCCTAGTATATGGGACAATGTTGTGTTTCAGATTTAGTATGAGACTGATGTTGATAACACTGATGTTTTATGTTGCTCAGTATTGTCAGCCCTAAGCCAAGGACTTTTTAGCATCTCATGGTTTACCAATGAGCAGGTGCACAAGAGGCCGGGAGGGAGTGTGGCCAGGACAGGGGTCCTGAACTGGCCAAAGGGACATTCCATATCACAGAACATCATGTCCAGTTAATAAACTGGTGGGAGTTGTCCAGGAGCCACTGATGGCTTCTTGGGGTGGTGAGCAATTACACTGGCCATCACTTCTTTTTCTGGGATTTTATTCCTCTCTTTTATTCTCTCTTTATTACTATTATTATTTTATTTTATTTTATTTTAATTATTAAACTTTTGTTATCTCACTAGTTTTACCTTTTTCTGGTTCTGCCATTCCACTAGTCTGAGGGGGGAAACAAAGGGGGAAGTGGAGCAAGCAGGTGTGGGGCACCTTAGTTGCCATCCGGATTTAAATCCTAACATGGAGAAAACACTATAAAAATCTTACATTCCTTCAGACAGCAGGGGCCCTGAGCTGTGCACCCATGTGCAGTACATGGAGCAGACCCCTCCACACAGAGGATTACACCAGTTGGGTCATTTGAACAGTTGCACGATTTTCTTACAAGATAGTAACTCTGCTCCTCATTTCTGCTGTGTCAGACAGTGGGGATGTTCACGCCACAACTTCATGCTGCACTTTTGGACAAAGGCAAGGCCATGCTGATGATGTTATTGCTGGTGACAAGTGGGAGATGCCCACAGACTCCTGATGGTGAAATTTTCCCTGAGGCTGCGGGGTACCCCAGTGCATACACGGGCTAAATGCTCCACGGGTCACAAGGTCTTCTTCTTGTGAGATCACTTTTTTCTCAGCACATCTTTCAGCAAACGATGTTAGGGAGGTTTAAGACACCTGTAAAAGCCTTTTAGAAGGTGAAAACTGTACCTCAATTCAGTGTTGTCAAACTCCTACACGTTGTCACTGGCAGATGTTCTTTAAACAATGTAGAGTTACACTTCATTGACACGAATGACCCCAGTGTCTTTGTGCTCTAGCTGATTCATGCTGGCATTTTTATTATTCTGCAGCTATTGAAAAAAAATAGAGTCCTGATCCCCTGTCACCCCACCCAACCCTGTCATTGCTCAGGCCTCTGCCAAGGAAGTGGAAGAGGCTACCAGACCAGAAGAGCAGCCCTCTTGCTCCTCAGCACTCGGGATGCACTGGTGCAAGCAGGCACAGGGTGTGCACAGGCTGAGCCCTCCTGCTGATGACCAGTATTTCAGCACTGACAGCAGACCATGGAAGAGACGTGACAGGGCTAAGGCAGTGACCTCCCTGAGCACCTGATGGATCCTGCACAGTTTTTCTTGCCCTTTCAGTGCAAATTGGGCAGAAGATGGCAGTGTGGAAGGAGACATTGAGAAGTCATGGGGTCCTCAACCCATAGTGAGGGTGGAGGGTGGTGGCTGGCAGGCAGCAGAGGCTGCCAGGACCACCCTGGAGCACTGTGTTTGATGGGCTGGTACTTGGAAAACACAGATGCCCCTGCTCAGTGCTCCATAATATCTCTACTTGCAGAAAGCCACATTGTTCATGATCACATCTCCTTGATCACTGCTCTTGTATCTGTTCAGCCAGGGTAATTTTACTTTTCTCGCTCTGAAAGAAATACCTTTGAACAAAGTCGCCTTAACCTCCACAGAGGGTTATTACAAGTTACTCAGGCATGCCTGGAGTGTGCAGTGGGGCTGCTCAGGCTTCAAAAATCAGATTATAAATCTGGAGGAATGTGTTCTTGAGGCGTGAGTCACCTTAACTGTGACATATTCATTTGGACTGTTTCTGCTTAAAATAGAAACTCTGAGCATCATACAGCAGCGGGAGGTGACAAGGGACGGACAAAATCCTCCAAGCACTTGATCCAAAGGGGAACACAGCAGAGGATGTGCCCAGCCCCAGCAGCAAGGAGCTGTATCCATGTATCTTGCAGCTGCAGCTGAGCAGGTTCCTCCCCTAGGCACATGGCAAAGTGTAGAAGTGCTCAAGAGTCACAGAAACCTGTGCTGACATGATCTGAAAGCAAATACTGTTTAGGACTGTCCTTCATAGCTGCCAGGTGAAACCTTGGGCTGTGGTGCTTGCAGCCCGAGTGGGGCTCTGGTGTGGGAGCAGGGAGCTTCTCAAACACTCCCACTATGGTGCTCAGAGCTTCTGCCTCCAGGGCTGACATTTGCCCAGAGCACAGCTGGCATGGGCTGCAGCAGGGCTCAGTATGCAGTGAGGCCCTGGTGTGCAGTGAGGTGGTGAGGGTGCACTGGTGCACAGGCTGTCCTCCAGGTGGGATCCCAGATCAACTAACAGCAGGGAATGCTGCCTTGGAGTGCCTCAGGAGGAGCAGCCTCTCCTGGGGGTTAGACAACCTGACCTGAGAGTGCCTCCAGGAAGAGTTTGTGGCAGAGGTGAAGGATCATGTTGGATGTGATTCAATGGCACTCCCCAGAGAAGCTGTGGCTGAGTGCTGCCCTGTCCCACAACCAGCCACTGCCCTTGGTAAATGGTGCACCAAAACAACCTGGAACCCTGTCCTTGTTTTTGTCCCACAGTTGAATCAGAGCCTGCGGTGAGGGGAAGGGCAAAGCACCAGTTTGGCAACTCTTTTTAGTCAATGAGTAAGCAAGGCTGGCAACAACCTGCTGACCATCTCGTCATTGCTAGTGGTGTCTCCTGGTTTACAAGTCCCCAGTTTGACTTCAGCAGAGGATTGGACATTTGTGTAATGCAGCTCTGCTCTTATACAACTAACTCCAGCCACATGTTTTCTGGTTTCACTTGTGATTCATAACATGCAGGAGCTGAAAGGTTCTCAGTGGCTCCTCCCAAACAGAAATCACACTGCATTATTTAGGTAAACGTTCAAAGTACTCAGACCCTTGAGCAGCAACAGGCACATCAAACAAATTGACAGCAGTTAATATTTATAGGACCAAAGCTTACAGAAAAATAGTCGTCTGTGAGATGATCTGAGCAACAACTCTAAAACCAGAAGTAAAACCTTCCAGATTAAAGGGACAGCAAAATTCTTGTCAGTGTGTGACAATGAGATTTGCTTCTTTCCCTTGTACATGCTCTGTGGAGTCCCTTGTGCCCTTAAAGGAATTTCCAACTGCCTTGCCCTGCCCTGGAAAAGTGAAGATTTAAGGTACTCCAGGTGTAACAAAGGCTTCTCCTCCATGGCTCCTAGCAGACATTGTGCAAGCTGTTCCTTGGGTTTCACAAGTCCATCACTGCTTCATGGCATCCCCTTTCCCTGTCTCCCCATTGGCTATGGGGCCTGGTGTCCAGTTGCTCTCTTCCCTATGGTCATTTGCCCCCTGCCCTGCCCCCTGTACCACCCACAAACCTCAGACCTTATATAACAGAAAATTCACATGATCCTCCTCTTTTGGCCTCTGGATTCCTCCTTCAGCACATGGAATAAACGCCTGCTGGAATTAATCTGGGGCTGGAAGCCTTCTGCCTCTCTTGCTGAGCTAGCTGGTAATGTGTGTGGATGTGTGAGCCTGAATGATTGCCTGAACTCTTCTCAAGCAGTTTCTCCACTGGAGAGGTTGACTGGGATCTAGTTGGGCTATAGCTGCACTACGAAAGAGACAAACTGTTACAATGCTCTTTCACAAAACTGCATGTACAACTTAGACTGAAAGCTTCTGACGCTAAAATCAGGCTTTATATCACATGCCTCAATGAAAGGACTTGTAATAGACTAATCCCAAAGTCCATGGAATGCTTTCCTGGAATTTGTGTGACAACCAAATATTGCAGGCTAATGCTTCCTAAGCTGTCATGGTCTGTAGGACATGGATCCATGGGCAATTTTTTTAGGATACAATTCTCACTTGCAGACTGATAACTTTGTTCAGTCCCAAATTTTTGTGGCATGCAATGTAGGACTCTGAGAACTGTACCATGCGAGAAAAAGCTGCAGACACAGGGACAGAGTGAAAAACAGAGAAATCCTATGGCCTCCCCTCAAGCTGTTAACCTGTGATATGTGTTTTTGACCTGCAGCCCAGGGAAAGTGTCTCCTGAAGTTGCTTGCATGCTGCATCCTGGTGTCAAAGCCCACGAGATATCACTAGACATTCATGCTGAACCTCCTGCTTGGCAGCCTCAGCATAAATCCAGCTGAAGAGTGGGACAGTGGTCCTCCTTTTTGGAACAAATACTCCCTTTGATTTAGCCCATTTCTGGAAACCACCCTCACATACAGGGCATGCCCCTGGCCAGGCATCTAACCTGGTACTTGCCCCAGAGTTACAGCCCAGACCAAGAGTCTACAAAATCAGGGGAATGGTATGGGGGAGTGGTCTTCAGTACATCACATTTTACATCCCAGATGATGTTCTAACTGCAAGTTTGTTTGTGGAGTCAGAGTAAAACTGGAACTAGATGCAGATTGGGGCTGAGTCCCCTCAAAAGTCTCCCTCTTTTCCTCTGATAGACAAAAAAAGGACAAGAGGCAGGGAGAGGACAGCTGAGGAGGACACACCACAAGAGAGGTACAGAGGTGTTCAGTCATGGCCAGAATGATGCTGGTCTGAGGGGGACCTGGGAATTCTACTTGTGGCCACAGAGCTCAGGTGTAATCCCTGGACAGAGGAAGGCTTAATGCAGGGTGATTGTTGTGGGGCTTAGGCTACCTGGTGCAATCCTCACCTGATACTCCTGGGGTCTTGTGCTCTTTCAGCCTTTCAGATCCCAGAAGATCTCTGAACAAGAAATCCTGCTAAGAAGCCTCTCATAACCATGCCATAACTACACAAGTTAATCCTCCACTCCCCTCCTTCCTGCATCTGCAGGGGCTGAGCTCTTTCTCTCACAGTATGACAAATCCTTATGCTGAATTAATTTGATTGTTATTTAAATCAGCAGCTTTCAACCTGCAGCCCATTAAATCCCACTGGTACAAGGTAAGTAGCCAAAAAATGTGAAGCCTATTATCAGAAGACTTGAATTTGTCACAGGGGGATCCCACATCTGTTGGGGAAAATATCTGGGTCCATAAATAAATAATAGTCCACAGCTTCCCACATACTGGATGTGAAACATCCAATATTTTGGTGGAACAGCCTTCCTGTGGAGTTAGTTTAGCCATGAGATAAAAATAGCCATGGTTAACATTTGGAAATGTGATCTATGTTTTGCAAACTTGCAAAAAGCCATTATGCAAACCCAGTTGTGTCACAGCTGTGTCTTTTAATATCACAGGGATTTAAAATTTGGCCAACGCAACTGCCTAGGCCAGTTCTTTCATATTTTTGAAGAATTTTGAAGAAAAAAAAGTGCAAAATAATGTGTATTTTGTGTGGGGCTCTGTTTGGTTTCTTGCAGGTTTTTAGCTCTTCCTCTATTCCTTGCATAATGCATTACAATGATAGTTCAGGGAGAAAAGCCTTTTGTGGCTGCTGGTGGCAGTAGAAAATGTTTTACCAGTTAAGTCAGGTAGGTGTTTTTATTGGTGACTGAGGAAGAAGAGGAGGTTAAGCCATGTGAAGCTGTTTCCATGCTCCAACATTCATTAACAAGATGAGGCAGGGACTGTATTTGCTCCCTGAGGGGATTGGTGGTCAATATTGCAACACAATTTCATGCTGCACAAGGAAAGCACATCTTAAACCCTCTGATGGCTGAGGGTGAGTTAAGCAGATGCTGTTGTTTCACCTGGTCCCATTATATAGCTTATAAAAAAAGGGTTTTGGCTGTGAGCTCATCTTGCCACATCCATAATTATTGAGGATAACACAGAATTAGACAACATTAATGACATGAAATTATTCTTGGTTCTTTGCAGTATGATGGCAAATGTCCATGTTGAAGTAGGCAGATGCTATTTGCCTTGGTTTGCAGATGTGGAAACTGAAGCACAGGGGTGAGCTGCTCAAGATTACAGGATATAACTGGCAGGATTTCAACTAGGATTCAGTCCTGGGGTTTTTTTGTTTTTCTAGAATCCTCTTGTGTGACATTTTCCCTGACTTTGCATTATGCCTCCATAGCTTGCCTCTGCACTATGCCTCCATAGCTTGCCTCTGCACTGTTGAACTTCTGACATGTCATGTGCTGCTGTGGGTGAGCAACTGGGACATCTCTAGAGGCTGAAATTGTTGAAATCCCCTTCACCTTGGGCATGAGTTAGCCACTCTCCTGATCCTTTGCTCTCTGCAACACTTAAAACACCTTGCCTGCACTGAGCTTCCTACAAAAGCGCCTTCTTCCCTAGAAGTTATTTAAGAAAATGTTCTGTAGCTTTTCTTCAGAAGTGCTAGAAGGGCAACTGGGCAGGAGGTTGAATCAGCTGATTTCCTGACATCTGCTCCAGTCCTACCTGATTTTATCTGAATGACTAAAAAATTTCTGACATCCTGTCTGGCACTGTGCCGAGGAGCCTCAGCTGTTTGTCACCTGTCATCTCCTGAGTCGTGATGGCTCCAGTCCTTCTCTTCCAGAGCCATCACTGCTGGAACCTCCTGGAGGCAACCAGTGACTTGGGATACCAGGGCTGCTGTCTAACCAAGGGCTGATGGCTTGGCTCTTGCAGCTGCTGGGCATCTGTCAGCAGCAGGAGTCTCAGTTTGCGTGGCACTGTCCCTCCCAGCAGCTGAGCCAAGGTGGAAACACCAAGGAGTGAGGACAGGCAGCTGCCCAGTGCCCAGATAAGGAGTGCCCAACTCCTGCCTGTGTCTCACTGTAAATCTGGTGGGAGTTAGGTAAGAAAACACTTTTTGGGTTCTGCAGCTTAAGTGCTTGTCTGGACAAAGGAGGGCTCTGCTCAGAGGACAGCTAAGAAGAATTGAACCTAGATTTCACACCAGCACCTTTTGCGCCAGACCATCCTCTTCCTTCCTGCCCCTATTAAGGTAGAATGATAATGTTCACAAGAGACAAATAAGTTGTTGTCCTTGGCAAGTACTGATATTCTTGACTGAGTGGTTTCCCTGGTGTTGTAATTTAATTAAAATCTAGATATTAATCCAATTATTCAGCATCTTAGGAATGTGATTTTACTACTGCTGTGAGTTTTGAGTTGTCACTTCTTTGAAATCTTTCAAGTTAGAGTTCTTAGACATTACACACATTTATGCCTGTCACATTGCATTCTCCTGCTTGCTTTTGAAAAGGAGGAATCATTAATGTGTTTTTTTTCTCATGGGAAAATACATTTTTCTTTCTACAATTACATTGAAATAGAGAATAAAAATTGAGCTTTCATGCTTTTTTTCAGTAAATTGAACTATTGTACTCTGTTTTCTCTCATACTTTGTGCTGACTTATATTTAATGCATGCCACTGTCATTTCTTTTTGCAGGAAATTTAGATGGTCCTTTGAATATAACACATCATATTTCCACAGACCTTGGTTTGTTTTCTCTTAATTCTTCTATTCTTTGGAAATGTCCTTTCCTGCACTCAAACATATTTCTCATTACTGCATGGATTGCAGCATAAAAATGTGTTCCTTTCCAATATGGAACAAAACAAAAGCAAGAAAACTTGTGGATTGAAATCAAGGAAATTTAATAAGTGAAGGAACAAGATAAAACCCCCCACAGGTAATGTGAAGTAAATCACTCACCATCTCCCACAAGCTAGTCAATGTCAAGCCACTCACTGAGCAACAGCTCTTTTAGAAACCTGAAACATCCCATTCTTTCTCCCCCCAGTTTTATTGTTGGCATGATGTTACAGCATGGAATATCCCTTTGACCAGTTCAGACCAGTTCAGCTGTCCCAGCAGTGTTCTCTCCCAGTTCCCTGACCACTGCCAACCTACACACTGGGGGAAAGCAGAGTGAAGAAATGAGAAAGCCTGGATGCTGTGCAAGCATTTTCAGCAATAGCTGCAACCCTGGTGTGCTATCAACACTGGCTTAACCACAGATCAAAACACAGCACTGTACAGGCTGCTGTGGGGAAAGATGACTCCATCCTGGCCAGAACCAGTCCAAGTTTCTAGAATTTTAGGCAATTCATAGCCCAGGAGGGAGAAGGGAGCGGAGACTTTCTCCTCATGCCTACTCCTTTATCCTAAGGCTTGGTAGGCTACCATGGAGGGATAGCCTGGGTGATACAGAAAATAAATTGGGAATCCTTGCCTGGGGGAGCACAATGACCACCATACCAATGCCAGCTACTTTTGTCTTTGTTTCTCTGACATTCCTGGGATGTCAGTTCTATGCTATCACACAGCTTCAGCACAAGGATATATCCACATGCTGCCAGCACAGGGCTCCTGGAAGATACGCTTTCAAATCCTCTTTTGGGACATGAGTGAATTCAATTTTTTTTTTTGTTCTTTCTTTAAATATCCACCATGATCTCTAGGTTTTAAGCAGCCAGTGCCCTAAAAGCATAATGGGTTCATTTGTTGTTCTGTTAAAGACAATAAGCAGGACATAGGGAAGATTTCAACTTGAAATGTGCATTCTTTTGTGGATCTCTTGATGCTTCAGAATGAATCTGTGCATCTTATATCCACAAGGATAACAAAGGCAATTCAGAAGCATGTTAACTGTTGCCAATAATAATATGATCTGCCTGTTATGGAATCAAGATTCAAATAAAAATCCTAGTGTCAGGCAATAGCTCTGTTTATAATACTATCTGTAAGAGCTATAATGAGGCAGAGGGGTGGGAAGCAGGCCTGAAGCTGCAGGTATTTCATAGACTGTCAATTTGCAAGATGGAGCCAGATCCATCCACATAAATATTTATATTAGAGAGACAAAACTGCAGCAAATTCTGGGAAGTGTCTTCAGTTGATGTGAATTTTCATGGCTTGTGCTTTCCAGCAGGGCTGTGACAATTCACATAATCAGAGGAGCTGCTCCCCTATAATTAGCCAAATCCTTGTAACAGGGGCTACAGTCACCTTCCCATCAACCCTGCTCTCCACGTACACCTGCTATTTAACCAGTCACAAAAAATGCTGCTATCAGGGATCTCAACAGCACACCAAACAGAATATCTGGAACCTGGGCTCCCTGTGAGACAGCAGCAGCATTAATTCACGATCTTTAGTTGAATTAGATGATCAAAGATCAGCAGATCAAAGGAGACAGTTTCCTCCACAAAATGCTGGATGCAGGAGTTGGGCTGGGTTATGATGGGAGGCAGCACAGGAGAGAGGGAGCTGAGCTTCCTCCTGGGAAGAGGAGAGAGCACAAGGGGCTGCTTCTGCTTGTGTCCCAGGTCATGGCATACATGACAGGGTTGGAGAAATTTTGTTTTACCCTGAGCTTTGTATCCTGCAAAGCTGTACAGACAAAACAGCAAAAGAGTTATTGGGGTGAAGAGGTCTTGTCCAAATGCTTTCCATCACATTTTTCTGCGGGCAGGAGAGTAAAGGACAAGCTTTCCCAGCCTATTTTCAGTGTGTGGGAGGTTGGGTTGATCTGTGTGGCACTGAGCAGGTGGTGGTGGAAGGGTCCCAGGTGGGCTGGCAGTCCTGTCTCATCCACTGCAACCTGTGAGTTGGAAAAATTGGCCAGAAGGGGCTTTCCTGGGGCTGCACAGCCCCATCAAATGCCCAGGCAACATCAGAGCTTATCTGGAGGAAGGTGCCTGTAGTATTACCGAAAGGCATGGACAAGGCAAGCATCTAGACACTGGAAACCAAAAAGATCCCAACATTTCATCATGTGAAGTGAACATAAAGCCCATTTCCAGTGCACATGCAACCCTCACTGTTCTCACTATAGGCCAAGGAGTGGTGTTCATTAGGAGTGACCCTGTAACTCATCTCCATCACAAACCTTTCACAAGAGCTTCCCTTCTCCAGGGATGCCCATGCAAGGCCTTGTCAGGACACTGTGGACAACCTCTACATGATATCCCTCAGCCTGACTTCTGAAGACCTGCTGAAGCTCTGGTCTGCCATCACCAGTGCCCTGATTAGACCTTTCAGGCAAGGCCCATGGCACCCAGTTCCAGCATTTCTGTGATCATCTGCGCTGTCCTGTGCAGGTGTAGGGTTTAGCTGGTCACCTCATCCTCCTTGCCAGGCCCCAGGGAAGGCAGTTTCTCAAGAAATTAGTGCTATTTCAAGGAGACATTAGCCATCAGAAAAATCACAAGTGAGTGACTTTTCCTGAGACTTCTGCAGCACTACTGCCTGCTTGGGCTCCCACACCAGCCTGCTTGTTGGAACAACCCAGGCTGATGATTTTTTTGGCAGCTTATACAGAATTTGATTGCTTTTGCTCTGGCCTGTGACTCTGTATTTCTATTTTGGGCCTGGAGGATTTGCAGAGTCAGAGCAGACCCAGGGACACTCAGTCCTAAGGGATGCCTTCAAACAGCATCCACCCCCTCTACCTGAATGCTGCCCTGGACACTCCTCCAGTGAAATGCATGAAGCCTCCCAAGAAGAGAACTTCAAGGTGCCTCCACACACTAGTACAGATCACAGGAGGATTATTTGAGCAGAGTAAAGGCAGTGTGGTAGGAAACATTCTCCTTGGCATTGTCGCAATATGAAGAGAGGTGTTTTTTATTACTTTCCTCTCTGACTCTGCCTTCTCACAATACTTCTGCAGCTAGTTCTTTGGCGAATAGGTGTGGCCTTACTTTGCTGGTTTTGGCTGGGGTAGAGTTAATTTTCTTCAGAGTAGCTGGTAAGAGACTATATTTTAGATTTGTGCTGAAAACAACGTTGATAAAAATTCGAGGATATTTTTGTTATTGCTGAGAAGTGCTTACACAGAGTCAAGGCCTGTTCTGCCCCTCACTCCAGCGAGGAGGCTAGGGGTGCACAAGAGGCTGTGATGGGATGTAGCCAGGACTGCTGACCCCAACAGATCCAAGAGATATTTCAGACTACATTGCATCATGCTCAGCACATAGAGCTGGAGGAAGAAGCAGGAAAAGGGCATGTTGAGAGTGATGATGTGTCTTCCCCAATTGCTTCAGTGCATGATGGGGATGGATGAACACCTGCCTGCCCATGGGAAGTGCTGAATTTATTCCTTGCTTTGTTTTGTTTGAGTACACAGGGTCTTTGCTGTACCTATGATATCTCAACCCATGAGTTTTCTCAGGTTTACTCTTCCAATTCTCTCCCCCATCCCACTTGAGGGAGTGAATGGCTGTGTGGGGATCAGTTGCCAGTTGGGATTAAACAATGAAAATTACCTTTAAGCAAACACCACTCAATTTATCAAAGAATAGATGAAAAGGTAAATTGCTTTCTGACTACTGCTTTATGCCATCCTCTTCCCGCATGATTTAATTGTGGGGACTCCAGAAACTGCAAACAGAATTTCCATGATATTCTGGGAAGGATGTGTGTGTGTGTGTGTTTGTGAAGTATGTGGGTGTGCTTGTTTGTATCTATGAATATATATGTATGTTTTGCTTATTGTCTTTTGGGTATGTATATCTGTTCAGGGAGAGACAGCAAAATGGGTGGGGATTGCCTTTCATCAGCATGGTCCTGCAGTGAGCCGTGTCCTTGCCTCCCTCCTGCTGTCTCCACACCCATGTGCAGTGCCACCACAGGCTGCTCCTGCTTGCCCACGGAATGCAGATGTTGTAGCAGCCTCAGCTCATGGCCCCACTCCTCCGTGGATATGTTATATATATGATATATAACATATCCTCCTCAGATATGTTGGGCAGCCCAGCACAGCCTGGGTGGCAGGTGGAGCCTGCCCATGGATCTCCCCTGCCAGGGACACCCAGAGTGGGCAGACATGGGGTAGACATGGGGATTTCCTCAGCCCTGTGCTCTCTGCCCTGGGAGCAGGAAGGAGCATTAGCCCCCAGGCTGTGCCTCTCATCACCGTGGAACCACTCCTCTTGTGCACAATGGAGACATCAACACCATCCCACCATTGCTGCTTTATTTCCACACCCATTCTGGGTATGAACAAGCAATGCCAGACAAAATTAGTATCTCAGTTGTTCTGGGGTTCTTGACATTTGACTGCGGTCATCAACATGTGCAAAGCAGTGTGCAAAGCCCAGGAGGACAGCAATATGACCTCCCCCTGCAGCCCAGTCTGGTCAGTAAGAGTTTACAAGCTGGGGAGGCCACCAAGATGCAGCTGGAACATGGGGGCCTCTTTGTTGGCCATGTGGGAGGCTAGGAGCCTGTTCTGTGCCTACAGCTTTAGTGGAGGCTGCTGTGCTATGGGATGTAGGAGAAAACAAGGAATGGTTGTGGTGGTTGTGGCTGGTCACACCACCAGGCTGACCAGTAGTCTAGCCAGAATGGCTGGCAGTGAGAAAACACTAGTGTCACTGGATCTAACCAGGGATTTTGGAAACCCCAGGCCATGGGATCCTTGGTTTGGGGGTCTGCAAGGCAGGGAGGATAAAGCTGCATTTCATAGTGTGAAAAATGAGATTCACTTTTTTTTGGTAGATTTTAAGAAATAGGTTTTTATAAAAGATAAGATAATTAGGAGATAAGGAAAGAAGTAAAGTACGGCCAGCCGGGTGACTTTTAGCCAAGTCCACAAACTGCTATTTCATAGGTTTTCTTTAAATACCCTTTCTGTTGCATCAGTCTGTTGAATATTCATATTTTTCCATAAACTAGTTTCCCTATTCCAGGGACTGTTTTTTATGGCCCCTCCTTGGGTCTGCCTTTTTAGAGCTGCGTGTTTCTGGGCTGTGTCTTCATTATCACCTCCCGGTGATGGGCCTTGGTCCGTGCTTCCTTCAGATGGTAGGTGCTGATAGCTGGTGTATCAATAGCAGAGTCTTCTTTACATCTTCACTGGAGGTTATCCCAGCCAAACAGACAGTTTAAGTGTACTATATCACTACCACCACTATGCCTGATTTCTTTATTAACAGCAGAAATAAAAACTCATATCCTTACCACAAAGTTATTAATCATATAGCACACATCTTGCGAAAAGCCAACTTTATAATAGTAATTTATAACAATAGTGATGAGGGCTGGAATAGAATTTGGGGTTGTGGGCAGTGTGGGTTGGAAAGAATGAGCCCATGGTGCCTCCCTGCTGTTCACTGCAGAAGGAATTCATGGTTCTGCCCTGCTGCATCAGACAAGCTCTGCAGACCTTAAAAGGTTCACACTTTTCTTCTTGATTGGAATATTGGCACATGTGGTGTGAGTTGTGACACTCCTCAAATCTCCGCAGTGCTTTGTCTGAGCTTTGGATGAGAGCTCAGTTCATTGGGTTCTTGGTGCATGAGGTCCCCTAATTACCAACCATCTATCCTCCAACAATGCTGGAAGAACTGGAGGAGTGATTCGCTAATAAATAATTACAAGAAGGTAATAGGATTTGTGTTGTGCAACCTGGGTTTATGAAATATATTGCATTCTTATTTTACAAGTAATTTTAGATCAGTTTGAGAAGTTTGCTTAATAAACATGATGTTAGAGAAGTAGATTTAGATTTGTGTAAGGAAGCTTGCTTACTCTTAACTTGTATTCTGACTGAGATACAAGGTAAGATAAAATAGGAATTTGATCTTTGTCTTTTCAGGAGAGATCCAGAAGAAAATGGTTGTTCTTCACAATGTTGGGGTGATTGGTTAAAAATACTGGCACAAGCAAATAATAGTTATTCCAGTTTGGTAAAATACAATTCAATGTATTTAGTAACAAAAAAACACAAGTCATGTTTGCCTAATTAGGTGTTCTGTTTGGCAGAGCAGTAATTCTGGAAGAGATTAGGACTTAATGATAGATAATCAGTTGTAATGAAATTGTAATATGATGTTGAGGTCAATGCTGTTCTTGAATGCAGTCCTCTGCTTGTCACTGAGCAGAACCTCCATAAAGTTTGTTGCTTCTGTATTTGGCGTGGGTGCAGCTGGAATGTGCTGTCCACTCCTGGACTTCACATTTTAAGAGAGATATAAAAAAAAAATCAGAGAAATCTCTGCATAAACCAATACTTCAGGTCTGAAGGCCTGAAGAACCTCTTACAGGACATCCAAAGCCTACTTGTCTTCTTCTCTAAATAGTCTACGAGACCCTGTATAAGGGTTTTGATGTTACAGGTGAAGATACAACAAAGTTCTGCATTTAGAGTTGATAGACAGGTTTAAGCAAGAAATTATATTTCACCCATAAAGCTGATGTTTGTCATACATATGTTATCCCTGGAGAAGTTTCCAGTCCATGTTTCTCTGAAGGATATCCTCAAATTCAACTGTAGATACTGGAACTGAATCAAGGGCTAATTTGAGGGAATTAGGTAAAAACTCAAGCAAATCACCTTCATTGTTCTTCTGGCCTGATGGTTAGAGGTAATCACACAGCTCAGACCTAGGCAAATCTGAAATTCAAAGTTTGAATTCTGTAAGTTCTCATGCTGTACAGTGTTCAGCATGTTGGTGAAGGTTATGCAGGAGCACAGTTTGTGCTAGTGACTGCAGGGCAGCCAGTGACCTCCTCCCCACTGGGGAGATCCAGTGCTTGTGGTACCTGCTGTGTCACAGCTGCTGGCTCAGTGTGTACCTGAGCAACAGAACAGACTTCTGTGGTGTATTTAAAACATATTGGATATAAACTATGGAGTCCTATTCCTTATTTGTCTTTGTGAGCATTAGTGTAACCCCCAGGCCTGTGTAGTGGAGTGTCAGAGGGAATTGTGACTGGTAGATTTGCAGGAAGCCACCTCTGCTGTGGAGCTGGGATGAAGGGCTGCCTGGAACCTCACTTCTGAAAGCCATAAACTGGCATGAGGGTCATCTCCACTCACTTGGAGGAACTCTGCCAACTGCAGTTTCTTGATGGAAAACTCACCAGAGAGCAGATCTAGCAGGCAGTGACAGCACCCAGGGCTGGCTGGCAAATCTGGCTGTGTGTGCTGAGCTCCTGCTCCAGCACACAGCACCGGCCATCAGTGCAGTCCCCACTGCCAGCAGACAAGGAACACCCACTCTTTTGCTTCATCCCTTGTCAGTGTGGGTTGCATCATGCTCCCATCTCATTTCGTTATAAACAATGTGATGCTCTAATCTTCAAAACTTCTCATGTGGCAGGGGTTGCTTTGAGACAAAGCTGTGTCATTCTCACCTGCTTCAACCTTGGGTTGCCAAATCACTGTCTGTCGGTACTTGCAGCTTTGTACATAACAATTTACCTGGCAGACTGTAAACAGGCATTTCTTGAGAAGATTGTGTGCAGTTCTGCACAGCACCCACAGGGTCTGTGTGAATTCCTGTGTCCTTCTCATGAGACCATGGAAACTCCAGTACAACTGGAATTGAAATCATGCTGTGACTGTGTGTGTGTGTATGTACAGACACTCTTGCTTATATGGAGAGCTGTAGATAAAAGGCATATACACTGCAGACTGCATATAGTATATATCACACATAACAATGTAATCATGAAGAAATACAGTGTATTTATCAAAACATGCATATGCATACACATATATAGGTATGTGTGAGTATGAGGAGAGAATCTACGAGTGTGAGGGTGCAGCCACTGCACACATGCCCATCACTTTCCACCTTCAGGCTGATGTGAATCCAGAGCTGCTAAAGGGCACCCAGCTGACAGCTCAGGCATGAGCACTTCTCATTCTGCCCAGTTCAAAGCTGTCAGCAATCCTGTGAGCTGCTTGATCCTGTCCTTTCTGCACAGCAGCTTAGCCTGGATGGAGCCATTTCTGGTGTGATGAGATCCCAAGGCTTCCTGGGACTAAAAACTAACCTTGGGACTAGATTTGCACAAGCAGTCCAGACATAGGAGCTTTCTCCTCTGCAAGGACTATCGCTGCCAGCATGTCAAGCCCATTTTTTCTTTTTAATTATTCCTTTGAGAAGACTAAGGCTTTGAAGAATTTTAGACTGAAGAGCAAAAAACTAAAAAATCTGCCAGTCTGTGTGACTGTGTTTAACTCTATTTTGACTTGGAATGCTAATTTAAAAGCAAGCAGCCAAGAGCACAAGGAATTTCTGATTATTCTGTGCTGTTACAGGCAAGAAGATTCAGGAATGAGAAACAAACCAGATGTCATCAGTATTGCTTGAAACTCTTCTTTCAAAGGGCACTGACACTAAGAGTCTTGTTCAGTGAGAAATGCTAGCTGCTTCTACAGGCTTCTTGCTTCTTTATTTTTTTCATTGGGGCTCTGTGTTCAAGTACAGCAGTATTTCCTTTCTTTTCAGATTATTTAATCTTTGTAAATATATATGTTCACCCATTCTTTGTTTTGGATTTGTTTAGCATGGGGCAATATTTACTTCTGCAATGCAATTCTATGAAATTCAAGGGTTATTCTTCAAAAGGCTTTTACACTGTGTTTTGAAAAAATCCCAACATCTATTACATGTGAACTGCCTCAGAATCCTGTCTTGATTATTGACTACATGATGGTAGTTAAGTTGGTAAGTTTTATCTGACCAAAATAAAAAAAAAAACCTCCACTCTTTCATCAGATCACACTTTAGAAGCAGAGTTAAAATTGTGGGTTGGAGGCCATCTGATGCTTTGGTTTGTATCTTATAGCTGCACTACAAATTATGTTCTCCAATCACTTCTTGACTTGTTTAAAGACAGAAAAAACGAGGCATACACAGCTGCATGTTTTAAAAAGGCACCTGAGATGGTTTTTGTAAGTCTCTTGACTTGTTTTTAAGAGGTTTGTGTAGTACAAGCTATTTTAAACTGTCTCTTGCTGTGTGAGGATGAACACTGCAAGCCACAGAGTCTTCTCTGCAAGACCTGTGCCTGCTGCGTAGGTGCACCTGCAGGAGATGTCCTTTTGTCAGGCAGGCATGAGGGAGGCAGAGGTATTTTTAGTATTTTTACATACGTATTTTTCTCTTCTAATCCATGAAGGACAGCTTTTTGGGACAAGGACTGTATCATCTAATGAGTCACAACAGTTGCCTGTAGGACAATTTGTTATTTCCAGCCAGCCCATGGCTTGCTATCAGCTCTCAGCAGTTCAGACCTTGGCTCTTAGTGAACCCTTTGCCCCAGTATTTCAGCAGAAAGATGCTCACACATACATCCTCCCACTGTCATTTCACAAGACTCAGTCAGTTCCAGTGCCAGGGACTCTGCCTTCCTGTTAAAGGTATCACCAAAGTGATGTTTCTGTGATATTCTGTTTCCCCTATGCTTCTTCCAGCTTGGGGTAGGAGTCACCCCACAGCTGCAGCAGGTGTCACCACAAGCCCCTTTTTAGCACTTCCCAGGATGCAGACCAGGTTTGCTTATTTGTACTTTGATGCTGTCCTCAAGGCTCTCTTCCTGGGCCAGCTCAGGCTGTGGAGAAGGAGCACATCCCTCACAGCTACCCCATCATCCTTCCTCTGCAGCCAGGTTGATGCTGGGCTGACAGTGCACACAAGGTCCAGGAGAGACTCTCCTCCAGATATTTGACTCAGTCCACGAGATTGCTCCAGAGGCTGCTAAATTTCTCTCTCTTTTTTTTTTTCTTTTTTTTTTTTTTCCCCCCCATTTCTCTACTTCTCAGACTATGGTATTGTGGGTGAAAAATGATCTTTTATCTCCCCTTCTGTCCTGCCAAGTTAGATTTCTTTCCATTTGCTTTTTTGGTGGCCAGGTTGCAATCCAGGGCTTATTGGTTCCCTCTCCTCAATCTTGCACCTGTCTTGGAAAATACTTCATCTGATTTAAGCCATTCCTGAAGACAATGATTTTATCTGCAAAGAAGATTCTGAGTGAGACTTCTGCATAGCTTATATCAGAATGTGATTTTAAAAATGACTGCCTTGCCTTGGCACCGGTGATGTTTCATGGGACTGAGCTTTCGATTGCAGAGCTTGGAAGGATGAAATATAGCACTAACCTTTAAAGCTTCTCCAGAAACTCAAAACATGGCACTGATCAAATGTCAAGAGCAGTGCCGTTAGATATTTTATCTCGGTTAAATTAATTGAAAACCCAAGCACTTTGCTACATGTGCTACAATTGATGATGTATCACTGGGTTAAATCATTATGTAATGATTATTACTTATGCATTATTCTCCAGTTTTTCCATATGCATACTTTTGAATGACATTTATTTGAAAATATAATGAGGGATATGTGCATGCCTGTAGTATATGGGCTTTGGACTCAGCCATTTCAGTGTGCATGAACAGAAAATAGCAAAATTGGATTTTAAAAGTGTTTTGAAACACTTCCCTTCTGAGAATTAGAAATCAGGGGCCACATTCAGGATCTGCTTCAAGAAGTTCTCAAGAGCAGGGTCAGAAACCAGACTCCTTTGCTAGGAGCTATACTGAGCTTTGTAAGGTCAGGGAAGAGATTGTATGACACACTTCTACTCCAGGAAAAATTACCTTGATCAGAAGGTGTCTGATTTCCTGAATGTTTTATCAAGTGTGAATAACATAATCATGTTACCAGCCCCTGTATGGTCCTAGACTAGCAGGTCATGAGTGTATACAGGGATCTTAAGCCTGTGCAATTCTTTGGGCTTGAAGAGGCTACTTGGGTGTATGAAGTGAAACAATCCTGTGTTTGTGGCCTTCATGGGAGTTTTGCAGGGCCTTTGTTCCAAAACTGGCTTAATGCAAGTGAGCCCTTGAGCCCTCATGGAAATTGGACTTTGAACTGCTTCTGCATGTTCACACTTCCATACAACTTTTGCTACTGCTGTAGGTAAAACACTGTTCATGCTGTGGACAGATTTCACCTGGGGCAGTGGCAGGGATTGAAAAATGTTTATAAACATCTTCAAAGAAATACCAGTTGAAAGTGAAGCATTTTCTAAATAGGTTTGCTGTCGAAAACTGTGCAAAACTGTGTTTGTACAATTACAGCATCCAATGGTCAACGCAGACTGCCAGGCAGCCGTCATGATGTAATTGCCACCTCCTCTTTTGGTCTATCATTGGAATTTGTAGGCTCAAACAGCTGAATCCAGCAGCTCAAACTACAAGTAGGATTGACTGTACCCTTTCTGCAGCATTGAGGCTCTGGGTGATCTGCTTAGCACCAAAAGGATGGAAAGACTTTATCAGAAGTGAGTTACATTACACTAATCATAAAAGATTTCCCAAGAGAGCTTACAAAATCAACTGAATTTCAGTGAGTCTGCTTTTATGGACATCCTGATAGTCCTTTAAAGCTAATCATTCAATACCAGCAATTGTGTGCAAATAACTTGATGGTAAAATTGCTACAGCACCAGCTTTCAAGAAAGGCATCCGCTGAAGGTCAGTAGAGGAAAGGCATCTTGGAAATGTGGAAAAGTCCTACGCTTGACATCAACAAAAAATTCCGTTTCAACTGTAACAACACCAGCTTCTCTCAGAAGGATGGTGTTGCTTCCCTAGGAGCACAGAGACAAGTAAATATCTTTATTACAGAAGAAAACACAGCAGGCAGCAGTGTGTGTGTCCCCATCTACATGTGGTCCATGTGAATACATTGCACAGACACAAAATGGTACAATCCATATGTAAATAAAACATACTTGGAAACACTGGAATCCAGCAAACACTCCAGCAGAGCCTTACCACGTGCCATTCCTGCATGTGGTAATCTTTATGTATCACCTAGGTTGTTTACCCAACTGCTGTTAAAATAAGTTATCCAACCTGTTTGCTCAGTTCCCGAGACGGACTGAAATCCTGCTCTACTCCTTTGGAGCAAGAGCTGCCTATGACTCTGCAGTTCCTGAAGCACAACTGGATTTGACAGTAGCAAAAGGCAGTGCTCCTAAAATATTCATGTATGTAAACATTGCTTAAAACATTTGAGGTCGGTCAGACGTCTAAAAATAAAGCAAAACAAAATCCCAAAAGGAAGTGTGGTTTTCTCCTGTCCTTTATGACTGTTTTTCCCCATTTCTAACTATGGAAGAAATACTAGGAAATACTTGTAAACCCCATGCTTAAAACTCTCCTGTAGTCTCCAAGATTCTGCTTCCATTTGCATAACTTGATCTGATCACAGTGTGTTGTTTGAAAAAATATTTCTTGAAATTCATCTTGCTCAGTTATGGCTACTCCTGTGTTTTATGCTGGTCAAATCCTCCTTAGAATGCAATGTACACACACCTTTCAAATTCATTTCACAGTAGGTTGGGGAAAGTTTACATGGGGCAATCTTCCCCACAACTTTCTCTTCGCCATATGACAGTCATGTTTCTCATGCTGGTTAAACCACTGATGGAGATGAGCTTGAAGCACATGAACTGTGACAGCCAGTATTCAGTTTCTTGGTAGAAACATTTCTCATGAAAAAACTGGCAATGCTTTGGCAGATTTTTGGGAAGAGAATGGAGAGGGGATGGAAGTGAACAGTAGGCAAAAAGAGAGAATTTTTTTTAATACTGCTGTTAAATTTGTGCATCCAGTTTTACTTAATCATGTTATTTTTATTGTCCTCAACTGGGATTTCTCTAACAGATTATGGAGATTCAGAATATATCTATTGGTCTGCAGTGATTGTAGGGATGCCCACTGTCCATCAGTCTCAGACCAGATGTTGGTGAAACATTCTGCTCTACAGAACAGATACCAACTGGTATTTGCTCGCTTTTTACCTCTCTTAAATCCAGATGTAGACAAAGGCCCTTGATCACCAAACACAGGTTGTTTTACTCTGGTTGCTGCAAAAGCAGCTTTGTGTCCTCTCACAGCAGATATGCTGATATACACTGCAAGCATCAATGAGAAGACAGGGAAACAATATGAAATAAAGGTGATTTTCCACATACACCCAGTAAAATAGCTCAGAAGAGGTCAGGAATGAATTTCAGTTTCTGTTTTTCGCCTGACAGGACAAATGCCGACTTCCATAATACATTGATGCCTCACATTCCCAAGGACACTGAGCCTGAGAGCTCTCAAAATTTACTGGTTTTACTGCTAACTGTAGGCATAAACAGTAAACCAGAAACAGCTGACACACTTCAAAGTTACGCTGTTTATGTGGCAGTATTGCACCTTGTACCCATACCCAAGGCTGTATCATGAAACATTAGGTTCAGAGCATATGCTCCCATTGAGGAGATCTGCATCAACAATTCCCTCAAAGGGATCCACTGACTTGGGAAGCCATGGGAGCAGAAACTGAACAGAAACATCACGTTTTCTGTGGACAGAAATCAGGGGAAAACCATTATGAAAGCTGCAGGTTGTGGAGCCCACTGTTGTTCTCCCACATGTCTCCTCAGTGACGTGTCTGCAATGAGCACTGGACAGAGCCTTCAAAGTATGGGGAAAAAAACGATTAAAAGCTGAACCCCTTTATGCAAAATCAACTTTTTCAGAGAATCCCATGATCACATTTTATCAAATTTTCTCTGAAGTTTTTGCAAGTTCTCCTGAAGGAAAAATTATCTCATATGCCAACCTTCCAATTTCTGCTCCATGTCTTGTCAGCTGTAAAGTTATTCTAAAACACATTTTAACAATTATTTTATAACAGCAACAATACACTCTTTTTTTATCCTGTATCCCATCTTGCTAGGAAGCACACTTTTTCTGACTCAAACTGACCTCGAGGCAGGGTTTCTATTGTTGTTGAAACTCCTTAGTTGCTTGAGGTTCTATTTGCTGCACTTTAGCAACCCATAACAGGTTCTTTTCCTCTCAGACTTATCCCATGTTGCTCTTCATTATTGTTCAATAAATACTTTTCCACAACATTTGTGGAAGTCCAGGAAGTTGCTACTGTCCTCTAATCTTGTAAAGGAATCTTGACCAGAGAGCCAAAGGCAGGGCAGTGAAACAATCCATCTCCTCCATCTTCTATCTGCCAAGGAGCAGACTTGGTTTCCAGTGCGACCATCCCTCATCTTGTACATGTCACAAAACTTCACACAGTTTCAGGTACCCCTGTACCAGTGTGCCAAACTTTCTTCCAAGAACGAGGCAGGCAATCCAAAAGCATTAAACAGATACGATCACATCACAGAAGTTATTACAGTGAAGCCACACACAGGCAGAAATCACTCTGGACCTTTGCAAACCTGGTCTGCAGGCAGAGCAGTACCCAGCAGAGGATGGTACTGGGATGAGACTGGGATGAGGCCACAGCCTCCTTCCACTCAAATCTCTGTGACTAAGGGGTCCTGGCTCTGGGACAGGAGTTCCACTGCACCAGAGCAGTAATACTCTGAATCATCAGAACAAGCACTCAAGAGTACCTCAGAGTACTCTCTGATTTTGAGCTGAAGCAAGCAGAATAGCTTAATACATTGATAGAATGGGGGGAAAAAAAGTCTTTATCCTTTTAGCCAAGCTCTCTTTCAGCTGTTGAGATAAGATGAACTGAATCCAGAGGAATAGTGAGTTTTCATTTCTTAGTGATAAAATCTAAGCTGTTGTTAGAAGCCTCAGGGGGATTTAACAGTGGCTCCTAAATTCCTCAGGAGGCCTGTGAATTTGGAGTTCAGATCTGTGAGATAGGAATCACTTGGCACTTTATCAGCAGTGAGCTCAGCAGCCTTTGGAGAATGAAAATCACTTTTTTGTTCAACTTCCCCTGGTAGCTTGCCAACCTTCTTGTTACTCACTAAGTCAACTGTCTAGAAAATATGGTCTCTGGTCTAAGCCACAGGATTCAAAACACAGCTTCATAAGTAAGCAGCAAGGCAAGGGGAATTATGTCATCCCCTAACATCTCCTCAGCAGGCAGAGGCAGTTCAGCTCCCTGACTCCACAGTATCCCAACTACTCACTGGGGTTTGCTCAGTGGTGCCATTACCTTGCAGGCACAAAGTCTTCCCTCACCATGGAGCTGTCTGACCTCTTTCCTTCTGGAAAGCACTGGGCAGGCAGGGACACAAAGTGGTACTACAGAGGAATAGACTGTGGAAACAAAGTCAAATAACATGAGTAGGCAGATGAGCAGCTGGCAAACAATTCCCGAGCTGTGGAATGTCCTTAGCAGACTTTTCCAAATGGTTGAAGTATTCCCCCAAATACAGCCTCATCACGACCCTGATGGTTCTGCTGACATGGCTGATGTTTGCTCAAGCTGCCCTTCTGATAAGGTCACTTTAATAAACACAAATAGTCCATGTGTACAGGTATAATTACTACAATTTAATGAGACACAGAATAAAATGCTCTTGCCCAGTTACTAGGAACACTGAATTATAATCACAGCTATCATTACTTTCCCTCCTTCCCTTCAAAAAAAAATAATCCAAATTTATGTTTATTCTACTGGCATTCAAGCCCATGACTGGAGAAGCTGTACACAGAATCAGAGCTGCCAAAGCCATGGTCAAGGCCCAGACAGAGACTCCCATGGATTACACCACAAGGGATGGGAGAATAAACAATACCAGGGCAAAGGAAGGGATGTTCCCATGAACTTTGATTGCTCTGAAACATTAAATATTTTGCAGTCACCTTGACCAATTGTGGAGTGCTCTCCATTAAGCATTCATCATTTGCTATCCCATCAATCACAGTAAGTGAATCAGTAAAGAGCTGTGATGAATATAAGATTTACATCCGAAAGTGCTGATAATTTTTTCAAACAAAAGTCTGTCTTCTAAAGGAATCCTTCAAAAAAAAATCCTCATTCATAGATCCAAGCACAATGTGTGCAAGAAACCAGGACTTGGCTGTTTCTCCCATGTTAGGAATTTGGGTGATTTGAGATGTTTCACTCTTAATTTCAAGTAGCAATGTGAGTTTGCTTGTTCTTCAGCAAAGAGTGTGTTGGTGGTGTCATTTCCCTCAAATAGCCCTTTCGGCTGAAATGCAGTTCATGTTCCCTTCAGCATGACAAATAACACACTTCATCTCCCCCTGGAGCCTGGAAAATCTGAGATGAGATTGGCACTGCAATATAAAGAGAGATACTCTCAAAAGGGAGGCAGAATCATTTGAACCAAGGGAAAATAATCACTGGCACTCCTAGTTACTCATACTCCTCAGATTTCAAGCTGTATTTCAATGTAAAACAACTTTCCCTCTTGACATCCCTACAGCACCTAGCAAAATTGCATCCTGGCACTGCAATGGAACAAACACTGATTTATAAAAAAATACACAATCAATCACATGCGCTCTTGCATGAGCTATCCATGCCCACACATAATTTAAATACAGGTGTAGGTGTGTGTATGACTTCAGCTTTGGTCATTAAAAATACAGCACTGTGTCCAGAAGAAAACTTTTCTCAGCTAATCCTGCATTTCAGAGCCAGACAAGTTGGGGGTTCTTTTATTTAAAAGATAAAACACACAGGTGGTCTGCCATTTGCTGTGGGTACATAAAAGGAGTATCACACAGATAGCAAAGGAGAAATGGATGGCTCTGGCAGATGGCATCATGCTCAGGGTTAGCCAAATCCCCTCTCAGGCACCGGCCCATGGCCAAGCAGAAACACTTTCTGCCACAAACCCTTTGCGTGCCTTTGAGACATCTCTGTGCTGGAGGGGGATGTATGTCAATTCACATCTTGCTGATAAAACAAAATTTGATGCATTTTGGGAAGTGTGTTCATTCATAGGCCCCCCTTGGCCCCAAGGCTTTCCTTCCCTCTGCCTGGCTGGAGGGCTATCACAGCTCTGAAAGGTGTTACCACTAATTTTGAAGCTGGGTTTGCAAAATGAGGCAAAAAGACCCTCTTGGCTGGCTTCTCTCCATGCACTTCTAAAATCAGTAAGGTCTCTCTGAGAAGCTGGGAGAGCAATGGGTGCATGCAGCTGCTAAAGGAACTCACCAAGGGTGACTGACACTGGTGGAAGTGCTTTCCAAAATGCTCAACATCTCCCATTTGTTTTGACACGCTCTTTAGCTTATGTGATTCCAAAAAAATCTGCTTTTCTCAAGCCCACTGCACATGGTTACACAATGATTTCCACCACTTCTCTCATAAATGCACCACAGAGCATCCCAAGAGTCAAGACCTTGCAGCTGACCCTTTCCCCAATCCTTTTCATGCTCAGCCTAAGTTGTCAGACACTTGAAGGCACTCTGGGAAATCCAGCTGAGAGCCATTGCAGAGGCACTGTGACCTTCTAATCTGTGTATCCTCTTCCAAGGGCACTGTTGTCATGCTGTGGCACACACACTGACACAATTGGCCAGCTGTGAAATAAGGCTTGGGTAGGTTCTAGTGAGGGCTACAGACCCCACTTTTGGCAAGGTATCCCCAGACTGCCACTGCCTGGCACACTCAGTAAATGCTCAACAGATACAGAGGCAGCCACAGGGACTGGATGAGGGGAGGAGGAAGATGAGGAAGAGTCAAAAATGAGACACCACAGTGAGGCAGGACAGGGAAGAGAGAAGTAGGGCTTAACTCAGAGATAAGGAGCAGAAGCATCATCTAGGTTTTTTGGGAATTAATTAAAATTACCTTTGATCTAGCTCTCTATTTTGCCTTTCCTGAAATCTGACACTGCCTTACAACATCCTGTCCTGCTCCAGACTCCTTTACAGACAGCTTTAACACCTTGCACAGGCTTTCTTTCTCTCCTTCCTCCCTCCCAACCTCTGGAGTCAGTGGGTGCTCCCTTGGCGCCTGCTCTGCCCCAGCTGAAGGAGCACGTCTGTGCAATCACTTGAGCCATGATACTGCCACCATCACACACACACATTCTCTTATGATTCCCTAAATTCCTGTAAAAATCCAGAAATCCTGCTCAGGACAATTCTGACTTTATTGTGAAAGCTCTCAGCTCCAGCACATCCTTCCTCTTCCTCCCTGGAAAACCATTCCTAATATAAACCATTTTTCCTGTGCACACACACATGCCAGGACACCTCTGCCATCCCTGCTGTGGTTTAGGGGCAGTGATGATGCTCCAAAGCCAGCTTTCAGGCCAGCTGGGCAGCAGGTGCCATGCTGCAGCTGGCACAGCTGAGCACAGAGGGGCAGCCCACCCCACGGCACCCCACCACTCACATCACCTCCTTTCAAACCAGAGCAGCCCCTCCACACAACACCTGGGGCTTTAGAGCAAAACAGAGGCAGAACTGAGGCCTGAGCAGCAGCTCATCATCAGCAACTAAATCATCGGAGGATCTCTGGCATGGGTGAGGTCTGGGCAGCCTCTACTGTGCCCAGCTAAAGCATGGGCTGGCAGCAGCTGGCTCCTTGCAGGCTGCTTGGATTCAGCCTCTGATTTGGCAAGTGGAGAGTTTGGCTGTATGGACAAACTGAACCTTGCCAGGAGGGTTCCAGGCCAGAGAACTGGGGTTTGTTTACTAGCATACCTGCAGCCTCAGCATCAGGTAAGTGTTAAGGATTGTCAACAAACTCTCAGAAACAAGAAATACACAACAGTATCCTCAGTCAAGTGCAGTGGATACGGCAAACTTTTTTTTGCAACTTATTGCAAGATGGAGTCCAGGTAGTCTAAATGCTCTCCCAAAAACTCAACAAGTAATGTTCCATTCTCAGGTTTTACATTCAGGATTTCATTGCTTTGGCATAAGCACTTTCATTCCCAGAGAAGAGAATCCTGCATATTTGCAAGGCAGTGATTTTCCTCACATCATCTATCAAACTACTGCTGCTTTTTCTTCTGCCACCTCTGCCTCTTCACCTTTCCCCATCTATCACACATCCCAGATCCAACTGGCAGACTCTGGCAGATCCTAACAGATCCTGACTGTCAGACATGTCATGATTATATCTAACTTCAGACTTTAGATCACTAAACAGTAGAATGCTGAATGAGAAGTTGTCTTTGAGAAGGTGTCCTTTGAAAGGGCATCTCTTGGACATGAAGTAAAAGCCAACTGGATCCTGCTGATGTGCTGAGCTTGGTATGGGGGATTTACTGAATTTATTGGAGGCACTCAGAAACTCCATGCAGCTAAACCCAGTGCCTTGCTTGAAACTGATCCCTGACAAGGACTGGGATTATATTAAGATTAAAGCAACATTTTTTCCTATATCACATGGAGACAAATATTTATTCTCACTTAGAAGTTGTCTGTCTACAGTGCAGGAAAAAAATCTAAAATTGGACTACAGGTGGGAAATCTCTCTTTGCATTATATTGTTCTGCAATGACAAGTATGCCTTACGCTCTTTAACACAGCTCACTGTGTCTGAGCAAGGTTGCACATTAAAGACCATCCTTTTACTCTCCAGATTCCTCCTCCATTCCCAGTTGGAACATGCATCATCCTCACCATTTCATCTTGGCTTGGTGAAGAATACCAGGAATGACAAGGGAGGAAAGCCTGCCCTGGCTGGGAGCTCTGTGGGCACATGCCCCATGCAGCCAGGGCAGGCTCTGGCCAGCCAGAAGCACATGGAGATGGCAGCTCACATCCCTCTGTTTCATAGCTGGTGGCAGAAAGCAGTATCAGCCTGCACACAGATTCTGGGAAAGTCAGGGAACAAGCATGGAGCTTGCTTTTGTGCAAAACATATCTTAAGAAGAGATGCCCCATTTTACAATCGAGCTATTGTCCTGGGTTGTAGTTTAGGATGTATTCTATCACCATCTTCAGTTAATGGCCCATCAATGCCTTGCATGACTCAGAGATAACTCACTCTGGGATTATCTCTCTTTAATGGGCCATCAAGCCCCTGTATCACTCATCATCCCATTGTGAGATGCTCCGCCCAGGGGGAGGAGCCAAGCATTCCCACCTGGATATAAGCTGAATTTGGGACAATAGAGGCAGCCCTCACCCACTGGATTCTCAGAGGACCAGAGCTACCTTTCTATGGGATCACTGCTTCAGGAAGATCGCCTCACCTGGACTGCTTCTGTCACCCTGCTCAGGTTGTGTTCTGACTCTGTCTGTGGTCTTTTTGTATTATTGCATTTATTTTATTTCATCTTTTTTACCCATTTCTTCATTAAATTGGATTTCTGACTTGGAGCCTCTCACTCATTTTACTTTCAAATGACAACAACTACCTGAGTGAGCAAGTGGAGCACAAACCTCAACAGGGTAGTGAGAAACAATGAGTTGTTGTAAAAGTAAAGCATTATGTGTCTCTAGCTTGATGAATTAAAACAATATTTCATTTATTCCTATCTTTGGGATCAAGGCTTGGAAATTTGTGTGTAATCCTTACGGACTCTAATCCCTGACTGTAATTTCCCAGGGCTCCAGGAGAGGACACAGTACTCATGGTCAGTCTAACCACCAGCCACAAAACACCATTGAATTCATGGTGGTGCCCAGCTGCTTCCATGATCCTGCCTCCTGTCAGGGCAGGTCAGCCCATGGCGAGCTCATGCTGCCCGTTCTGCTCTCCACAAGCCCATGTCTCACAACCCTGACACCACAGTTCTGTGTCACTGCAGCATGGGCTGGCTTTGACTGCTGTTTACTTGTAAGCAGGAAGAAGAGAGAGGGTGTTACTACATTTGAAAAACAAGAAATTGGTTTCTTCATGCCATTTCATTGTTCTTGCTTCTAATTTGGTTCTACAGGCTGTCACCCCTCAGCAGGCATGGCTGTGTGACAGAAAAAAGTCTCTTTGTTGCTGTGGGTCCCTGCCCATCTGGGACCCATCTCCCACTGGACTGTTTCTAATGCTTTCTCCTGCTGTAAGCTTTGAGGTGGTTCCATTTCATCCCTCTTCCTCAGGGAGTTATCCTGAATAAAAATGCTGTGGCTCTTTCCCTGACAGGTCCTTAAGACAAGCTATAACTATTTTTCATATAGATGCAAAGAAGCTGGCAGCATTATGTTCAGATGGAGCCATTTGTCACTGGAGGTTAGCAAGGCTGAACATAATTTAATAGCGTGACAAAATTCCTGTTCTGTTTTTGCTCGAGCACCAAAGCTGTGGGTGAGAACATTTCAGGCCTGAGATCCAGACCTTGTCACTCTGAGTAATGGTGGGCACAGCTCTAGGGGCATTGCTGGAAGGGAAGATTGATATATAGTGCTAGCCTGACAATTCTGGGGGTAGCTGTTATTTTCTGGAACTATTGTGTTTATTTTATTTTATGCTGATCAGGGAAGCTCTGAGCTGAGAGCAGATGGTACTGACTTGCTCAGGGTTATTGCTGGTCAAGACTAAACAGTGCTGCACTCCTTTCTCACAGACAGCTATTAAACTGGAAGTGGATATCATTTATCCATCGGTATTTCATTGGAGTTCAGTTGGGAATGAAGCCACACTCAATTGGGCACTGTTCACTTACACACAGAGGGAGTTATGGTTCTTTGTTCCTAGAAACCCAAACCTGAAGTGAAAACCCCAGGTGCCCTGACCTCGGGCTATTACCAATACTTCTCTTACTGTTTCAAAACCCTTTTCTCAGCAATATGGTTTCCTTTCTCCCTCCCAAACTTGAGGAGACTAGATAAGGCATTGCAACAGCTGCTGACCCACTGGTTAGCAGGACATCCCTTCAAGGCACCTCTGAGCTGCTGCAGCCCCACTGTTGGGGTTCCTGGGAGTGGCTGTGCTTCTCCTTTCTGTATCAAAACATGCCCTGTCACATTATCATCCAATTCAGCCCCCTGCATCATTTGAGAGCTGTTTATTTGATAAAACATAAGCTAAACTTGCTGTGGACACTGTCATGGAGATGCATCCCCTGGGAAATCTTTTCTTCCTTGTTGAGGGAAAGGGAGATTGCACAAGGTAGTGTTGGTAATGGAAACGTTTCCCTGAATCAATTATTGACAAATCCACTGTCTTTCTCAAAGTCTGTATTAAAACCACTGATTCTGAACACTGGTCTAGCAGAGCTTGGAGGATCTCAGCAGCTGAGCATCCCATGTAGCAGGTCTGGGGCAGGCCTGCACAATTCTTGGGGATGGGGCAAACAGCACTTGGAAAGACAGAAGTGTCTCTAGGAACATGGGAGAAGAAGAAACATTCCACGAGGCAATACCCACTTGCCTTTGCAAAATAAATCAACAGATTGTGATCTCCAGAGGCTTTGTAAGGCTGCCTTGCTTTCCCTTTTAGCCTTGGCTGATTGACAAATATACCTGTTTTGCTCCAGTGCATAAAAGCATGCAAACAGTGAAATCTACTAATACTTAGATGAAGAAAAACCTAAAGTTAATGTAATGGTTGCCATAATAATTTACACTTAATTACAAATCATTGCAAGGCTGTATTGCTACAAATGCGGCAGAGGCTAGTGATTCTCTTAAAATAATAAACCTGAGTCATAGGTCTGCATAAATAAAAGCTTAACAGCAAACATTGATTATAATCACAATTAATGCAATTGTAATGTAATTGTAGCGTAATTAACATTACAATTTTTCAGGGGAAGTTGCATGATCCAGAATGAATTGAAAGTGTGTTCAGTTCGAATAATTCTTTCAGTTACTAATAAATTTTCAGTTGGCAATCCAAGAACAGAGATTTCCAAATTCTACAATCAGGACAGTATCTCGAAGTGGCAGGAGTTGTCAGACTAAGTTCTGAGTATGAAACTCAAGTCTACCCCACAGTTATAAGTGTGGTAAAGGTGAGTGTCAGGGCTGTGCCCCTGTGCACACCCTGTTCACTGAATTAATGAATTCCCTGGGTGGCCCAGGACCATCCTAGCTTGTCATCAGCACAGATGAGATAGTAAAGCTGCTTTGAGACAACAGGTTGCCTTGAAAGCAGGTCTGAACTCCTCAACATATCCATAATTAGGTAATTGACACACAGAACTTCTCCAGATGGGAATTTTTGACAGTTCTACATATTCCCCCAGGTAGCTCCTGCTGTAGCTCATCTCCTCTGTACATCTAAATGTGTATGTGATGATTAACATGTGGGTGGACTGTCCCTGGCATTCTCCTGTGATTCTGCTGCTTTGGCGTCTGCAGAAGGGATCGAGTTGTACATAGATATGACATTTACAAGTAGTCAGTACAAACTGTTCCTGCAGATGCAAAAAATTAGTCACGTAGGACAGTGTTTTGTACACAGTTAAGGTATTTAAACCAATTTGATATTTAGTTGTCACAGACGAAACACTCCAGAATTGGAAATTTCACTTAATTTATTGCCAAGCCACACAAGCTTCTGATCCTTGATTCGGATGTCAAGAGAAAAAGAAATAAACATTTTTTGTTTAAGCTAGACACTTAACATGAAACTCCATCCTCCCTCCTTCTCAACTTCCTTTATTTTTATTGCAGTCACAATTGTTCCATCAAAACTCGCTGGCAATGGGATGGGTGGTGTGAGAAAGTGGAAGCAGAGCATGTGATGGCTTTTTGCTGCCCACACAACTGCTGCTGCTCTGCTCTTCGTGATTCCTGACACTCTGAGCAATGGTTTCCACCACACTGCACACCACTTGTACCCTTCATTGCTCTCCTCCCCTGTGTCCCTCTCTGGCACAGCTCACTCACGGGTGTGTTTTTTCACCACGTGGTTTCCACGTACTTCAGGGCAGGCTGGAATCATTTTTGGCAGGCAGGAAGGCAGGGGCTCACCCTAGAGAGGCCAACACTGCAAACCAGTGACACATGAAGGTTGGTGACACCTGCCCTGGGCAGCAGTATGGTGACAAGGATGGCTGGTCATGCAGGAGAGTGGCAAGGCTTGCAGCAAAGCACTTGTACAGCACTTCAGTGGGGACTCCTGTTGGCACAGAGCAGCAAGTTTTACTTTAAACATTCTCTCATAGAGTATCTCTGCAACATTGGCCCGCATGAGAAAAGGTTACTTAAATACTTCTATAGCACTTCTGAAAGATGCACAGCTCAGTGTGCCCCAAAAGCATGGACATGAGGGTTAATTGCCTATCAGCAGCAGGCTCACTCCAATTAGAAACACTAGCGACCATCTTAGAAGTAGAGCCAAATACTATCAGAGATTAGTTTCTTGTTTATGCTGACAAATGAAGGGGATCTGAAAAGAGGCTGTGTGTCTGTCCATCTCTCAGAGAGCATTGCAAGGCAGGAAAGCTGCCAGCCTGATGCCTGCTGAGGAGCACTCTTACTTTAGGATGAGTTTCAGTCCTGATGGTGCTAGGCATGTATGTGTGTATGTGTAACAGGGAATCTGCCCAAACTGCAGCATGGATATCAAAACCTGCTGGGAAAGATGGGACAGGAAGGGCTTATGGATATGATTGTCTGGTAAGAAATACTGGAGATATAAAATCTGTGAGTGAAATAGAAATGAAGGCCAGCTTTGAGATGTGGCATGGCAGGCAGGAAGATGGTGATTAATAATAGGTTGAAGGACAGAAAACAAAAGGACCCAAGAATGCAGTCTGTCTCCACCTGCCAAGGCATCAAGGAAAAAGTAGATAAGAAGAGTAGTCTTTAGAGTTTAGAATATAGGATGATATGGTAATTTAGTAGTTCTCAAGTTGTGCCTGCAAAGTTTGTAGGTTTTGTATCTTGCACGGTTGGTCACTGTAAATTAGATATTCATCACAAAAGGAGATATAATGTGTTGGAACAAGGTCCTCGCTCTCTTTCCTCTTAGCTCTTACCTTCTCCTCTTGTCTCTTGCTCCTTCCCATCTCGCTGCTCTCCTTTTTCCCTACTCTTTTCCCTGTGCTCTATTACCTCTCTTGCCTCTTCACCCCTTCTCTTGCCTGCTCTCTCCCTCTGCTTCTCCTACCATCTCTCCTCCAGCCCTGACCACGGCACTCTTCTCACCTCCCTTACCTCATACCCCTCTCTGTCCCTCTGTCTTTGGGGCTTCCCTTCATTCGAGGCGGTGGCTGAAAGCAGCCCTCTTTACCCACCACCCTTGCAATAAAAACACGTGTTTCTAGAATATCTCAGGTCTGCAGAGTTCCTTGTCCCTGCCGTCCACGGATGCCCTTACAAAAGCTCACAGTCACACTGATGTAGCTTTGAGCAGAAATCTGGGGCCACAGAAGCTTACATAAAGTGTCTCAAGTAACTCCTCTGCGTAGTTTTACCCTGAGCAGGGAAAACAGTCTCCTTGTACCATGTAAGGGCTGTCGAGGCCTGATCCAGATGTGTCCATTTGGGGAAAGGATTAAGAGAAGTTTAAGTGAGTGGGCAGTCTGCAAAGCTGGGACATTTGAATGGATTCTGTCCTTCTTCCTTCTGCTGGCTGACTTGGGAGTCCTCACCCCTGACTGTTTTTTGCAACAATGCTGTTGAGGATGAAAGCAAAATGATTGCTGTAATTAAATCACTTCATTGATCTAAAAAATTTCTGACAGCTTTTTTTGTACTTATCTAAATTTATGTCAACTCTGGTGGCAGTTATAAAGCCCTCAAATACCCTCAGATATTGCAGTGATATAAGTGCACTGTGAAATCTAAACATTTTTTTCAGAATGCGCTTTTAAATGAAGAAAACCGTGGAAGCTTCTCAGAGAAATGCTGTTTGCAGTAGCCAGGCAGTTAGTTTTAATGCTGATCCCTAATCCTACTTTCAGTAAATCAAAAGTGGAACGAAAATTGTATTATTTCACAATTGCTAAGGAAGTCAGTTCTGCTGTCAGCAGATGTGATGGCCAAAGATCCCCTTAATCACACACACAGGATGTCTGAGTGATACATCTCTGGGTAAAAGAATAAATATCAGTGTGAAAGTGAAAGATTGGCAAACATTTCACGTAAAACCTTAGTTATGTAGTGTTTCAGAGGGTTTGAGTCATGGACACTTTCTACTGTAATATTAGATGTTGCAGACTGTGAAGACGTCATCGTTAGCACAAGTTGTGCCCCCTTATCAGGCAGAAATAAATACAGAGGTCACTTAACCTGCCACATATTGTACTCATTTTTATTGTTATGGCAATAGTAACTCCACCAAATTTCTATGTTTAATTTACTTCAGGTACAGATAGGTGTATCAATATACATTTATTTTTTAAAAAAATCTATATTTTAAAATATATTTTACATATATTAGTATATGGATCACACTACTCCAGATAGACACAAACTTTTACAATCACATCACAAAGCATTTTTAGAGGGACTCACAGATTACTGATGTTTACCCCAGGGTAATTACTGTCACATCATGTGTACCTTTTGTCTGTCAGATACATTAAATTGAGGTACAGACTGCCAGATGATGAATGTGTATTTTCTCAAATTCCTTTAAACATACTCAGCTTTTAATGATGTCCCTCTCAGACACCAGATGAAAGTAGCATTCAGACATTTAACAGCTAAGTTTTGCTGCACAACTTGTCCCAAGGCCAGGGTAATGGAGATTCCTTCAGGACCTATGAAGGTGATCTCTGACAACACATTCTTGGCTGGCAGGTGTTTCAGCACATATTAAATACCTGGAATATATCCAACTGTTTGGGAGTAGTTGTATAAAGTCTAATCTGATACAGAATTCCTGTGCAAATGTTGATAGATTAAAAGGCACATGATAATTCTAAATACAGACTGTCTTCTTCATTCCCTGTACACTCCCTTTCTCTTCTTATTTTCCTTAAACCTTCCTTTGGCTTTAAAGTCCCCAATCACATTTTCATTGCACATCATTATTTATGTAAAACCTGAAACTGAAGGGTTGTTTAATTTCAGTGTATGCCTGCAGATTAGGCTGAAGTCCATGTGAGATACCATATTCTTCTAGAAAGCTTTGGAAGCAGCAAAGGGCAATATGTTATTGCAACTTGTGAAGGACTGCAGCTGTCTAATTAGTCTGAGACTACATTTTTCTGGATTGAGTTAAGAAGCTGTGAGCTGTGGGCTGCTAGCTGACAAGGCTGTCATACCACAGCTTCAAAGGGTCTGAACTCTGCATTCCCAAGAAACAAAATATTTTCATGGCTGCATGCAAGAAATATCCTGCTATAAAAGAACATCTAACAGTAGTGCAGATGGAGCCCTTATCTCCATCATCCCCCACAAATCTTTAAGAGACTGAGTGTCCAACCTTATGTAAATACTTCTCTGTTTAGTACCTGAGGAGTATGAGGAGTCAGATTGATTGTATTCCCATTACAAGGCAGATGCTGAAAAAGGTCCAGTGCATATTTACTTATCATCTGCTGAGGAGTAGGTTCAGGATGACCAAGGAGCTGCTGCATGTGGTCCATTTAGAGAGGTTGAGATTCTATACCCTGGAGAAAGGTCTAAATGATCCATGCAGAAGAGCAAAGATAACGGGCACAAATTGAAATTAAAAAGGTGTACCAGTCTGGACTCTGTTAAAAGCTTCTTCACCATGAAGAAATTCCCAAAAATCAAGCATTAGAATAGGTTGTCTAGAGAAGCTGTGGAGTCTCCATCCTCTGAGGGTTTCAAGACCCCATTGGACACAAGCCTGAGGGACACAATCTGATCCCATAGATAACTCTGAGACCTCCTGAAGTCCCTTCTAACCTGAATTATTCTAAAATTATAAAAAATTCATGGTGTTCTCATTGCAGTTGCAGTTTGTCTCTGTCTCCCATTCCTGGGCCTGGTGACACAGCATGGATCCCGTGTTTAGGTAGGGACAGGAAGAGTGAGTTCTAATGGCTTTTGGTGGAAGTTATCTGCAGCATACACTGGTCTCATGCTGACTTACAGTTGTCTGTGCATGCTATAACTCATTCGTGTGAAGAATTCAGAGGCTCCTGTCTTGCTTTGTGTTACTTATTTCTTCCAGCCTTTCCCTTCTTTCCACATACCATTGGAAAGGTTCTGCTGATGACTGCTTGGACTCTTGAGAATGCCAGTGTGGCCTGGCAAGGTTAATGGAAGACAGAGAAGGGACACTACATCCCAGAAAGTTCTGGAAAAGGAAAAAGGGGGGCATGCAGAAGACAGTGCTGTACTGTTTTTTTCCCATGTACAGAGAATAAACACAGTGGCAATGACAGTAACAACATGATGCCAAGCCCACCAGTGGCAGGAAATGAAAGCAGATGTGTTCAGAGCAAGCTTTCCCTGCAGAACTGCAATCACATTGCACACAATCAACACAATTATTGCAGTGGTCTTAACCAGAAACAGATGTGATGTACTGTTTTCTGTGCAGGAGTTTTCTCCAGCTAATGTCAAACAAGGGAAACACCTCTTTAACAAATCCAGCACACTCTGCTGCCTGTAAGTGGTCTACAGCAGGAACGGTGGCTGGACAGCTTTGGAAAATGCTTACATTCACAGTGTGTGCACTTATGCCCTTTCTCTTAGGGTTGAAGCAACTACACAAGGCAAAATAGTCACCAGTGTAAGGTCTCTGAGCAGCCAAGGACCATGGCGTGAGGACTGAGGATGATGGTGACAGGAAGAAATATGTTTCCTGATTCCATTGGATGGCCTTCACCTAGAGCACAGTTCTTGACCTTGGATGGGAACACCACACCCGAGTCCAAGGTTCCTCTACCATGACAGCCCTTACATGAATCCCAGACTACCTGTGGCACCACGATGAACTTGTGACCAAAGCTTTTATCTAGATTATTTTAAGTGAGATAATTTTTGAAAAGTCCTTAGCCCTAGATGTAGTATTGTAAATCTTGAACAAACATGCTGCTGACAAGCACTCCTCTAACTGCACTCCTGGAAGCAAAACCTGACCCCCCTCTTCCAGCACAGCCTCACACAAACCTTGTCAATGCTAAATCCCACATCCTTCCTGTAGGAGGGTGAAGTCTGAGACATCTGTCTTTGAGAATAAGGAAGAACAAAAAGTAATCCCTTAAACTTAAACTGGATAAAGAACAGGAATAAGGATAGCAAAAAGAATGTCAACCCCCCCCTTGAAAGAATCATAAAAAACAGAAGCAAAATGCAGTGCTCATGGCAATGGGCCCTGGCAGCCCACTGCTGAGTGGAGCCTTGTCTGAGCTATGACACAGGTCAGGGAGAAACACAAAGTGGAGTGATCACAGAGTGAGGTACACACAGCAACAAAGGCTCCACAAACAATGGTGACTCTTCCAGATGACTACAGGGACTTGAAGATTCAAGGGCTGAATAAAATGAAAGGCTATAAACTGTTCTGAATCCAGAGCCTTGGACAAAGCGTTGACCAAAAAACCCCAGAGGACATTTAAATGGTTACAATTTGTATGCCTTGATTTCCCAATTTATTAAATGAAAATAATGTTACCTACTCATATATTTTATATGCTTCATTCCTTCAATGTTCAAAGGGCTCTATGATCTTAGGAGGGTAGGCAGATATAGAAGTGCAAGACATATTCTTTTTGATTACCACCTTATTGATCAAAATTTCTCATATACTTGGAAATTCTGCCTGAATTGAAGTGACTTTTCAATGCCATACAGCAGTGTTTGACTACACATGGAAAATAATCTGAAGACCTTTGTTTCAATTAAGATGAAGAGATGGGAAATTTATTCAGAACGCTGGATTATATTCTTAAAAAAAAAAACCAACAGAAAACCAAAAACAAAACAGTAAGGCTTTGTAAGATAGCAAAAACACAATAAAAAAATCTTACAGAGTAGAAATTCCTCTCATCTCAAATCTCTTTGGACTTCAGACTCCTCTGGCTACAACAGGAGATATTAAAATGTAAAATCTCAGCTCTAGTAAAAGAACCTATTTTAAAAATCGGTGAAATACATAAAAAGGCACCTACCAAGGAGTCTATGTAATCAAGCTTAATTAAAGAAAAGTATGTTTTCAAAACCTTACCACATTGATGGCTTCAGCAAAATCTTCCAATAATTTTGTGATGTCCCAGCCTTAAGAGGAATGAAGCACTCAAGATCCATAAATGCTCATGGTTGACAGGAACAACAGAAGTCAAAAGGTCTGCAAAAACTCACAAGGTTTATTAGTAAATTACACATTTTGCATAGAAATTGCTCTGTTACCCCTGTCCTCTTACATAAGTACACAGCAGTGGGTTTTCTATAAAGATGTAAGATGAAAGGGAAGAAAGAAAGAGTTGAATCAAAAGGAGGAGAGAGAAAGAAAAAAGAAAGAAAGAAAGAGATCACTAGTACTGGCTCCAGTGTTGATGCAGCTGATGGGGTCCTGGGAGAACTCTTGGGCTTGGGGGAGGTACTTTTTATAGATAATTTTCCCCACCCTGAAGACAGATTCTTGCTTTCTATGCAAATCAGTTGTTATGTACAGCCCATTCTTTCAGACCTTTCTGGAAATGGGCCAGAGGATTTGGGGGTCTTGGGTGTTCTTCTTCCCCCCCACACCAGTCCATGCCCACGTCTTGATCTTATTCCTGTGCTTGCACTGGACTGTGTTGTGCTTCTCTCCAGGAACCAGAACAAGGACATTTGTCCCTCAAAAGTGCTTCACTACCTTCTCACAGCCCCCTTCTCCACACACATCCTGTTCTTTCTCACAGCCTGTTATTATTACCAACAAGCCTTGGTAATTTACCTGCAATCCTTTGTTGGCTCCACAGCTATGGGTATTTGAGACATCCATTCAGTCCCTTATCTTCTGGCCTTCTACAGATTTGTACATGACAACATAGTGATGTGCACACTTTTCATTTTGTAATGCAAGACCTTCTGATAATGACACCAATAATGAGTGAATGATACTGGTAAAGTAAAAATACAGTCAATTGAATAAAAGAATGTACTTTTCATCTTGTCCAGTGGCTAGTCCATAGAAGACAAGCTTATACTGCTCCTCCTGATAATGGTTTTAATACAAAGAGACAGCCCTGGTGACTTAATCAGATTAAACATGACAGGCTTGATATTGATTTGCTATTCAGTCACAATAATATACATGCAGCAGTTTTATTCATTATATGAAAATCGGATTTTATCCAATGTTTTAAAAGAATTTTATTAATGGTACAGGTTTTCGTTGATCTTTGAAGGATTTAATTCTTATAATTTAAGTAACCGGACACGGATCAGAAAAAAAACGGCGTTTTGAAGTTGTGCTAATGAAGTCTCTTGCTGTGCCAAATCAGAGTTCATACTTATTACCTACTTTATTTAACCAGAAGAAAATTTCAGCTTAAATTTGCCCATTTCTGTAATCATTACACCTGCTTTACATTGCAGTGACCTATTCACACAGCTCAGCTGTAAATAACCAGCATGTATGAAGTGGGTAAAAGCTTATACTCCAGCATAAAAATTAGGGCATCTTTACTTACATCATTGCCACTGACTAGCAGGCAGTCATGCAGACTGGAGCAGTAGAAGATTAAAGCACTTCAGTTGTGCTGCTTCTGCATTAACTGATAGGTGTTGCTCAGAAAATGCTAAATGAAGTCCAGGATTTCCCTAGGCACTCATAATTAAGCATATTAGATCTAAGCATGAATTCACTGTGTTTCTCTAAATAACTCAGCTGAAGACCAGAATTTCACAGAAGTCTTCTATACATTAATAAATCACAGCATATTTGTAGAAATATTCACAAGAGTATTGGTACATCTTGCCTCCTTATGACAAATTTACAGGCTCAAAAAGTACACAGGAGTATCTGTGCAGAGGGAGTTCAGCATGTGTTGCTTGTACAGACTTGTCCCACCATCAGGAGCAACTTGTCCCACCATCAACAACAAAATCCTGAACAATACTGTCTGAAATCTTCGTTGACCTGCTTTGAGCAGTGGGCTAGGGCTCAAGCTAGAGCTCTTTCAAGGGTTGTTCCAATGTGGACAGCTCTATGAATTATCACATGGTTTAAGTGCCCTGAGATCCAACAGGAAATGGTTGAAAAATGCATCAGCTCAAGATTTGCTTAGACTTCGGCTAATCTTTTTCCCTTCCTGGTGCATCTCCTCTTACCAGCTCAAAATACACATTTTAGAGACTAGCATTCTATCCAGCAATATGCTCTGATTCCCAGGTCTGAATCTGAGCCATACCACCACCCTTGACTGCATCTGGAGCTCTCAGAGTGATGTGGATATATGAAATTCAGAACTGTCCTCCTTGCCTAACTTTGCCTTGCTCACCATATTAAATAACCCCTGGTCTTGTGAAGCTGATATGATAGAAGAGATGTTGATTGGGGTGACACAGCCAGAAACCACTGTACCATGGTGGCTCAACATGTAAATTAGGACACATTTCCTCTGTGGACTTCCTGACCTAATGGAACCCCATAAAACCTGCCTGTGGCATGACTCATGGGAAGGGCACAGAAGATGACTCCAGCACCATTTGTATAAAGAAGGATGTCTGACTATTTCTTCTATATACATTCCCACCGTTGTCTTCTGGAAATTTTCAGTCTTTAATTTTACTCCCACTCCTCTCCATTGCTCCATGCTAGTTAGTTGAGCCCCACTGTCCTCTCAATATTTCCCTTTGTGAGGAAAAGTTTTGGCTCTTTACTATTTCAGCATCAAATAGAACGCTGTTGCTTCAACTACACACTTGGCCATGTTCCCCTCAAATTTCCCATGTTGCATTTCCATTTTCTCTGTAAAGAAGACCTTTGGGATTAGCAAATTTGCACAATATTTATCAATTAGTTATTTAAATCTCAAAAATCTTCTAAATTTAAATCTTTTAATTGGAATAAAACAGCAGATCTTTGTGACAATATAGGTTAGGTGAATGGATAATAAATAAGCACTAATAAAGGGACACGAAACAAATCCTCTTAATAGGAATATGCATTAATTTTCACTACTACAATCAGTTTATAAGGAGAGAAAACATTACTATAAAACACTGGGGAGGTATCTGTAGAGAAAAAGTAAATCAGATATCTTCTGATTCCCCAGCAAGAAGAAACTCCTGCCAGCAGCAGTAGAATAGATGCATTAAACAGAAAGACAAATAAACGGAAAATGAAAACTTAAGGAAAGTACTGGTTCAATACAGTAAATTAACAAGGGCTGTGGAAAAGGTCATGTTTTATCTGACACACAAGGATTTCACACAACTTTCATGTCAGTGAGTTCACTGGCCCACAAATTTCCCGAATATTTGTGGAATGACTATTAATTGCTACCTGATAAGAAATGTCATCTTTTTTTCCCCTTGAAGACTATCTCTTATTCCAGTTTAAGAAGTAATACTGAGATATGACTATTGTTTCATCCCAATTTCAGTACTGTTTTGATACAAAAATCATATCTCTAAAACTTGGTCATCTAAAATCTCACTTCTGTTTCCACTGTCTTTGAGATCTCAGGATCAAATTTACAGAGAGAGAAAATACAAAAGATACCTTGCTAATATCCATATAAAGGATATTGCTATAAATAATCCTTGCTAATAATCTAGAGAAAGGACATGCTATAACAACTGTGAATTTCAGGGGTGTGTTCCAATTACTTGGTTCATTTCTTCAGAGCACTGAGGAAGAAATGAGACTACAGGCAGGAACTGAATTCAGAGAGCTTAGCAAATCAGCAGGGGAAAAGAGGAAATGCTGCGTGCAGGGGCTCATGCTGTAATTCAGTTCATCATAACTCATCATATCAGCAAACTCTCCAAATATCACCACGGTGAAAGGGCAAAGCCAGACCATACAGGTATCTGTTAGGTCGGTGCAATCCAAATCAAACAGCTCAAACTGGGACCCCACGTTGATCCCTGATGTAGCACAAGCTGTCACATACAGTGCCTACCCTCTCTCTCCTAATAGGCACAGGCAGCTCTTTCCTCTACTACTCAGTCTCAATTTAAGACTATGTGGGATTTTTAAAATTTATGCATCAGTCTGGTCTGTATTGAAATTGAAGCATAAAGTTCATCCTGTCTCATCCTGTCACAGCAGGCTCCAATCCGCAGTTTCCATTTCACGTTTAATTACAAAGCACTAAATAAAAATCAGGAACAAATGAGAGTAAAGTAGAATTTAATAGAAAGAAGGAGACCTAAATCCCAATGTACCATTCACAGAAAACCCTATAGCATAGTAGGAAACCTATTTGTTTAGCTCAAGGACCCCCTTGATGCCTCCGTTTGCTTCTGTGTGTGCCCACGACCCCAACTGCTCCAGTGCCTGCCACTCCTTAGCCCATTTCCTTTGCTTACATCCAGAGCACATTTCTAGGCCATGCTCCTTGCACACTAATGGGATTAAGCTCTTCACAAAATGCAGCTGAAATCTTTTCCCGTGTGGCCAGCGGGAGCAGAAAATTTGCCCACGTGTTTATACAGCAGCCCCAGAGCAAAGGGTGGTGCAGGGGCTCCCACCCTACAGCCCAGCCCTGTGGGGAGCATCCAGGGTGGATTGGGGGCTGCAAGAAGAAACCTACATCCCTCTACCCTGTAAGGATTGCAGAGCAGTGCTCTCAGAGCGTGTGCACTGCTCCAGTGACTCTGCATTTCGTGTAAATCAGCCCACAGAGATCTTGGGAACCACAGTGACCTGCGCAGTGCAATATTGTGTAAGACCACTTCAAAAAAAAACCAGCAACCTTTTTTCAGAGGTCATCCACCTTTGAGACATCAAAGAGAAAGACCTCCATCTCTGCAAATGAGTTTACTTAGACACACTTCGTCATTTTTGCAATTACTCACCAACTTGTCAATTTTAATCTTGTTCAATTCAACAGATTAACATCCTAAATTTAAGCACCCAAGGCAGTTATTGGCTGTTATCAGCTTAGGCTAATATTCTAAAGACAAACCTTTTCCCTTCATTTTACCTTAAGAAGCAAAAATACAAACCTATAAATTTCCATGAGGAGCTCCCTGTTTTTACAGGTGTTCTCCTAGACAATTGTATTTCAACCTCTGCACAGAAGGAGCAAGGAATGGCACAGTCCAGCTGCAATTTGCATGCACCAGCTCTGAAGGAGCAGAAATGATCCTGCATCTGTGGTGCTGGGATTCTCACCTGCAGCTGGGATGACTTAGCAGAAGAGCGCCGCATCGTAATGCAGCATCACAGCCCCAGCCAGTTACAGACACCCTTGTTGACAGAATGGCCTTGATTTGTCTCTTAGTTCAAACTGTAATCTGTTATGCCCTGTTATGAGAATGGGACAGTGCTAGAGGCTCTGTCCAATCCCTATCATTTATATTCACTCTCCTCAGGAATGACAGGAGCGAGGTATTTCCCTGATAAACCTCACAGTTCCCTTTCAGAAAGGGTGCCAAGGGGGAAAAAAATCACATATCTTTAAACTTACAGTGCAACAAATTTTATAACCTTGTGATATTTTTTTGGCCAGAACACTGTCTGTATAGTAGAGCTTGCCCTCCATACAATTCTTCAGTGAGCATAAATAAATTATTCAGTTTCTTTTATTTTCTTTCTGTTTAAAGACACAGTGCACAAGATCCTGAGTGTACTAAAGTCAGTAGCAGCTCGTTGGAATACCACTACATTTTACAGGATCAGGCTGAACTAGAAAGTCTTGAGCATGTTAACACAAGCCCAAGGGAAAAAACAGTTCAAGGCTGAAGTTCATGTGAGGACAGTGGCGATGTTGTAAACTGTGAAACTGGTATCTCTTCTATCTGATGGGTTTGAGCAAATGCCCACTGCCTGTCTCTCTACTGCTTTTACAAAACGTCTGGATTTATCTTGTTTTGCTTCAGGTGTTCTCCTGCAAAGCCAACATGAACATTACAGAAACTGGGCAATCAATAAATATGTATAATTTTCCAGGCTGTCTACTCATTAGAAAAAAAAAAGAAAACAACAACAACAACAACAACAACAACAACAACAACCACCACCCACCCAAAAGAAAAACAAAACCACAAAAAAAACCCCAAAAATCTCCCCCCCCCCCCCAAAAAAAAAACCCACCAAAACAAACCAACCAACCAAAAAAAAACCCAACAACAAACCAAAAAACAAACTCTGGATAACTGGTGTTTCGAGGGAGTTCTGGGTTTTGTGTTTTTTGTTGGGTGGGGTTTTTTTTGTTCTTTCTTTCCTTCCCAGAAGGCACAAATCAAATTAGGAAATAGAACCTTCAGCTTCCTAGAATGAAAATGGAGACCTGAATCATTAGAAAGTCATCTTCTGTATTTCTAAACTGGACAGGTGGCATTTGATCCTCAGACATAACTGTGGCAGCTTGGCTGAACTTTACATACGCTGCAAAACTGTTGTCAGCCTTGTATTTTCACCTGGACACACAACTGTGTATCTGTCTGAACACACACTGTGTGTTGTGAAATACAAAACAAAAGTCAATCATTTAGCTCCAGGTCTCTGATCCCTCCAACACGCGAAGCTCAATTATGCCCTGCAGACACTGCTGTAACTGTGTTAGTGCAGGGGCTCTGCTTGGAATCAGCCCACACATCAGGGGATAAACAAACACATAGCTAGAAATGGTCTCAGCTCCAGAGGACTCATAATGTATTCTAGAGCAGTTAACACTGATTAAATTATAAACGTAACTCTAGATAAACAGCAATAAAATCTTCACACTATGACAGAACATCACAAATTCTGTTTTTGGCCAAACACTGCTAAAGAAACAATTTAGAAGTATATCCGAATTCTGAAATAAATGTATTGGAAATATTTCATTCTTTTTGCTATAAAAGTCAGAGACATTCATTATGATGAACTCTATTTGGCTAAGCTGATAATCATCACTGTAATGTGGTGGAGGATAGTTGGTTTGGGAGGTAGAGAAAATCCTTTGTGTTGACTTGATTCAAAAGGAAAAGAAACTCAGCTGTTTGGATGTTTGGGAATCTTGGTGTGTGGACAAAGGTGATCCACTCTAATATTCCTGTCAGCTCTGTTCCTGCACTGCATCCCACACAGCCATCATTTGACCAGCTGCAGAGGCTTATTTTAGTTGCACATGGATTGTGCCAGGGACACACTCAGTTTAGTTCAGAGGCTACTATTACAAAGTTTATTGGCTCAGGTACAGTGCTGCACAAAGAACATTACACAGTGTTTGGTGTCAGTTCAGGAAGAAGTTTTGCCATTTTTATATGACCTGGGACACAAGAAACCAGCTTTACTAACTCAAGCTGGCTCCATACACTGTATATCCTAACCACAGTACAAAACAAGAAAACCAAGAAATGCAAGACTTGCACTTATAAAGACCTGCACTTTATAAACTTTATAAAGTCACATTAGATTCAGCAAGCTCCTGTGCAGGAGGGTGTTTCTTGATCCAGGCTGATGCTAGATAGACGCACTCAATACTCATGTACTACATTTACTTGTCACGCAGCTCATGAGGAGACTCCAGCATGGAAAAATGAGACAGCAGGTCCACCTTAGTGGCTCTTGGTAGAGGTACCTCAGGACACAGCCAAAACTGTGCGGATTCACAGTGCCAACTCAGAACCAGTAAGGCGTATTTGTTAACAGTAATGTTCAGCGTGTCCTGTGTCATTTCACCCATCTGTGTGACAGCAATTTCAAGCTATCTCAGCTTCAGGTAATTCTTCCCCTGTGCTGGGCACTGGTGAGGCCACACCTCGAGTGCTGTGTCCAGTTCTGGACCCTCAGTTTAGGGAGGATATTGAGATGCTTGAGCACATCCATAGGAGGCAACAAAGCTGGTGAGGGGCTTGGAACACAAACCATGTGAGGAACGGCTGAGGGAGCTGAGGGTGTTTAGCCTGGAGAAAAGGAGACTCCGAGGTCACCTTATCACTCTCTACAACTTCTTGAGAGGTGGATGTAGTCAGGTGGGGATTGGTCTCTTTCTCCAGGCAGCAATTGACAGACTGATAGGACACAGTCTTAAGCTGCACCAAGGGAAATATAAGTTTGATATTAAGAAAAAGTTTTTCACAGAAAGAGTGATTAAATACTGGGATAGTCTGCCCGGGGAGGTGGTGGAGTCACCGTCCCTGGGTGTGTTTAAAAGGACACTAGATATGGATGGCATTCAGTGCCATGATGTAGTTGAGGTGTTGGGGCTGGATTGGACTCCATGATCTTGAAAGTCTCTTCCAACCTAAACATTCTGTGATTCTGTGATTCTTTACAATACTGTGAGAAATGAAGGGACTGAACTTCTGTTACTTTTTGAAGAACATGCAAGCACCTCAGTAGTGGTTATGCAATGCATACCAAGAAATAACAATTTATATGGTGTGATACTAAGCCATCTCTAGAATCTGAAATTCACCTCTTTCAAAAGTCAAGGCAAGAAGTCTCACAGCATGTCTGGAAGGCTACCAACCCAAGTGCCAGCAGAAACATAGGCATTAGCTTCCAAAGATAGGACTAGTGGCCAGATGTATTTCTTAAGAATGTATAAGAAAAGCTGAGTTGGTGTGAGTCACACCCAGAAGCATAAAACTGACAAAAAATGTGAAGGCCAGAATTATTTATTCACTTCTATGGAAATAATCTACTTCTCCATGATTCCTTGTGATTTGGATGCTATTTACAGGACTATTGATGGATATGGTTTAGCAATGATAATTATATTCTTGAGCACATTAAAATCCACTTGGGTGATTTTAACCAATTATGCACTGATTTATTCTGGAGTCCCAGCCAGGTATCCAAGGTGAAGAACACTACGAGAACACAGCTGAGATGTGGCAGAATGGGGCAGGATGGGAGGCTTTAGGAAGGATAAAAGGAGTTTAGCCTGGGGCAAGAAAGAGTCTACAGGTTCCACTCTGTTTTCCTTACAGCTTCACAGCAAAGAACTGTATGCAGCAAGGTGGCAAGTGACAGATACCTGAGAAACTCCAGCTGCATCAGCCTGGCCATCAGGCACCAATGGACCTGTTGCAAAAATTGTAAACTTAAACACCACACAAGTACCTAAAGCACAAAGAAGCACATTTAAAATTCTGCTCTTTTGCCAGCATATCTGAAAAGAAAAACAACGGTATTAAGAAC